>NC_081828.1:99628577-99986910 GCF_030867095.1 Alligator mississippiensis
TTTAAGCGCGACACCGAGGGTAGGAACCAAAAACGGGGGTAGGAACCAAAAAACGGGCCCCCGTTTCCGGGGGGACTCATTTCAGCGCGAGACCGGGGGTAGGAACCAAAAAACGGGGTAGGAACCAAAAAAACGGGCCCCCGTTTCCGGGGACCCATTTAAGCGCGACACCGGGGTAGGAACCAAAAATGGGGGTAGGAACCAAAAAACGGGGGTAGGAACCAAAAAAACGGGCCCCCGTTTCCGGGGGGACTCATTTCAGCGCGAGACCGGGGGTAGGAACCAAAAAACGGGGTAGGAACCAAAAAACGGGCCCCCGTTTCCGGGGGACCCATTTAAGCTCGACACCGGGGGGTAGGAACCAAAAAACAGGGTAGGAACCAAAAAAAACGGCCCCCGTTTCCGGGGGGACCCATTTAAGCGCGACACCGGAGGTAGGAACCAAAAAACGGGGGTAGAAACCAAAAAACGGGGTCCCGTTTCCGGGGGGACCCATTTAAGCGCGACACCGGGGGTAGGAACCAAAAAAATGGGGTAGGAACCAAAAAACGGGCCCCTGTTTCGGGGGGACGCATTTAAGCGTGACACCGGGGGTAGGAACCAAAAAACGGGGGGTAGGAACCAAAAAAACGGGCCCCCGTTTCCGGGGGGACCCATTTAAGCGCGGAACCGGGGGTAGGAACCAAAAAACGGGGGTATGAACCAAAAAAACGGGCCCCCGTTTCCGGGGGGACCCATTTAAGCGTGACACCGGGGGTAGGAACCAAAAAACGGGGGTAGGAAGCAAAAAAACGGGCCCCCGTGTCCGGGGGGACCCATTTAAGCGCGACACCGGGGGTAGGAACCAAAAAACGGGGGTAGGAACCAAAAAAACGGGCCCCCGTTTCCGGGGGGACCCATTTCAGCGCGAGACCGGGGGTAGGAACCAGAAAACGGGGGTAGGAACCAAAAAAACGGGCCCCCGTTTCCGGGGGGACGCATTTAAGCGTGACACCGGGGGTAGAAACCAAAAAACGGGGGTAGGAACCAAAAAAACGGGCCCCGTTTGTGGGTGGACCCATTTAAGCGTGACACCGGGGTAGGAAACATAAAACGGGGTTAGGAACCAAAAAAACGGGCCCCCGTTTCCGGGGGGACCCATTTATGCGCGACACCGGGGGTAGGAACCAAAAAACGGGGGTAGGAACCAAAAAAACGGGCCCCCGTTTCCGGGGGGACCCATTTAAGCACGACACCGGGGGTAGGAACCAAAAAATGGGGTAGGAACCAAAAAAACCAGCCCCGTTTCCGGGGGGACCCATTTAAGCGCGACACCGGGGGTAGGAACCAGAAAACGGGGGTAGGAACCAAAAAAACGGGGTCCCGTTTCCAGGGGGACCCATTAAGCGCGACACCGGGGATAGGAACCAAAAAATGGGGTAGGAACCAAAAAAACCGGACCCCGTTTCCGGGGGGACCCATTTAAGCGCGACACCGGAGGTAGGAACCAAAAAACGGGGGTAGGAACCAAAAAAACGGGCCTCCGTTTCCGGGGGACCCATTTAAGCATGACACCGGGGGTAGGAACCAAAAAACTGGGATAGGAAACAAAGAAACGGGCCCCCGTTTCCGGGGGGACCCATTTAAGCGCGACACCGGGGTAGGAACCAGAAAACGGGGGTAGGAACCAAAAAAACGGGCCCCCGTTTCAAGGGGGACCCATTTCAGCGCGAGACCGGGGGTAGGAACCAAAAAACGGGGGTAGGAACCAAAAAACCGGCCCCCGTTTCCAGGGGGACGCATTTAAGCGTGACACCGGGGGGTAGGAACCAAAAAACGGGGAAGGAACCAAAAAAAGGGCCCCCGTTTCCGGGGGGACCCATTTAAGCGCGACACCGGGGGTAGGAACCAAAAAACGGAGGTAGGAACCAAAAAAAAGGGGCCCCCGTTTCCGGGGGGACCCATTTAAGCGCGACACCGGGGGTAGGAACGAAAAAACGTGGGTAGGAACCAAAAAAACAGGCCCCAGTTTCCGGGGGGTCCCATTTAAGGGCGGCACCGGGGGTAGGAACCAAAAAACGGGGGTAGGAACCAAAAAAACGGGCCCCGTTTTCGGGGGGACCAATTTAAGCGCGACACCGGGGGTAGGAACCAAAAAAACGGGGGTAGGAACCAAAAAACGGGCCCCCGTTTCCGGGGGGACCCATTTAAGCGCGACACCGGGGGTAGGAACCAAAAAACGGGGTAGAACCAAAAAACGGGCCCCCGTTTCGGGGGACCCATTAAGCGCGACACCGGGGGTAGGAACCAAAAAACGGGGGTAGGAACCTAAAAACGGGCCACATTTCCGGGGGGACCCATTTAAGCGCGACACCGGGGTAGGAACCAAAAAACGGGGGTAGGAACCAAAAAAAGGGGCCCCCGTTTCCGGGGGGACCCATTTAAGCGCGACACCGGGGTTAGAACGAAAAAACGTGGGTAGGAACCAAAAAAAACAGGCCCCCGTTTCCGGGGGGTCCCATTTAAGGGCGGGCACGGGGGTAGGAACCAAAAACGGGGGTAGGAACCAAAAAAACGGGCCCCGTTTTCGGGGGGACCAATTTAAGCGCGACACCGGGGTAGAACCAAAAAACGGGGGTAGGAACCAAAAAAACGGGCCCCCGTTTCCGGGGGACCCATTTTAGCGTAACACCGGGGGTTAGGAACCAAAAAACGGGGGTAGGAACCAAAAAAACGGGGTCCCATTTCCGGGGGACCCATTTAAGCTCGACACCGGGGGTAGGAACCAAAAAAAGGGGGTAGGAACCAAAAAAACGGGCCCCGTTTCTGGGGGGACCCATATAAGCGTGACACCGGGGGTAGGAACCAAAAAACGGGGGTAGGAACCAAAAAAACGGGCCCCTGTGTCCGGGGGGACCCATTTAAGGCGACACCGGGGTAGGAACCAAAAAACGGGGGTAGGAACCAAAAAAACGGGCCCCCGTGTCGGGGGGACCCATTTAAGGGCGACACCGGGGGTAGGAACCAAAAAACGGGGGTAGAAACCAAAAAAACGGGCCCCCGTTTCCGGGGGGACCCATTTAAGCGTGACACCGGGGGTAGGAACCAAAAAACGGGGGTAGGAACCAAAAAAACGGGCCCCGTTTCCGGGGTACCTATTTAAGCGCGACACGGGGGTAGGAACTAAAAAATGGGGGTAGGAACCAAAAAACGGGCCCCCCGTTTCCGGGTGGACCCATTTAAGCGTGACACCGGGGGTAGGAACCAAAAAATGGGGGTAGGAACCAAAAAACGGGCCCCCTTTTCCGGGGGGACCCATTTAAGCTCGGAACCGGGGGTAGGAACCAAAAACGGGGGTAGGAACCAAAAAACGGGCCCCGTTTCCGGGGGAACCATTTAAGCGTGACACCGGGGGGTAGGAACAAAAAACGGGGTTAGGAACCAAAAAAAACGGGCCCCGTTTCCGGGGGGACCCATTTAAGCGCGGAACCGGGGGTAGGACCAAAAAACGGGGGTAGGAACCAAAAAAACGGGCCCCCGTTTCCGGGGGGACCCATTTAAGCGTGACACCGGGGGTAGGAACCAAAAAAAACTGGGGTAGATCCAAAAAAAACGGGCCCCCGTGTCCGGGGGGGACCCATTTAAGCGCGACACCGAGGGTAGGAACCAAAAACGGGGGTAAGGAACCAAAAAAAACAGGGTCCCGTTTCTGGGGGGGACCCATTTAAGCGCGACACCGGGGGTAGGAACCAAAAAACGGGGGTAGGAACCAAAAAAACGGGCCCCCGTTTCCGGGGGGAACATTTAAGCGCGACACAGGGGGTAGGAACCAAAAAACGGGGGTAGGAACCAAAAAACGGGCCCCTGTTTCCGGAGGGACCCATTTAAGCGTGACACCGGGGGTAGGAACCAAAAAACGGGGGTAGGAACCAAAAAAACGGGCCCCCGTTTCCGGGGGACCCATTTAAGCGCGACACCGAGGGTAGGAACCAAAAAACGGGGGTAGGAACCAAAAAAACGGGCCCCCGTTTCCGGGGGGACTCATTTCAGCGCGAGACCGGGGGTAGGAACCAAAAAACGGGGGTAGGAACCAAAAAAACGGGCCCCCGTTTCCGGGGGACCCATTTAAGCGCGACACCGGGGGTAGGAACCAAAAATGGGGGTAGGAACCAAAAACGGGGTAGGAACCAAAAAAACGGGCCCCGTTTCCGGGGGGACTCATTTCAGCGCGAGACCGGGGGTAGGAACCAAAAAACGGGGGTAGGAACCAAAAAAACGGGCCCCCGTTTCCGGGGGACCCATTTAAGCACGACACCGGGGTAGGAACCAAAAAACGGGGGTAGGAACCAAAAAAAACGGCCCCCGTTTCCGGGGGGACCCATTTAATCGCGACACCGGAGGTAGGAACCAAAAAACGGGGGTAGAAACCAAAAAAACGGGGTCCCGTTTCCGGGGGGACCCATTTAAGCGCGACACCGGGGGTAGGAACCAAAAAAATGGGGTAGGAACCAAAAAAACGGGCCCCTGTTTCCGGGGGATGCATTTAAGCGTGACACCGGGGGTAGGAACCAAAAAACGGGGGTAGGAACCAAAAAAACGGGCCCCCGTTTCGGGGGGACCCATTTAAGCGCGGAACCGGGGGTAGGAACCAAAAAACGGGGGTAGGAACCAAAAAAAACGGGCCCCCGTTTCCGGGGGGACCCATTTAAGCGTGACACCGGGGGTAGGAACCAAAAAACGGGGGTAGGAAGCAAAAAAACGGGCCCCCGTGTCCGGGGGACCCATTTAAGCGCGACACCGGGGGTAGGAACCAAAAAACGGGGGTAGGAACCAAAAAAACGGGCCCCGTTTCCGGGGGGACCCATTTCAGCGCGAGACCGGGGTAGAAACCAAAAAACGGGGGTAGGAACCAAAAAAACGGGCCCCCGTTTCTGGTGGACCCATTTAAGCGTGACACCGTGGGTAGGAAACAAAAAACGGGGTTAGGAACCAAAAAACGGGCCCCCGTTTCCGGGGGAACCAATTAAGCGCGACACCGGGGGTAGGAACCAAAAACGGGGGTAGGAACCAAAAAAACGGTCCCCCGTTTCCGGGGGGACCCATTTAAGCACGACACCGGGGGTAGGAACAAAAAATGGGGGTAGGAACCAAAAAAACCGGCCCCCGTTTCGGGGGGACCCATTTAAGCGCGACACCGGGGTAGGAACCAGAAAACGGGGTAGGAACCAAAAAAACGGGCCCCGTTTCCGGGGGGACCCATTTAACCGTAACACCGGGGGTAGGAACCAAAAACGGGGGTAGGAACCAAAAAAACGGGGGTCCCATTTCCGGGGGACCCATTTAAGCTCGACACCGGGGGTAGGAACCAAAAAAAGGGGGTAGGAACCAAAAAAACGGGCCCCGTTTCCGGGGGGACCCATATAAGCGTGACACCGGGGGTAGGAACCAAAAAACGGGGGTAGGAACCAAAAAAACGGGCCCCCGTGTCCGGGGGGACCCATTTAAGGGCGACACCGGGGGTAGGAACCAAAAAACGGGGGTAGGAACCAAAAAAAAACGGGCCCCCGTGTCCGGGGGGACCCATTTAAGGGCGACACCGAGGGTAGGAACCAAAAAACGGGGGTAGAAACCAAAAAAACGGGCCCCCGTTTCCGGGGGGACCCATTTAAGCGTGACACCGGGGGTAGGAACCAAAAAACGGGGGTAGGAACCAAAAAAACGGGCCCCCGTTTCGGGGTACCTATTTAAGCGCGACACCGGGGGTAGGAACCAAAAAATGGGGGTAGGAACCAAAAAAACGGGCCCCCGTTTCCGGGGGGACCCATTTAATCTCGGAACCGGGGTAGGAACCAAAAAACGGGGGTAGGAACCAAAAAAACGGGCCCCCGTTTCCGGGGGGGAACCATTTAAGCGTGACACCGGGGGTAGGAACCAAAAACGGGGTTAGGAACCAAAAAAACGGGCCCCCGTTTCCGGGGGGACCCATTTAAGCGCGGAACCGGGGGTAGGAACCAAAAAACGGGGGTAGGAACCAAAAAACAGGCCCCCGTTTCCGGGGGGACCCATTTAAGCGTGACACCGGGGGTAGGAACCAAAAAAAACTGGGGTAGGATCCAAAAAAAACGGGCCCCATGTCCGGGGGGACCCATTTAAGCGCGACACCGAGGGTAGGAACCAAAAAACGGGGGTAGGAACCAAAAAAACAGGGTCCAGTTTCTGGGGGGGACCCATTTAAGCGCGACACTGGCGGTAGGAACCAAAAAACGGGGGTAGGAACCAAAAAAACGGGCCTCCGTTTCCGGGGGGACCCATTTAAGCATGACACCGGGGTAGGAACCAAAAAACGGGACCCCGTTTCCGGGGGGAACCAATTCAGCGCGAGACCGGGGGTAGGAACCAAAAAACGGGGGTAGGAACCAAAAAAACGGGCCCCCGTTTCCGGGGGGACGCATTTAAGCGTGACACCGGGGTAGGAACCAAAAAACGGGGTAGGAACCAAAAAAACGGGCCCCCGTTTCCGGGGGAACCATTTAAGCGTGACACCAGGGGTAGGAACCAAAAAACGGGGGTAGGAACCAAAAAAACAGGCCCCCGTTTCCGGGGGGGTCCCATTTAAGCGCGACACCGGGGGTAGGAACCAAAAACAGGGGTAGGAACCAAAAAAACGGGGCCCCCGTTTTCGGGGGGACCAATTTAAGCGCGACACCGAGGGTAGGAACCAAAAAACGGGGGTAGGAACTAAAAAAACGGGCCCCAGTTTCTGTGGGGACCCATTTAAACGTGACACCGGGGGGTAGGAACCAAAAAACGGGGGTAGGAACCAAAAAAACGGGTCCCATTTCTGGGGGGACCCATTTAAGCGCGACACCGGGGGTAGGAACCAAAAAAACGGGGTAGGAACCAAAAAAACAGGCCCCCGTTTCCGGGGGGGTCCCATTTAAGCGCGACACCGGGGTAGGAACCAAAAAACGGGGTAGGAACCAAAAAAACGGGCCCCCGTTTTCGGGGGGACCAATTTAAGCGCGACACCGGGGGTAGGAACCAAAAAACGGGGGTAGGAACTAAAAAAACGGGCCCCAGTTTCTGTGGGGACCCATTTTAAACGTGACACCGGGGGGTAGGAACCAAAAAACGGGGGTAGGAACCAAAAAAACGGGGTCCCATTTCTGGGGGGACCCATTTAAGCGCGACACCGGGGGTAGGAACCAAAAAAGGGGGTAGGAACCAAAAAACGGGCCCCCGTTTCCGGGGGGACCCATTTAAGCGTGACACCGGGGGTAGGAAACAAAAAACGGGGTTAGGAACCAAAAAAACGGGCCCCGTTTCCGGGGGGACCCATTTAAGCGCGACACCGGGGGTAGGAACCAAAAAACGGGGTAGGAACCAAAAAAGGGCCCCCGTTTTCCGGGGGGACCCATTGAAGCATGACACCGGGGGTAGGAACCAAAAAACTGGATAGGAAACAAAGAAACGGGCCCCCGTTTCCGGGGGGACCCATTTCAGCGCGACACCGGGGGGTAGGAACCAAAAAACGGGGATAGGAACCAAAAAAACGGTCCCCGTTTCTGGGGACCCATTTAAGCGCGATACCGAGGGTAGGAACCAAAAAACGGTGGTAGGAACCAAAAAAACGGGGTCCCGTTTCTGGGGGACCCATTTAAGCGCGACACCGGGGGTAGGAACCAAAAAACGGGGGTAGGAACCCAAAAAAACGGGGTCCCGTTTCCAGGGGGACCCGTTTAAGCGCGACACCGGGGGTAGGACCAAAAACGGGCGTAGGAACCAAAAAAAACGGCCCCCGTTTCGGTGGGACCCATTTAAGCGCGACACCGGAGGTAGGAACCAGAAAACGGGGTAGGAACCAAAAAAAGGGCCCCCGCTTCCGGGGGGACCCATTTAAGCGCGACACCGGGGGTAGGAACCAAAAAATGGGGGTAGGAACAAAAAATGAGGGTAGGAACCAAAAAAACCGGCCCCCCGTTTCCGGGGGGACCCATTTAAGCGTGACACCGGCGGTACAAACCAAAAAACGGGGGTAGGAACCAAAAAAACGGGCCCCCGTTTTCCGGGGGGACCCATTTAAGCGCGACACCGGAGATAGGAACCAAAAACGGGCTAGGAACCAAAAAAACGGGGTCCCGTTTCCGGGGGGACCCATTTAAGCGCGACACCGGGGGAAGGAACCAAAAAAAGGGGGTAGGAACCAAAAAAACGGGCCCACGTTTCCGGGTGGACCCATTTAAGCACGACACCGGGGGTAGGAACCAAAAAGGGGGTAGGAACCAAGAAAACGGGCCCCGTTTCCAGGGGGACCCATTTAAGCGCGACACCGGGGGTAGGAACCAGAAAAACGGGCCCCCGTTTCCGGGGGACCCATTTAAGCGCGGCACCGAGGGTAGGAACCAAGAAACGGGGGTAGGAACCAAAAAAACAGGGTCCCGTTTCTGGGGGGACCCATTTAAGCGCGACACTGGCGGTAGGAACCAAAAAACGGTGGTAGGAACCAAAAAAACGGGCCCCAGTTTCCGGGGGGACCCATTTAAGCGCTGACACCGGGGGTAGGAACCAGAAAACGGGGGTAGGAACCAAAAAAAACGGGGTCCCGTTTCCAGGGTGACCCATTTAAGCGCGACACCGGGAGTAGGAACCAAAAAATGCGGGTAGGAACCAAAAAAACCGGACCCCGTTTCCGGGGACCCATTTAGCGCGACACCGGAGGTAGGAACCAAAAAACGGGGGTAGGAACCAAAAAAACGGGCCTCCGTTTCCGGGGGGACCCATTTAAGCATGACACCGGGGGTAGGAACCAAAAACTGGGATAGGAAACAAAGAAACGGGCCCCCGTTTCAAAGGGGACCCATTTCAGCGCGAGACGGGGGTAGGAACCAGAAAACGGGGTAAGAACCAAAAAAACCGCCCCCGTTTCCGGGGGGACGCATTTAAGCGTGACACCGGGGGTAGGAACCAAAAAACGGGGGAAGGAACCAAAAAAACGGGCCCCCGTTTCCGGGGGGACGCATTTAAGCGTGACACCGGGGGTAGGAACCAAAAAACGGGGGTAGGAACCCAAAAAACGGGCCCCGTTTCCGGGGGGACCCATTTAAGCGCGTCACCGGGGGTAGGAACCAAAAAAATGGGGTAGGAACCAAAAAAACGGGCCCCTGTTTCCGGGGGGACCAATTTAAGCGCGACACCGGGGTAGGAACCAAAAACGGGGGTAGGAACCAAAAAAACGGGCCCCCGTTTCCGGGGGGACCATTTAAGCGCGGAACCGGGGGTAGGAACCAAAAAACGGGGGTAGGAACCAAAAAAAACGGGCCCCCGTTTCCGGGGGGACCCATTTAAGCGTGACACCGGGGGTAGGAACCAAAAACAGGGGTAGGAACCAAAAAACGGGGTAGAAACCAAAAAAACGGGCCCCCGTTTCCGGGGGGACCCATTTAAGCGCGTCACCGGGGGTAGGAACCAAAAAAATGGGGTAGGAACCAAAAAAACGGGCCCCTGTTTCCGGGGGGACCAATTTAAGCGCGACACCGGGGGTAGGAACCAAAAAACGGGGTAGGAACCAAAAAAACGGGCCCCCGTTTCCGGGGGGACCCATTTAAGCGCGGAACCGGGGGTAGGAACCAAAAAACGGGGGTAGGAACCAAAAAAACGGGCCCCCGTTTCCGGGGGGACCCATTTAAGCGCGACACCGGGGGTAGGAACCAAAAAACGGGGGTAGGAACCAAAAAAACGGGCCCCCGTTTCCGGGGGGACACGTTTCAGCGCGAGACCCGGGGGTAGGAACCAGAAAACGGGGGTAGGAACCAAAAAAACGGGCCCCCGTTTCCGGGGGGACGCATTTAAGCGTGACACCGGGGGTAGAAACCAAAAAACGGGGGTAGGAACCAAAAAAACGGGCCCCCGTTTGTGGGTGGACCCATTTAAGCGTGACACCGGGGGTAGGAAACAAAAAACGGGGTTAGGAACCAAAAAAAAAACGGGCCCCCGTTTCCGGGGGGACCCATTTAAGCGCGACACCGGGGGTAGGAACCAGAAAACGGGGGTAGGAACCAAAAAAACGGGCCTCCGTTTCAAGGGGACCCATTTCAGCGCGAGACCGGGGGTAGGAACCAAAAAAAGGGGGTAGGAAACAAATAAACCGGCCCCCGTTTCCTGGGGGACGCATTTAAGCGTGACACCGGGGGTAGGAACCAAAAAAACGGGGGTAGGAACAAAAAAAAACCGGCCCCCGTTTCCGGGGGGACCCATTTAAGCGCGACACCGGGGGTAGGAACCAGAAAACGGGGGTAGGAACCAAAAAAACGGGGTCCCGTTTCCAGGGTGACCCATTTAAGCGCGACACCGGGGGTAGGAACCAAAAAATGGGGTAGGAACCAAAAAACCGGACCCCGTTTCCGGGGGACCCATTTAAGCGCGACACCGGAGGTAGGAACCAAAAAACGGGGGTAGGAACCAAAAAAACGGGCCTCTGTTTCCGGGGGGACCCATTTAAGCATGACACCGGGGTAGGAAGCAAAAAACTGGGATAGGAAACAAAGAAACGGGCCCCCGTTTCCGGGGGGACCCATTTAAGCGCGACACCGGGGGTAGGACCAGAAAACGGGGGTAGGAACCAAAAAAACGGGCCTCCGTTTCAAAGGGGACCCATTTCAGCGCGAGACCGGGGGTAGGAACCAAAAAACGGGGGTAGGAAACAAATAAACCGGCCCCCGTTTCCTGGGGGACGCATTTAAGCGTGACACCGGGGGTAGGAACCAAAAAACGGGGAAGGAACCAAAAAAAACGGGCCCCCGTTTCCGGGGGACCCATTTAAGCGTGACACCGGGGGTAGGAACCAAAAAACGGGGGTAGGAACCTAAAAAATGGGCCCACATTTCCGGGGGGACCCATTTAAGCGCGACACCGGGGGTAGGAACCAAAAAACGGGGGTAGGAACCAAAAAAAAGGGGCCCCCGTTTCCGGGGGACCCATTTAAGCGCGACACCGGGGGTAGGAACGAAAAAACGTGGGTAGGAACCAAAAAAAACAGGCCCCCGTTTCCGGGGGGTCCCATTTAAGGGCGGCACCGGGGTAGGAACCAAAAAACGGGGGTAGGAACCAAAAAAACGGGCCCCCGTTTTCGGGGGACCAATTTAAGCGCGACACCGGGGGTAGGAACCAAAAAACGGGGGTAGGAACCAAAAAAAACGGGCCCCCGTTTCGGGGGGACCCATTTAAGCGTAACACCGGGGGTAGGAACCAAAAAACGGGGGTAGGAACCAAAAAAAACGGGGTCCCATTTCCGGGGGACCCATTTAAGCTCGACACCGGGGGTAGGAACCAAAAAAAGGGGGTAGGAACCAAAAAAACGGGCCCCCGTTTCCGGGGGGACCCATATAAGCGTGACACCGGGGGTAGGAACCAAAAAACGGGGGTAGGAGCCAAAAAAACGGGCCCCCGTGTCCGGGGGGACCCATTTAAGGGCGACACCGGGGGTAGGAACCAAAAAACGGGGGTAGGAACCAAAAAAACGGGCCCCCGTTTCCGGGGGGACGCATTTAAGCGTGACACCGGGGGTAGGAACCAAAAAACGGGGGTAGGAACCAAAAAAACTGGCCCCCGTTTCCGGGGGGAACCATTTAAGCGTGACACCAGGGGTAGGAACCAAAAAACGGGGGTAGGAACCTAAAAAATGGGCCCCCGTTTCCGGGGGGACCCATTTAAGCGCGACACCGGGGGGTAGGAACCAAAAAACGGGGGTAGGAAATAAAAAAACGGGCCCCCGTTTCCGGGGGGACCCATTTAAGCGCGACACCGGGGTAGGAACCAAAAAACGGGGGTAGGAACCAAAAAAACAGGCCCCCGTTTCCGGGGGCTCCCATTTAAGCGCGACACCGGGGGTAGGAACCAAAAAACGGGGGTAGGAACCAAAAAAACGGGCCCCCGTTTTCGGGGGGACCAATTTAAGCGCGACACCGGGGGTAGGATCCAAAAAACGGGGGTAGGAACTAAAAAAACGGGCCCCAGTTTCTGGGGGGACCCATTTAAACATGACACCGGGGGTAGAAACCAAAAAACGGGGGTAGGAACCAAAAAAACGGGCCCCCGTTTGTGGGTGGACCCATTTAAGCGTGACACCGGGGGTAGGAAACAAAAAACGGGGTTAGGAACCAAAAAAACGGGCCCCCGTTTCCGGGGGGACCCATTTAAGCGCGACACCGGGGGTAGGAACCAAAAAACGGGGGTAGGAACCAAAAAAACGGGCCCCCGTTTCCGGGGGGACCCATTTAAGCACGACACCGGGGGTAGGAACCAAAAAACGGGGGTAGGAACCAAAAAAACGGGCCTCCGTTTCCGGGGGGACCCATTTAAGCATGACACCGGGGGTAGGAACCAAAAAACTGGGATAGGAAACAAAGAAACGGGCCCCCGTTTCCGGGGGGACCCATTTAAGCGCGACACCGTGGGTAGGAACCAGAAAACGGGGGTAGGAACCAAAAAAACGGGCCCCCGTTTCAAAGGGGACCCATTTCAGCGCGAGACCGGGGGTAGGAAGCAAAAAACGGGGGTAGGAACCAAAAAAACCGGCCCCCGTTTCCGGGGGGACGCATTTAAGCGTGACACCGGGGGTAGGAACCAAAAAACGGGGGTAGGAACCAAAAAAAAGGGGCCCCCGTTTCCGGGGGGACCCATTTAAGCGCGACACCGGGGTTAGAACGAAAAAACGTGGGTAGGAACCAAAAAAACAGGCCCCCGTTTCCGGGGGGTCCCATTTAAGGGCGGCACCGGGGGTAGGAACCAAAAAACGGGGGTAGGAACCAAAAAAACGGGCCCCCGTTTTCGGGGGGACCAATTTAAGCGCGACACCGGGGGTAGGAACCAAAAAACGGGGGTAGGAACCAAAAAAACGGGCCCCCGTTTCCGGGGGGACCCATTTAAGCGTAACACCGGGGGTAGGAACCAAAAAACGGGGGTAGGAACCAAAAAAACGGGGTCCCATTTCCGGGGGACCCATTTAAGCTCGACACCGGGGGTAGGAACCAAAAAAAGGGGGTAGGAACCAAAAAAACGGGCCCCCGTTTCTGGGGGGACCCATATAAGCGTGACACCGGGGGTAGGAACCAAAAAACGGGGGTAGGAACCAAAAAAACGGGCCCCTGTGTCCGGGGGGACCCATTTAAGGGCGACACCGGGGGTAGGAACCAAAAAACGGGGGTAGGAACCAAAAAAACGGGCCCCCGTGTCCGGGGGGACCCATTTAAGGGCGACACCGGGGGTAGGAACCAAAAAACGGGGGTAGAAACCAAAAAAACGGGCCCCCGTTTCCGGGGGGACCCATTTAAGCGTGACACCGGGGGTAGGAACCAAAAAACGGGGGTAGGAACCAAAAAAACGGGCCCCCGTTTCCGGGGTACCTATTTAAGCGCGACACCGGGGGTAGGAACTAAAAAATGGGGGTAGGAACCAAAAAACGGGCCCCCGTTTCCGGGTGGACCCATTTAAGCGTGACACCGGGGGTAGGAACCAAAAAATGGGGGTAGGAACCAAAAAAACGGGCCCCCTTTTCCGGGGGGACCCATTTAAGCTCGGAACCGGGGGTAGGAACCAAAAAACTCTAGGAACCAAAAAAACGGGCCCCCGTTTCCGGGGGGAACCATTTAAGCGTGACACCGGGGGGTAGGAACCAAAAAACGGGGTTAGGAACCAAAAAAAACGGGCCCCCGTTTCCGGGGGGACCCATTTAAGCGCGGAACCGGGGGTAGGAACCAAAAAACGGGGGTAGGAACCAAAAAAACGGGCCCCCGTTTCCGGGGGGACCCATTTAAGCGTGACACCGGGGGTAGGAACCAAAAAAAACTGGGGTAGGATCCAAAAAAACGGGCCCCCGTGTCCGGGGGGACCCATTTAAGCGCGACACCGAGGGTAGGAACCAAAAAACGGGGGTAGGAACCAAAAAAACAGGGTCCCGTTTCTGGGGGGGACCCATTTAAGCGCGACACCGGGGGTAGGAACCAAAAAACGGGGGTAGGAACCAAAAAAACGGGCCCCCGTTTCCGGGGGGAACCATTTAAGCGCGACACAGGGGGTAGGAACCAAAAAACGGGGGTAGGAACCAAAAAAACGGGCCCCTGTTTCCGGAGGGACCCATTTAAGCGTGACACCGGGGGTAGGAACCAAAAAACGGGGGTAGGAACCAAAAAAACGGGCCCCCGTTTCCGGGGGACCCATTTAAGCGCGACACCGAGGGTAGGAACCAAAAAACGGGGGTAGAAACCAAAAAAACGGGCCCCCGTTTCCGGGGGGACTCATTTCAGCGCGAGACCGGGGGTAGGAACCAAAAAACGGGGGTAGGAACCAAAAAAACGGGCCCCCGTTTCCGGGGGACCCATTTAAGCGCGACACCGGGGGTAGGAACCAAAAAATGGGGGTAGGAACCAAAAAACGGGGGTAGGAACCAAAAAAACGGGCCCCCGTTTCCGGGGGGACTCATTTCAGCGCGAGACCGGGGGTAGGAACCAAAAAACGGGGGTAGGAACCAAAAAAACGGGCCCCCGTTTCCGGGGGACCCATTTAAGCTCGACACCGGGGGTAGGAACCAAAAAACAGGGGTAGGAACCAAAAAAAACGGCCCCCGTTTCCGGGGGGACCCATTTAAGCGCGACACCGGAGGTAGGAACCAAAAAACGGGGGTAGAAACCAAAAAAACGGGGTCCCGTTTCCGGGGGGACCCATTTAAGCGCGACACCGGGGGTAGGAACCAAAAAAATGGGGTAGGAACCAAAAAAACGGGCCCCTGTTTCCGGGGGGACGCATTTAAGCGTGACACCGGGGGTAGGAACCAAAAAACGGGGGTAGGAACCAAAAAAACGGGCCCCCGTTTCCGGGGGGACCCATTTAAGCGCGGAACCGGGGGTAGGAACCAAAAAACGGGGGTAGGAACCAAAAAAACGGGCCCCCGTTTCCGGGGGGACCCATTTAAGCGTGACACCGGGGGTAGGAACCAAAAAACGGGGGTAGGAAGCAAAAAAACGGGCCCCCGTGTCCGGGGGGACCCATTTAAGCGCGACACCGGGGGTAGGAACCAAAAAACGGGGGTAGGAACCAAAAAAACGGGCCCCCGTTTCCGGGGGGACCCATTTCAGCGCGAGACCGGGGGTAGGAACCAGAAAACGGGGGTAGGAACCAAAAAAACGGGCCCCCGTTTCCGGGGGGACGCATTTAAGCGTGACACCGGGGGTAGAAACCAAAAAACGGGGGTAGGAACCAAAAAAACGGGCCCCCGTTTGTGGGTGGACCCATTTAAGCGTGACACCGGGGGTAGGAAACAAAAAACGGGGTTAGGAACCAAAAAAACGGGCCCCCGTTTCCGGGGGGACCCATTTAAGCGCGACACCGGGGGTAGGAAACAAAAAACGGGGGTAGGAACCAAAAAAACGGGCCCCCGTTTCCGGGGGGACCCATTTAAGCACGACACCGGGGGTAGGAACCAAAAAATGGGGGTAGGAACCAAAAAAACCAGCCCCCGTTTCCGGGGGGACCCATTTAAGCGCGACACCGGGGGTAGGAACCAGAAAACGGGGGTAGGAACCAAAAAAACGGGGTCCCGTTTCCAGGGGGACCCATTTAAGCGCGACACCGGGGATAGGAACCAAAAAATGGGGGTAGGAACCAAAAAAACCGGACCCCGTTTCCGGGGGGACCCATTTAAGCGCGACACCGGAGGTAGGAACCAAAAAACGGGGGTAGGAACCAAAAAAACGGGCCTCCGTTTCCGGGGGGACCCATTTAAGCATGACACCGGGGGTAGGAACCAAAAAACTGGGATAGGAAACAAAGAAACGGGCCCCCGTTTCCGGGGGGACCCATTTAAGCGCGACACCGGGGGTAGGAACCAGGAAACGGGGGTAGGAACCAAAAAAACGGGCCCCCGTTTCAAGGGGGGACCCATTTCAGCGCGAGACCGGGGGTAGGAACCAAAAACGGGGGTAGGAACCAAAAAAACCGGCCCCCGTTTCCAGGGGGACGCATTTAAGCGTGACACCGGGGGTAGGAACCAAAAAACGGGGAAGGAACCAAAAAAGGGCCCCCGTTTCCGGGGGGACCCATTTAAGCGCGACACCGGGGGTAGGAACCAAAAAACGGAGGTAGGAACCAAAAAAAAGGGGCCCCCGTTTCCGGGGGGACCCATTTAAGCGCGACACCGGGGGTAGGAACGAAAAAACGTGGGTAGGAACCAAAAAAACAGGCCCCAGTTTCCGGGGGTCCCATTTAAGGGCGGCACCGGGGGTAGGAACCAAAAAACGGGGGTAGGAACCAAAAAAACGGGCCCCCGTTTTCGGGGGGACCAATTTAAGCGCGACAACGGGGGTAGGAACCAAAAAACGGGGGTAGGAACCAAAAAAACGGCCCCCGTTTCCGGGGGGACCCATTTACGCGAGACACCGGGGGTAGGAACCAAAAAACGGGGGTAGGAACCAAAAAAAACGGGCCCCCGTTTCCGGGGACCCATTTAAGCGCGACACCGGGGGTAGGAACCAAAAAACGGGGTAGGAACCAAAAAAACGGGCCCCCGTTTCCGGGGGGACTCATTTCAGCGCGAGACCGGGGGTAGGAACCAAAAAACTGGGGTAGGAACCAAAAAAAACGGGCCCCCGTTTCCGGGGGACCCATTTAAGCGCGACACCGGGGGTAGGAACCAAAAAACGGGGGTAGGAACCAAAAAAACCGGCCCCCGTTTCCGGGGGACCCATTTAAGCGCGACACCGGAGGTAGGAACCAAAAAACGGGGGTAGAAACCAAAAAAACGGGGTCCCGTTTCCGGGGGGACCCATTTAAGCGCGACACCGGGGGTAGGAACCAAAAAAATGGGGTAGGAACCAAAAAAACGGGCCCCTGTTTCCGGGGGGATGCATTTAAGCGTGACACCGGGGTAGGAACCAAAAAACGGGGGTAGGAACCAAAAAAACGGGCCCCCGTTTCCGGGGGGACCCATTTAAGCGCGGAACCGGGGTAGGAACCAAAAACGGGGGTAGGAACCAAAAAAACGGCCCCCGTTTCCGGGGGGACCCATTTAAGCGTGACACCGGGGGTAGGAACCAAAAAACGGGGGTAGGAAGCAAAAAAACGGGCCCCCGTGTCCGGGGGGACCCATTTAAGCGCGACACCGGGGTAGGAACCAAAAAACGGGGTAGGAACCAAAAAAAACGGGCCCCCGTTTCCGGGGGGACCCATTTCAGCGCGAGACCGGGGGTAGGAACCAGAAAACGGGGGTAGGAACCAAGAAAACGGGCCCCCGTTTCCGGGGTGACGCATTTAAGCGTGACACCGGGGGTAGAAACCAAAAAACGGGGGTAGGAACCAAAAAAACGGGCCCCCGTTTCTGGGTGGACCCATTTAAGCATGACACAGTGGGTAGGAAACAAAAAACGGGTTAGGAACCAAAAAAACGGGCCCCCGTTTCCGGGGGGACCCATTTAAGCGCGACACCGGGGGTAGGAACCAAAAACGGGGGTAGGAACCAAAAAAACGGTCCCCCGTTTCGGGGGGACCCATTTAAGCACGACACCGGGGGTAGGAACCAAAAAATGGGGGTAGGAACCAAAAAAAACTGGCCCCCGTTTCCGGGGGGACCCATTTAAGCGCGACACCGGGGGTAGGAACCAGAAAACGGGGGTAGGAACCAAAAAAACGGGCCCCGTTTCCGGGGGGACCCATTTAAGCGTAACACCGGGGGTAGGAACCAAAAAACGGGGGTAGGAACCAAAAAAACGGGGTCCCATTTCCGGGGGACCCATTTAAGCTCGACACCGGGGGTAGGAACCAAAAAAAGGGGGTAGGAACCAAAAAAACGGGCCCCGTTTCCGGGGGACCCATATAAGCGTGACACCGGGGGTAGGAACCAAAAAACGGGGGTAGGAACCAAAAAAACGGGCCCCGTGTCCGGGGGGACCCATTTAAGGGCGTCACCGGGGGTAGGAACCAAAAAACGGGGTAGAAACCAAAAAAACGGGCCCCGTTTCCGGGGGGACCCATTTAAGCGTGACACCGGGGGTAGGAACCAAAAAACGGGGGTAGGAACCAAAAAAACGGGCCCCCGTTTCCGGGGTACCTATTTAAGCGCGACACCGGGGGTAGGAACCAAAAAATGGGGGTAGGAACCAAAAAACGGGCCCCCGTTTCCGGGTGACCCATTTAAGCGTGACACCGGGGGTAGGAACCAAAAAACGGGGGTAGGAACCAAAAAACGGGCCCCCTTTTCCGGGGGGACCCATTTAATCTCGGAACCGGGGGTAGGAACCAAAAAACGGGGGTAGGAACCAAAAAACGGGCCCCCGTTTCCGGGGGAACCATTTAAGCGTGACACCGGGGGTAGGAACCAAAAAACGGGGTTAGGAACCAAAAAAACGGGCCCCCGTTTCCGGGGGGACCCATTTAAGCGCGGAACCGGGGGTAGGAACCAAAAAACGGGGGTAGGAACCAAAAAAACGGGCCCCCGTTTCCGGGGGGACCCATTTAAGCGTGACACCGGGGGTAGGAACCAAAAAAAACTGGGGTAGGATCCAAAAAAACGGGCCCCCATGTCCGGGGGGACCCATTTAAGCGCGACACCGAGGGTAGGAACCAAAAAACGGGGGTAGGAACCAAAAAAACAGGGTCCAGTTTCTGGGGGGGACCCATTTAAGCGCGACACTGGCGGTAGGAACCAAAAAACGGGGGTAGGAACCAAAAAAACGGGCCTCCGTTTCCGGGGGGACCCATTTAAGCATGACACCGGGGGTAGGAACCAAAAAACGGGACCCCGTTTCCGGGGGGAACCAATTCAGCGCGAGACCGGGGGTAGGAACCAAAAAACGGGGGTAGGAACCAAAAAAACGGGCCCCCGTTTCCGGGGGGACGCATTTAAGCGTGACACCGGGGGTAGGAACCATTAAACGGGGGTAGGAACCAAAAAAACGGGCCCCCGTTTCCGGGGGGAACCATTTAAGCGTGACACCAGGGGTAGGAACCAAAAAACGGGGGTAGGAACCTAAAAAATGGGCCCCCGTTTCCGGGGGGACCCATTTAAGCGCGACACCGGGGGGTAGGAACCAAAAAACGGGGGTAGGAAATAAAAAAACGGGCCCCCGTTTCCGGGGGGACCCATTTAAGCGCGACACCGGGGGTAGGAACCAAAAAACGGGGGTAGGAACCAAAAAAAACAGGCCCCTGTTTCCGGGGGGGTCCCATTTAAGCGCGACACTGGGGGTAGGAACCAAAAAACGGGGGTAGGAACCAAAAAAACGGGCCCCCGTTTTCGGGGGGACCAATTTAAGCGCGACACCGGGGGTAGGAACCAAAAAACAGGGGTAGGAACTAAAAAAACGGGCCCCAGTTTCTGGGGGGACCCATTTAAACGTGACACCGGGGGGTAGGAACCAAAAAACGGGGGTAGGAACCAAAAAAACGGGGTCCCATTTCTGGGGGGACCCATTTAAGCGCGACACCGGGGGTAGGAACCAAAAAAAGGGGGTAGGAACCAAAAAAACGGGCCCCCGTTTCCGGGGGGACCCATTTAAGCGTGACACCGGGGGTAGGAAACAAAAAACGGGGTTAGGAACCAAAAAAACGGGCCCCCGTTTCCGGGGGGACCCATTTAAGCGCGACACCGGGGGTAGGAACCAAAAAACGGGGGTAGGAACCAAAAAAACGGGCCCCCGTTTCCGGGGGGACCCATTTAAGCGCGACACCGGGGGTAGGAACCAAAAAACGGGGGTAGGAACCAAAAAAACGGGCCCCCGTTTCCGGGGGACCCATTTAAGCGCGACACCGGGGGTAGGAACCAAAAAACGGGGGTAGGAACCAAAAAAACCGGCCCCCGTTTCCGGGGGGACCCATTTAAGCGCGACACCGGAGGTAGGAACCAAAAAACGGGGGTAGAAACCAAAAAAAACGGGTCCCGTTTCCGGGGGGACCCATTTAAGCGCGACACCGGGGGTAGGAACCAAAAAAATGGGGTAGGAACGAAAAAAACGGGCCCCTGTTTCCGGGGGGACACATTTAAGCCTGACACCGGGGGTAGGAACCAAAAAACAGGGGTAGGAACCAAAAAAACGGGCCCCCGTTTCCGGGGGGACCCATTTAAGCGCGGAACCGGGGGTAGGAACCAAAAAACGGGGGTAGGAACCAAAAAAAGGGCCCCCGTTTCCGGGGGGACCCATTTAAGCGTGACACCGGGGGTAGGAACCAAAAAACGGGGGTAGGAACCAAAAAAACGGGCCCCCGTGTCCGGGGGGACCCATTTACGCGCGACACCGGGGGTAGGAACCAAAAAACGGGGGTAGGAACCAAAAAAACGGGCCCCCGTTTCCGGGGGGACCCATTTCAGCGCGAGACCGGGGGTAGGAACCAGAAAACGGGGGTAGGAACCAAAAAAACGGGCCCCCGTTTCCGGGGGGACGCATTTAAGCGTGACACCGGGGGTAGGAACAAAAACCGGGGTAGGAACCAAAAAAACGGGCCCCCGTTTCCGGGGGGACCCATTTAAGCGTGACACCGGGGGTAGGAACCAAAAAACGGGGGTAGGAACCTAAAAAATGGGCCCCCGTTTCTGGGGGGACCCATTTAAGCGCGACACCGGGGGTAGGAACCAAAAAAAGGGGGTAGGAACCAAAAAAACCGGCCCCCGTTTCTGGGGGGACCCATTTAAGCGTGACACCGGGGGTAGGAAACAAAAAACGGGATTAGGAACCAAAAAAACGGGCCCCCGTTTCCGGGGGGACCCATTTAAGCGCGACACCGGGGGTAGGAACCAAAAAACGGGGGTAGGAACCAAAAAAACGGGCCCACGTTTCCGGGGGGACCCATTTAAGCACGACACCGGGGGTAGGAACCAAAAAATGGGGGTAGGAACCAAAAAAAACCGGCCTCCGTTTCCGGGGGGACCCATTTAAGCGCGACACCGGGGGTAGGAACCAAAAAATGGGGGTAGGAACCAAAAAAACCGGCCTCCGTTTCCGGGGGGACCCATTTAAGCGCGACACCGGGGGTAGGAACCAGAAAACGGGGGTAGGAACCAAAAAAAACGGGGTCCCGTTTACAGGGGGACCCATTTAAGCGCGACACCGGGGGTAGGAACCAAAAAATGGGGGTAGGAACCAAAAAAACCGGACCCCGCTTCCGGGGGGACCCATTTAAGCGCGACACCGGAGGTAGGAACCAAAAAACGGGGGTAGGAACCAAAAAAACGGGCCTCCGTTTCCGGGGGGACCCATTTCAGCATGACACCGGGGGTAGGAACCAAAAAACGGGGGTAGGAACCAAAAAAACCGGCCCCCGTTTCCGGGGGGACGCATTTAAGCGTGACACCGGGGGTAGGAACCAAAAAACGGGGGAAGGAACCAAAAAAACGGGCCCCCGTTTCCGGGGGGACCCATTTAAGCGTGACACCGGGGGTAGGAACCAAAAAACGGGGGTAGGAACCTAAAAAATGGGCCCACATTTCCGGGGGGACCCATTTAAGCGCGACACCGGGGGTAGGAACCAAAAAACGGTGGTAGGAACCAAAAAAAAGGGGCCCCCGTTTCCGGGGGGACCCATTTAAGCGCGACACCGGGGGTAGGAACGAAAAAACGTGGGTAGGAACCAAAAAAACAGGCCCCCGTTTCCGGGGGGTCCCATTTAAGGGCGGCACCGGGGGTAGGAACCAAAAAACGGGGGTAGGAACCAAAAAAACGGGCCCCCATTTTCGGGGGAACCAATTTAAGCGCGACACCGGGGGTAGGAACCAAAAAACGGGGGTAGGAACCAAAAAAACGGGCCCCCGTTTCCGGGGGGACCCATTTAAGCGCGACACCGGGGGTAGGAACCAAAAAACGGGGGTAGGAACCAAAAAACGGGGGTAGGAACCAAAAAAACGGGCCTCCGTTTCCGGGGGGACCCATTTAAGCGCGACACCGTGGGTAGGAACCAAAAAAGGGGGGTAGGAACCAAAAAAACGGGCCCCCGTTTCCGGGGGACCCATTTAAGCGCGACACCGGGGGTAGGAACCAAAAAACGGGGGTAGGAACCAAAAAAAAGGGCCCCCGTTTCCGGGGGGACCCATTTAAGCATGACACCGGGGATAGGAACCAAAAAACTGGGATAGGAAACAAAGAAACGGGCCCCCGTTTCCGGGGGGACCCATTTAAGCGCGACACCGGGGGGTAGGAACCAAAAAACGGGGGTAGGAACCAAAAAAACGGGCCCCCGTTTCCGGGGGACCCATTTAAGCGCGACACCGAGGGTAGGAACAAAAAAACGGTGGTAGGAACCAAAAAAAGGGGTCCCGTTTCCGGGGGGACCCATTTAAGCGCGACACCGGTGGGAAGGAACCAAAAAACGGGGGTAGGAACCCAAAAAACGGGGTCCCGTTTCCAGGGGGACCCATTTAAGCGCGACACCGGGGGTAGGAACCAAAAAACGGGCGTAGGAACCAAAAAAACCAGCCCCCGTTTCCGGGGGGACCCATTTAAGCGCGACACCGGGGGGTAGGACCCAAAAAACGGGGGTAGGAACCAAAAAAACGGGCCCCCGTTTCCGGGGGACCCATTTAAGCGCGACACCGAGGGTAGGAACAAAAAAACGGTGGTAGGAAGCAAAAAAAGGGGTCCCGTTTCCGGGGGGACCCATTTAAGCGCGACACCGGTGGGTAGGCACCAAAAAACGGGGGTAGGAACCCAAAAAACGGGGTCCCGTTTCCGGGGGGACCCATTTAAGCGCGACACCGGAGGTAGGAACCAGAAAACGGGGGTAGGAACCAAAAAAAGGGCCCCCGCTTCCGGGGGGACGCATTTAAGCGCGACACCGGGGGTAGGAACCAAAAAATGGGGGTAGGAACCAAAAAACGGGGGTAGGAACCAAAAAAACGGGGTCCCGTTTCCAGGGGGACCCATTTAAGCGCGACACCGGGGGTAGGAACCAAAAAATGGGGGTAGGAACCAAAAAAACCGGCCCCCGTTTCCGGGGGGACCCATTTAAGCGCGACACCGGAGGTAGGAACCAAAAAACGGGGGTAGGAACCAAAAAAACGGGCCCCCGTTTCCGGGGGTCCCATTTAAGCGCGACACCGGGGGTAGGAACCAAAAAACGGGGGTAGGAACCAAAAAAACGGGCCCCCGTTTCCGGGGGACCCATTTAAGCGCGACACCGAGGGTAGGAACCAAAAAACGGGGGTAGGAACCAAAAAAACGGGGTCCCGTTTCTGGGGGGACCCATTTAAGCGCGACACCGGCGTTAGGAACCAAAAAACGGGGGTAGGAACCAAAAAAACGGGCCCCAGTTTCCGGGGAGACCCATTTAAGCGCGACACCGGGGGTAGGAACCAAAAAACGGGGGTAGGAACCAAAAAAACGGGCCCCCGTTTCTGGGGGGAACCATTTAAGCGCGACACCGGGGGTAGGAACCAAAAAACGGGGGTAGGAACCAAAAAAACGGGCCCCTGTTTCCGGGGGGACCCATTTAAGCGTGACACCGGGGGTAGGAACCAAAAACGGGGGTAGGAACCAAAAAAACGGGCCCCCGTTTCCGGGGGACCCATTTAAGCGCGACACCGAGGGTAGGAACCAAAAAACGGGGGTAGGAACCAAAAAAATGGGCCCCCGTTTCCGGGGGGACTCATTTCAGCGCGAGACCGGGGTAGGAACCAAAAAAAGGGGGTAGGAACCAAAAAAAACGGGCCCCCGTTTCCGGGGGACCCATTTAAGCGCGACACCGGGGGTAGGAACCAAAAAATGGGAGTAGGAACCAAAAAACGGGGGTAGGAACCAAAAAAACGGGCCCCCGTTTCCGGGGGGACTCATTTCAGCGCGACACCGGAGGTAGGAACCAAAAAACGTGGTTAGGAACCAAAAAAACGGGGTCCCGTTTCCGGGGGGACCCATATAAGCGCGACACCGGGGCTAGGAACCAAAAAAAGGGGGTAGGAACCAAAAAAACGGGCCCCCGTTTCCGGGTGGACCCATTTAAGCGTGACACCGGGGGTAGGAACCAAAAAATGGGGGTAGGAACCAAAAAAAGGGCCCCTTTTCCGGGGGGACCCATTTAAGCGCGGAACCGGGGGTAGGAACCAAAAAAGGGGGGTAGGAACCAAAAAAACGGGCCCCCGTTTCCGGGGGGACCCATTTAAGCGTGACACCGGGGGTAGGAACCAAAAACGGGGGTAGGAAACAAAAAAAACGGGCCCCCGTTTCCGGGGGACCCATTTAAGCGCGACACCGAGGGTAGGAACCAAAAAACGGGGGTAGGAACCAAAAAAACGGGCCCCCGTTTCCGGGGGGACTCATTTCAGCGCGAGACCGGGGGTAGGAACCAAGAAAAGGGGGTAGGAACCAAAAAAACGGGCCCCCGTTTCCGGGGGACCCATTTAAGCGCGACACCGGGGGTAGGAAGCAAAAAATGGGAGTAGGAACCAAAAAACGGGGGTAGGAACCAAAAAAACGGGCCCCCGTTTCCGGGGGGACTCATTTCAGCGCGACACCGGAGGTAGGAACCAAAAAACGGGGGTAGGAACCAAAAAAACGGGGTCCCGTTTCCGGGGGGACCCATATCAGCGCGACACCGGGGCTAGGAACCAAAAAAAGGGGGTAGGAACCAAAAAAACGGGCCCCCGTTTCCGGGTGGACCCATTTAAGCGCGGCACCGGGGGTAGGAACCAAAAAACGGGGGTAGGAACCAAAAAAACGGGCCCCCGTTTCCGGGGGGACCCATTTAAGCGCGACACCAGGGGTAGGAACAAAAAAACGGGGGTAGGAACCAAAAAAAACCACGCCCCGTTTCTAGGGCGACACATTTAAGCGCGACACCGGGGGTAGGAACCAAAAATGGGGGTAGGAACCTAAAAAACGGGCCCCCGTTTCCGGGGGGACCCATTTAAGCGCGACACCGGGGGTAGGAACCAAAAAACGGGGGTAGGAACCAAAAACATGGGCCCCCGTTTCCGAGGGGACCCATTTAATCGCGACACCGGGGGTAGGAACCAAAAAACAGGGGTAGGAACCAAAAAAACAGGTCCCCGTTTCCGGTGGGTCCCATTTAAGCGCGACACCGGGGGTAGGAATCAAAAAACGGGGGTAGGAACCAAAAAAACGGGCCCCCGTTTCCGGGGGGACGCATTTAAGCGTGACACCGGGGGTAGGAACCAAAAAACGGGGGTAGGAACCAAAAAAACGGGGTCCCATTTCCGGGGGGACCCATTTAAGCGCGACACCGGGGGTAGGAACCAAAAAACGGGGGTAGGAACCAAAAAAACGGGCCCCCGTTTCCGGGGGACCCATTTAAGCGCAACACCGGGGGTAGGAACCAAAAAATGGGGGTAGGAACCAAAAAAACGGGCCCCTTTTCCGGGGGGACCCATTTAAGCGCGGAACCGGGGGTAGGAACCAAAAAACGGGGGTAGGAAACAAAAAAACGGGCCCCCGTTTCCGGGGGGACCCATTTAAGCGTGACACCGGGGGTAGGAACCAAAAAAAACGGGGGTAGGATCCAAAAAAAACGGGCCCCCGTGTCCGGGGGGACCCATTTCAGCGCGAGACCGGGGGTAGGAACCAAAAAACAGGGGTAGGAACCAAAAAAACGGGCCCCCGTTTCCGGGGGACCCATTTAAGCGCGACACCGGGGGTAGGAACCAAAAAACGGGGGTAGGAACCAAAAAAACCGGCCCCCGTTTCCGGGGGGACACATTGAAGCGCGACACCGGAGGTAGGAACCAAAAAACGGGGGTAGGAACCAAAAAAACGGGCTCCTTTTTCCGGGGGGACTCAATTAAGCGTGACACTGGGGGTAGGAACCAAAAAACGGGGGTAGGGACCAAAAAAACGGGGTCCCGTTTCCAGGGGGACCCATTTAAGCGCGACACCGGGGGTAGGAAACAAAAAACGGGGGTAGGAACCAAAAAAACTGGCCCCCTTTTCCGAGGGGACCCATTTAAGCGCGACACCGGAGGTAGGAACCAGAAAACGGGAGTAGGAACCAAAAAAAGGGCCCCCGTTTCCGGGGGGACCCATTTACGCGCGACACCGGGGGTAGGAACCAAAAAACGGGGGTAGGAACCAAAAAAACGGGCCCCCGTTTCCGGGGAACCATTTAAGCGCGACACCGGGGGTAGGAACCAAAAAACGGGTTTAGGAACCAAAAAAACAGGCCCATGTTTCCAGGGGGACCCATTTAAGTGCGACACCGGTGGTAGGAACCAAAAAAGGGGGTAGGAACCAAAAAAACGGGCACCCGTTTCTGGGGTGACACATTTAAGCGTGACACCAGGGGTAGGAACAAAAAAACGGGGGTAGGAACCAAAAAAAACCACGCCCCGTTTCTAGGGCGACACATTTAAGCGCGACACCGGGGGTAGGAACCAAAAATGGGGGTAGGAACCTAAAAAACGGGCCCCCGTTTCCGGGGGGACCCATTTAAGCGCGACACCGGGGGTAGGAACCAAAAAACGGGAGTAGGAACCAAAAACACGGGCCCCCGTTTCCGGGGGGACCCATTTAATCGCGACACCGGGGGTAGGAACCAAAAAACAGGGGTAGGAACCAAAAAAACAGGTCCCCGTTTCCGGTGGGTCCCATTTAAGCGCGACACCGGGGGTAGGAACCAAAAAACGGGGGTAGGAACCAAAAAAACGGGCCCCCGTTTTCGGGGGGACCAATTTAAGCGCGACAACGGGGGTAGGAAACAAAAAACGGGGGTAGGAACCAAAAAAACGGGCCCCCGTTTCCGGGGGGACGCATTTAAGCGTGACACCGGGGGTAGGAACCAAAAAACGGGGGTAGGAACCAAAAAAACGGGGTCCCATTTCCGGGGGGACCCATTTAAGCGCGACACCGGGGGTAGGAACCAAAAAACGGGGGTAGGAACCAAAAAAACGGGCCCCCGTTTCCGGGGGACCCATTTAAGCGCAACACCGGGGGTAGGAACCAAAAAACAGGGGTAGGAAACAAAAAAAGTCCCCCGTTTCCGGGGGGAACCATTTAAGCACGACACCGGGGGTAGGAACCAAAAAAGGGGGGTAGGAACCAAAAAAACGGGCCCCCCTTTCCGGGGGGACACATTTAAGCGCGACAGCGGGGGTAGGAACAAAAAAGGGCGGTAGGAAACAAAGAAACGGGCCCCCGTTTCCGGGAGGACCCATTTAAGCGCGACACCGGGGGTAGGAACCAAAAAACGGGGGTAGGAACCAAAAAAACGGGCCCACGTTTCCGGGGGACCCATTTAAGCGCGACACCGAGGGTAGGAACCAAAAAACGGGGGTAGGAACCAAAAAAATGGGGTCCCGTTTCCGGGGGGACCCATTTCAGCGCGACACCGGGGGTAGGAACCAGAAAACGGGGGTAGGAACCAAAAAAAGGGCCCCCGCTTCCGGGGGGACGCATTTAAGCGCGACACCGGGGGTAGGAACCAAAAAATGGGGGTAGGAACCAAAAAACGGGGGTAGGAACCAAAAAAACGGGGTCCCGTTTCCAGGGGGACCCATTTAAGCGCGACACCGGGGGTAGGAAACAAAAAATGGGGGTAGGAACCAAAAAAACCGGCCCCCGTTTCCGGGGGGACCCATTTAAGCGCGACACCGGAGGTAGGAACCAAAAAACGGGGGTAGGAACCAAAAAAACGGGCCCCCGTTTCCGGGGGTCCCATTTAAGCGCGACACCGGGGGTAGGAACCAAAAAACGGGGGTAGGAACCAAAAAAACCGGCCCCCGTTTCCGGGGGGACCCATTTAAGCGCGACACCGGAGGTAGGAACCAAAAAACGGGGGTAGGAACCAAAAAAACGGGGTCCCGTTTCCGGGGGGACCCATTTAAGCGCGACACCGGGGGTAGGAACCAAAAAATGGGGGTAGGAACCAAAAAAACGGGCCCCCGTTTCCGGGGGGACGCATTTAAGCGTGACACCGGGGGTAGGAACCAAAAAACGGGGGTAGGAACCAAAAAAACGGGGTCCCATTTCCGGGGGAACCCATTTAAGCGCGACACCGGGGGTAGGAACCAAAAAACGGGGGTAGGAACCAAAAAAACGGGCCCCCGTTTCCGGGGGACCCATTTAAGCGCGACACCGGGGGGTAGGAACCAAAAAACGGGGGTAGGAACCAAAAAAACGGGGTCCCGTTTCCAGTGGGACCCATTTAAGGCCGACACCGGGGGTAGGAACCAAAAAACGGGGGTAGGAACCAAATAAACGGGCCTACGTTTCCGGGGGGACCCATTTAAGGCCGACACCGGGGATAGGAACCAAAAAACGGGGGTAGGAACCAAAAACGGGCCCCTGTTTCTGGGGGGACCCATTTAAGCGCGACACCGGCGGTAGGAACCAAAAAACGGTGGTAGGAACCAAAAAAACGGGCCCCAGTTTCCGGGTGGACCCATTTAAGCGCGACACCGGTGGTAGGAACCAAAAAACGGGGATAGGAACCAAAAAAACGGGCCCCCGTTTCCGGGGGGAACCATTTAAGCGCGACACCGGGGGTAGGAACCAAAAAACTGGGGTAGGAACCAAAAAAACGGGCCCCCGTTTCCGGGGGGACCCATTTAAGCACGACACCGGGGGTAGGAACCAAAAAACGGTGGTAGGAACCAAAAAAACGGGCCCCCGTTTCCGGGGGACCCATTTAAGCGCGACACCAGGGGTAGGAACCAAAAACCGGGGGTAGGAACCAAAAAAACTGGCCCCCGTTTCTCGGGGGACCCATTTAAGCGCGACACCGGGGGTAGGAACCAAAAAACGGGGGTAGGAACCAAAAAAACGGGCCCCCTTTTCCGGGGGGACTCATTTAAGCGTGACACCGGGGGTAGGAACCAAAAAACGGGGGTAGGAACCAAAAAAACGGGCCCCCGTTTCCGGGGACCCATTTAAGCGCGACACCGAAGGTAGGAACCAAAAAACAGGGGTAGGAACCAAAAAAAGGGCCCCCGTTTCCAGGGGACCCATTTAAGCGCGACACCGGTGGTAGGAACCAAAAAACGGGGATAGGAACCAAAAAAACGGGCCCCCGTTTCCGGGGGGAACCATTTAGGCGCGACACCGGGGGTAGGAACCAAAAAACTGGGGTAGGAACCAAAAAAACGGGCCCCCGTTTCCGGGGACCCATTTAAGCGCGACACCAAAGGTAGGAACCAAAAAACGGGGGTAGGAACCAAAAAAACGGGCCCCCGTTTCCAGGGGACCCATTTAAGCGCGACACCGGGGGGTAGGAATCAAAAAATGGGGGTAGGAACCAAAAAACGGGAGTAGAAACCAAAAAAACGGGGTCCCGTTTCCAGGGGGACCCATTTAAGTGCGACACCGGGGGTAGGAACCAAAAAACAGGGGTAGGAACCAAAAAAACCGGCCCCCTTTTCCGGGGGGACCCATTTAAGCGCGACACCGGAGGTAGGAACCAAAAAACGGGGGTAGGAACCAAAAAAACGGGGTCCCGTTTCCGGGGGGACCCATTTAAGCGCGACACCGGCGGTAGGAACCAAAAAAAGGGGGTAGGAACCAAAAAAACGGGCCCCCGTTTCCGGGTGGACCCATTTAAATGCGACACCGGGGGTAGGAACCAAAAAACGGGGGTAGGAACCAAAAAAACGGGCCCCCGTTTCCGGGGGGACTCATTTAAGCGTGACACCGGGGGTAGGAACCAAAAAACAGGGGTAGGAACCAAAAAAACGGGCCCCCTTTTCCGGGGGACCCATTTAAGCGCGACACCGAAGGTAGGAACCAAAAAACGGGGGTAGGAACCAAAAAAAGGGCCCCCGTTTCCAGGGGACCCATTTAAGCGCGACACTGGGGGTAGGAATCAAAAAATGGGGGTAAGAACCAAAAAACGGGAGTAGGAACCAAAAAAACGGGGTCCCGTTTCCAGGGGGACCCATTTAAGTGCGACACCGGGGGTAGGAACCAAAAAACAGGGGTAGGAACCAAAAAAACCGGCCCCCGTTTCCGGGGGGACCCATTTAAGCGCGACACCGGAGGTAGGAACCAAAAAACGGGGGTAGGAACCAAAAAAACGGGGTCCCGTTTCCGGGGGGACCCATTTAAGCGCGACACCGGGGGTAGGAACCAAAAAAATGGGGTAGGAACCAAATAAACGGGCCCCCGTTTCCGGGTGGACCCATTTAAGCGCGGCACCGGGGGTAGGAACCAAAAAACGGGGGTAGGAACCAAAAAAACGGGCACCTGTTTCCGGGGGGACGCATTTAAGCGTGACACCGGGGTAGGAACCAAAAAACGGGGGTAGGAACCAAAAAAAGGTCCCCCGTTTCCGGGGGGACCCATTTAAGCACGACACCGGGGGTAGGAACCAAAAAAGGGGGGTAGGAACCAAAAAAACGGGCCCCCCTTTCCGGGGGGACACATTTAAGCGCGACAGCGGGGGTAGGAACAAAAAAGGGCGGTAGGAAACAAAGAAACGGGCCCCCGTTTCCGGGGGGACCCATTTAAGCGCGACACCGGGGGTACTAACCAAAAAACGGGGGTAGGAACCAAAAAAACGGGCCCACGTTTCCGGGGGACCCATTTCAGCGCGACACCGAGGGTAGGAACCAAAAAACGGGGGTAGGAACCAAAAAAATGGGGTCCCGTTTCCGGGGGGACCCATTTCAGCGCGACACCGGGGGTAGGAACCAAAAAACGGGGGTAGGAACCAAAAAAACGGGGTCCCGTTTCCAGGGGGACCCATTTAAGCGCGACACCGGGGGTAGGAACCAAAAAAGGGGGTAGGAACCAAAAAAACTGGCCCCCGTTTCCGAGGGGACCCATTTAAGCGCGACACCGGAGGTAGGAACCAGAAACCGGGGGTAGCAACCAAAAAAAGGGCCCCGTTTCCGGGGGGACCCATTTACGCGCGACACCGGGGGTAGGAACCAAAAAACGGGAGTAGGAACCAAAAAAACGGGCCCCCGTTTCCGGGGGACCCATTTAAGCGCGACACCGAAGGTAGGAACCAAAAAACGGGGGTAGGAACCAAAAAACGGGCCCCCGTTTCCAGGGGACCCATTTAAGAGCGACACCAGGGGTAGGAATCAAAAAATGGGGGTAGGAACCAAAAAACGGGAGTAGGAACCAAAAAAACGGGGTCCCGTTTCCAGGGGGACCCATTTAAGTTCGACACCGGGGGTAGGAACCAAAAAACAGGGGTAGGAACCAAAAAAAACGGCCCCCGTTTCCGGGGGGACCCATTTAAGCGTGACACCGGAGGTAGGAACCAAAAAACGGGGGTAGGAACCAAAAAAACGGGGTCCCGTTTCCGGGGGGACCCATTTAAGCGCGACACCGGCGGTAGGAACCAAAAAAAGGGGGTAGGAACCAAAAAAACGGGCCTCCGTTTCCAGGGGGACCCATTTAAGCGCGACACCAGGGGTAGGAACCAAAAAACGGGGGTAGGAACCAAAAAAACGGACCCCCGTTTCCGGGGGGACCCATTTAAGCGCGGAACTGGGGGTAGGAACCAAAAAACGGGGGTAGGAACCTAAAAAACGGGCCCCCGTTTCCGGGAGGACCCATTTAAGCGTGACACTGGGGGTAGGAACCAAAAAACGGGGGTAGGAACCAAAAAAACGGGCCCCCGTTTCCGGGGGGACCCATTTAAGCGTGACACCGGGGGTAGGAACCAAAAAACGGGGGTAGGAACCTAAAAAATGGGCCCCCGTTTCCGGGGGGACCCATTTAAGCGCGACACCGGGGGTAGGAACCAAAAAACGGGGGTAGGAACCAAAAAAACGGGGCCCCGTTTCCGGGGGGACCCATTTAAGCGCGACACCGGGGGTAGGAACCAAAAAACGGGGGTAGGAACCAAAAAAACAGGTCCCCGTTTCCGATGGGTCCCATTTAAGCGCGACACCGGGGGTAGGAACCAAAAAACGGGGGTAGGAACAAAAAAAACGGGCCCCCGTTTTCGGGGGGACCAATTTAAGCGCGACACCGGGGGTAGGAACCAAAAAATGGGGGTAGGAACCAAAAAAACGGGCCCCCGTTTCCGGGGGGAGGCATTTAAGCGTGACACCGGGGGTAGGAACCAAAAAACGGGGGTAGGAACCAAAAAAACGGGGTCCCATTTCCGGGGGAACCCATTTAAGCGCGACACCGGGGGTAGGAACCAAAAAACGGGGGTAGGAACCAAAAAAACGGGCCCCCGTTTCCGGGGGACCCATTTAAGCGCGACACCGGGGGGTAGGAACCAAAAAACGGGGGTAGGAACCAAAAAAACGGGGTCCCGTTTCCAGTGGGACCCATTTAAGGCCGACACCGGGGGTAGGAACCAAAAAACGGGGGTAGGAACCAAATAAACGGGCCTACGTTTCCGGGGGGACCCATTTAAGGCCGACACCGGGGGTAGGAACCAAAAAACGGGGGTAGGAACCAAAAATGGGCCCCTGTTTCTGGGGGGACCCATTTAAGCGCGACACCGGCGGTAGGAACCAAAAAACGGTGGTAGGAACCAAAAAAAACGGGCCCCAGTTTCCGGGTGGACCCATTTAAGCGCGACACCGGTGGTAGGAACCAAAAAACGGGGATAGGAACCAAAAAAACGGGCCCCCGTTTCCGGGGGGAACCATTTAAGCGCGACACCGGGGGTAGGAACCAAAAAACTGGGGTAGGAACCAAAAAAACGGGCCCAAGTTTTCCGGGGGGACCCATTTAAGCACGACACCGGGGGTAGGAACCAAAAAACGGTGGTAGGAACCAAAAAAACGGGCCCCCGTTTCCGGGGGACCCATTTAAGCGCGACACCAGGGGTAGGAACCAAAAACCGGGGGTAGGAACCAAAAAAACTGGCCCCCGTTTCTCGGGGGACCCATTTAAGCGCGACACCGGGGGTAGGAACCAAAAAACGGGGGTAGGAACCAAAAAAACGGGCCCCCTTTTCCGGGGGGACTCATTTAAGCGTGACACCGGGGGTAGGAACCAAAAAACGGGGGTAGGAACCAAAAAAACGGGGTCCCGTTTCCGGGGGGACCCATTTAAGCGCGACACCGGCGGTAGGAACCAAAAAAAGGGGGTAGGAACCAAAAAAACGGGCCCCCGTTTCCGGGTGGACCCATTTAAGCGAGGCACCGGGGGTAGGAACCAAAAAACGGGGGTAGGAACCAAAAAAACGGGCCCCCGTTTCCGGGGGGACCCATTTAAGCGCGACACCGGGGTAGGAACCAAAAAACGGGGGTAGGAACCAAAAAAACGGGCACCTGTTTCCGGGGGGACGCATTTAAGCGTGACACCGGGGGTAGGAACCAAAAAACAGGGGTAGGAACCAAAAAAACGGGCCTACGTTTCCGGGGGGACCCATTTAAGGCCGACACCGGGGGTAGGAACCAAAAAACGGGCGTAGGAACCAAAAACGGGCCCCTGTTTCTGGGGGGACCCATTTAAGCGCGACACCGGCGGTAGGAACCAAAAAACGGTGGTAGGAACCAAAAAAACGGGCCCCAGTTTCCGGGTGGACCCATTTAAGCGCGACACCGGTGGTAGGAACCAAAAAACGGGGGTAGGAACCAAAAAAACGGGGTCCCGTTTCCGGGGGGACCCATTTAAGCGCGACACCGGCGGTAGGAACCAAAAAAAGGGGGTAGGAACCAAAAAAACGGGCCTCCGTTTCCAGGGGGACCCATTTAAGCGCGACACCAGGGGTAGGAACCAAAAAACGGGGGTAGGAACCAAAAAAACGGACCCCCGTTTCCGGGGGGACCCATTTAAGCGCGGAACTGGGGGTAGGAACCAAAAAACGGGGGTAGGAACCTAAAAAACGGGCCCCCGTTTCCGGGAGGACCCATTTAAGCGTGACACTGGGGGTAGGAACCAAAAAACGGGGGTAGGAACCAAAAAAACGGGCCCCCGTTTCCGGGGGGACCCATTTAAGCGTGACACCGGGGGTAGGAACCAAAAAACGGGGGTAGGAACCTAAAAAATGGGCCCCCGTTTCCGGGGGGACCCATTTAAGCGCGACACCGGGGGTAGGAACCAAAAAACGGGGGTAGGAACCAAAAAAACGGGGCCCCGTTTCCGGGGGGACCCATTTAAGCGCGACACCGGGGGTAGGAACCAAAAAACGGGGGTAGGAACCAAAAAAACAGGTCCCCGTTTCCGATGGGTCCCATTTAAGCGCGACACCGGGGGTAGGAACCAAAAAACGGGGGTAGGAACAAAAAAAACGGGCCCCCGTTTTCGGGGGGACCAATTTAAGCGCGACACCGGGGGTAGGAACCAAAAAATGGGGGTAGGAACCAAAAAAAACGGGCCCCCGTTTCCGGGGGGAGGCATGTAAGCGTGACACCGGGGGTAGGAACCAAAAAACGGGGGTAGGAACCAAAAAAACGGGGTCCCATTTCCGGGGGAACCCATTTAAGCGCGACACCGGGGGTAGGAACCAAAAAACGGGGGTAGGAACCAAAAAAACGGGCCCCCGTTTCCGGGGGACCCATTTAAGCGCGACACCGGGGGGTAGGAACCAAAAAACGGGGGTAGGAACCAAAAAAACGGGGTCCCGTTTCCAGTGGGACCCATTTAAGGCCGACACCGGGGGTAGGAACCAAAAAACGGGGGTAGGAACCAAATAAACGGGCCTACGTTTCCGGGGGGACCCATTTAAGGCCGACACCGGGGGTAGGAACCAAAAAACGGGGGTAGGAACCAAAAATGGGCCCCTGTTTCTGGGGGGACCCATTTAAGCGCGACACCGGCGGTAGGAACCAAAAAACGGTGGTAGGAACCAAAAAAACGGGCCCCAGTTTCCGGGTGGACCCATTTAAGCGCGACACCGGTGGTAGGAACCAAAAAACGGGGATAGGAACCAAAAAAACGGGCCCCCGTTTCCGGGGGGAACCATTTAAGCGCGACACCGGGGGTAGGAACCAAAAAACTGGGGTAGGAACCAAAAAAACGGGCCCAAGTTTTCCGGGGGGACCCATTTAAGCACGACACCGGGGGTAGGAACCAAAAAACGGTGGTAGGAACCAAAAAAACGGGCCCCCGTTTCCGGGGGACCCATTTAAGCGCGACACCAGGGGTAGGAACCAAAAACCGGGGGTAGGAACCAAAAAAACTGGCCCCCGTTTCTCGGGGGACCCATTTAAGCGCGACACCGGGGGTAGGAACCAAAAAACGGGGGTAGGAACCAAAAAAACGGGCCCCCTTTTCCGGGGGGACTCATTTAAGCGTGACACCGGGGGTAGGAACCAAAAAACGGGGGTAGGAACCAAAAAAACGGGGTCCCGTTTCCGGGGGGACCCATTTAAGCGCGACACCGGCGGTAGGAACCAAAAAAAGGGGGTAGGAACCAAAAAAACGGGCCCCCGTTTCCGGGTGGACCCATTTAAGCGAGGCACCGGGGGTAGGAACCAAAAAACGGGGGTAGGAACCAAAAAAACGGGCCCCCGTTTCCGGGGGGACCCATTTAAGCGCGACACCGGGGTAGGAACCAAAAAACGGGGGTAGGAACCAAAAAAACGGGCACCTGTTTCCGGGGGGACGCATTTAAGCGTGACACCGGGGGTAGGAACCAAAAAACGGGGGTAGGAACCAAAAAAACGGGCCTATGTTTCCGGGGGGACCCATTTAAGGCCGACACCGGGGGTAGGAACCAAAAAACGGGGGTAGGAACCAAAAACGGGCCCCTGTTTCTGGGGGGACCCATTTAAGCGCGACACCGGCGGTAGGAACCAAAAAACGGTGGTAGGAACCAAAAAAACGGGCCCCAGTTTCCGGGTGGACCCATTTAAGCGCGACACCGGTGGTAGGAACCAAAAAACGGGGATAAGAACCAAAAAAACGGGCCCCCGTTTCCGGGGGGAACCATTTAAGCGCGACACCGGGTGTAGGAACCAAAAAACTGGGGTAGGAACCAAAAAAACGGGCCCCCGTTTCCGGGGGGACCCATTTAAGCACGACACCGGGGGTAGGAACCAAAAAACAGGGGTAGGAACCAAAAAAACGGGCCCCCGTTTCCGGCGGACCCATTTAAGCGCGACACCAGGGGTAGGAACCAAAAACCGGGGGTAGGAACCAAAAAAACTGGCCCCCTTTTCCGGGGGGACTCATTTAAGCGTGACACCGGGGGTAGGAACCAAAAAACGGGGGTAGGAACCAAAAAAATGGGCCCCCGTTTCCGGGGGACCCATTTAAGCGCGACACCGAAGGTAGGAACCAAAAAACGGGGGTAGGAACCAAAAAAACGGGCCCCCGTTTCCAGGGGACCCATTTAAGCGCGACACCGGGGGTAGGAATCAAAAAATGGGGGTAGGAACCAAAAAACGGGAGTAGGAACCAAAAAAACGGGGTCCCGTTTCCAGGGGGACCCATTTAAGCGCGACACCGGTGGGTAGGAACCAAAAAACAGGGGTAGGAACCAAAAAAACCGGCCCCCGTTTCCGGGGGGACCCATTTAAGCGCGACACCGGAGGTAGGAACCAAAAAACGGGGATAGGAACCAAAAAAACGGGGTCCCGTTTCCGGGGGGACCCATTTAAGCGCGACACCGGCGGTAGGAACCAAAAAAAGGGGGTAGGAACCAAAAAAACGGGCCCCCGTTTCCGGGTGGACCCATTTAAATGCGACACCGGGGGTAGGAACCAAAAAACGGGGGTAGGAACCAAAAAAACGGGCCCCCGTTTCCGGGGGCACTCATTTAAGCGTGACACCAGGGGTAGGAACCAAAAAACGGGGGTAGGAACCAAAAAAACGGGCCCCCGTTTCCGGGGGACCCATTTAAGCGCGACACCGAAGGTAGGAACCAAAAAACGGGGGTAGGAACCAAAAAAAGGGCCCCCGTTTCCAGGGGACCCATTTAAGCGCGACACTGGGGATAGGAATCAAAAAATGGGGGTAAGAACCAAAAAACGGGAGTAGGAACCAAAAAAACGGGGTCCTGTTTCCAGGGGACCCATTTAAGTGCGACACCGGGGGTAGGAACCAAAAAACAGGGGTAGGAACCAAAAAAACCGGCCCCCGTTTCCGGGGGGACCCATTTAAGCGCGACACCGGAGGTAGGAACCAAAAAACGGGGGTAGGAACCAAAAAAACGGGGTCCCGTTTCCGGGGGGACCCATTTGAGCGCGACACCGGCGGTAGGAACCAAAAAAAGGGGGTAGGAACCAAAAAAACGGGCCCCCGTTTCCGGGTGGACCCATTTAAGCGCGGCACCGGGGGTAGGAACCAAAAAACGGGGGTAGGAACCAAAAAAACGGGCCCCCGTTTCCGGGGGGACCCATTTAAGCGCGAGACCGGGGGTAGGAACCAAAAAACGGGGGTAGGAACCAAAAAAACGGGCACCTGTTTCTGGGGGGACGCATTTAAGCGTGACACCGGGGGTAGGAACCAAAAAACGGGGGTAGGAACCAAAAAAAGGGCCCCCGTTTCCGGGGGGAACCATTTAAGTGCGGAACCGTGGGTAGGAACCAAAAAAAGGGGGTAGGAACCTAAAAAACGGGCCCCCGTTTCCGGGGGGACCCATTTAAGCGTGACACCGGGGGTAGGAACCAAAAAACGGGGGTAGGAACCAAAAAAACGGGCCCCCTTTTCCGGGGGGACCCATTTAAGCTCGGAACCGGGGGAACGAACCAAAAAACGGGGGTAGGAACCTAAAAAACGGGCCCCCGTTTCCGGGGGGACCCATTTAAGCGCGACACCGGGGGTAGGAACCAAAAAACGGGGGTAGGAACCAAAAAAACAGGTCCCCGTTTCCGGTGGGTCCCATTTAAGCGCGACACCGGGGGTAGGAACCAAAAAACGGGGGTAGGAACCAAAAAAACGGGCCCCCGTTTTCGGGGGACCAATTTAAGCGCGACACCGGGAGTAGGAACCAAAAAACGGGGGTAGGAACCAAAAAAACGGGCCCCCTTTTCCGGGGGGAACCATTTAAGCTCGGAACCGGGGGAAGGAACCAAAAAACGGGGGTAGGAACCAAAAAAACGGGGTCCCGTTTCCGGGGGGACCCATTTAAGCGCGACACCTTGGGTAGGAACCAAAAAACGGGGGTAGGAACCAAAAAAACGGGCCCCCTTTTCCGGGGGGACTCATTTAAGCGTGACACCGGGGGTAGGAACCAAAAAACGGGGGTAGGAACCAAAAAAAAACCGGTCCCCGTTTCCGGGGGGACACATTTAAGCGCGACACCGGGGGTAGGAACCAAAAAACGGGGGTAGGAATCAAAAAAACAGGCCCCCGTTTCCGGGGGGACCCATTTAAGCGCGACACCGGGTGTAGGAACCAATAAACGGGGGTAGGAACCAAAAAACCGGTCCCCGTTTCCAGGGGGACACATTTAAGCGCGACACCGGGGGTAAGAACCAAAAAACGGTGATAGGAACCAAAAAAATGGGTCCGTGTTTCCGGGGGGACCCATTTAAGCACGACACCGGGGGTAGGAACCAAAAAACGGGGGTAGGAACCAAAAAAACGGGCCCCCGTTTCCGGGGGGACCCATTTAAGCTCGACACCGGGTGTAGGAACCAAAAACGGGGGTAGGAACAAAAATTGGGCCCCTGTTTCCGGGGGGACCCCTTGAAGCGCGACACCGGGGGTAGGAACCAATAAACGGGGGTAGGAACCAAAAAAACAGGGTTAAGCACTATAAAACCAGTGCCTCGTTTCCTAGTTTGTCTCGTTTAAACCTAGTGCGAATTATTGGCTTTTCATCATTTTTGTCATTTTAAGCCTCTGCTTCCTTTATGTGAAATTTTATTGTTAGAATGAGAGGAAACATCTTTATATTTCAGAAGTGTCAAACATTTTAACATTCTAAAAGGAGAGATGTATGACTTTTCCCTTTATTTCAAATTCATGGCGTGAGTGACATTTTCGAATAATTTTTTATTTTTTGCACTTCTTGGAATATCTTCATATTTGGGTTTTTTTCACACATTTACCATATTTTACACCGTTTCCCTTGTTTGCATGCCATGACAAATGAATATGCCAATAATGACAAAAGTTATTGGTCTAAGAATGCATTTCTGAGTTTTCTCGCATTGATAATTTTTTTTTAAAAGTCTGAATGTTTGGTATTTTCTCTTTTTTCAAATGGTGGGATTTGGTGCGTTTTTGGCATTAAAGTCGTTTTCAGCCTTTCTGGCATCTTTTCCATTGTTTTTATGACAGCTATTCAGAAATCCCTAAACTTAAAATCCCTGTAAAATTCCACTAATTCCAACACTTCCAAAATTCGGAAGAATGAGGAAATGTCAATATTAATTTTTTTCCCTGTGTTTAGGATTCTTGAGTTTTTTGGCATTTTTGGCCTTCCTGACATCTTTTCTATCCTTATCTTGGGAAGCAGTAGGAAAAAAAAAATCTCCAAACATATCTTGGACCACCATTATTTCAGAAAGTCTGACAAATGACAAGAATGAGAAGCAATGCATTATTTTACATTTCGTGCAAAATTGAGATTTTCAATTTATTGATTATATATCTTTTTTTTCTCGTTTTTGGTCTACTTGGCCTTGTAGGATCTTTTGGCATGTTTTCCCATCTAAGGCACGTTTGACACCATTTGTTTTGATTGCATGCCATGAGACACAAAAACGGCAAGATTGACCAAAAAAAACCCTAAGATTCCCTTTTTTCACATTTATAGCATACTTAGGATTTTTGAAAATTTTGGGCTACTTTGACTATTTCGCATACTTGCTGTGCCAACGAGGATAAAAATGTCCAAGCGCCAAGAATGCCTTTCTTGCATTTCAGGCTTGATTGAGATTATTCGAATTTTTTGAATAATTTTTTTTTCACTTTTGCAATTCTTGGCCTTTTTGGCATTTCTGGCACTTCTTTCTATATTTGGCATCTTTGACATAATTTACGTTCATCTCATGCCTTGACACACAAAAACACCAAGAATGATAAAAATGCCAAGGATGTATTTTTTAACATTCCTAGGTTTTTGGGGATTTTCCATATTATTCGAATACTTTGAATAATTTGCATACTTGCCATGGAAAGAAATTAAAAAATTCTGGGTCCAACAATGCGTTTCTGACATTCTCGCGAGATAGGTCTTGCATAAATTTAGAAATTTTGGCTTTTTCCACTTCTTGTCATTTGTTGTTTTGTTGATATTATAGGAGTTTTCAGCCTTCTTGGTATCATTTTCATTGTTAACATGAAAGAATTGAAAAACTGCAAAAATTCCCCAAAACTTAAAACCCCCAGAAAATGGCACTAAGTCCAAGAATTCCAATATTCGGAAGAGTGAGGAAAATGTCAAAACTAACTTTTTTACCATTCTAGGCATTCTTGAGCTATCGGGCATTTTTTTGTATAGTTCATGTTTTTCGAATTTTTGTCATGATCTGTGTAGTTATTATGGCAAGAAGTAGAAAAAAGATTCCGAAAATTAAAGGAATTGCAATAATTCCGCAAGTCGGAAGAATGATAAAAAAAACATGATGTATTATCTTAGATTTCTTGCGTGATTGAAATGTTCAACTTTTTGCATAGTTATCATATTTTGTCTTATTTTGTGCACCCTGGCGTTATTGGCATTTTGACATTTTTTTTTCCATATTTGGCATCTTTGACATAGTGTCTCTTGATTGCATGCCGCGATGCATAAAAACACCAAGAAGGATGAAAAATGCCAAGAATGCGGGTTTTTTAGCATTGATAGTATTCTCCGGCTTTCCGGAAGTCTTGTGCCCGTTGAGCTATGTCTCATGCTTAAAAATGCCAAGAATTCCAAAAATTCAAAATACCCTCCAATAATCTGTTTCTCAGATGTATGGCACTACAGAACTTTTTGAAATTTTTGAATACTTGACATTTTCATCCTTTTTGCGAATCTTCGCATCTTTTTACCTTTTTTTATTCTTAAGGCGTTTTCGGTCTTTTTGCCATTTTTTTTCACAGTTCCCATGATATGAATTCGAAAATCATCTGACTTTGTCCTTAATTTCAACCCCCCACCAATATACCAGTAATTCCAATAAATACAACGTTTCGGAAAAGGGCGAAAATGGCAAGAATACCTTTTTGCTATTCCAGGCATTCTTGAGCTATTTTGGCTGTTTTTTTGTTTTTTTTTTACTTTCTAGACAGCTTTTTATCCTTATCATGGCAGGAACTTGAGAAACATTCCATTACATTGCAGCAGTACCAATAATTCCAAAAGGCTGAAGAATGACAAAAAACAGTAATACATTTTTTTCACAGTTGTGGACTGATTGAGATTTTTTTATAATTCATGACTAGTTTTTTTTCTTTTGCCATTTTTGTGCTGCTTGCCGGTTTTGGCATTTTTAGCGTTATTTTCAGTACTTAGCATCCTTGAAATAGATTACATGAATCGGATGCCGTGAGATATAAAAACGCGAACAATGACAAAATGTCATGAATCTGGTTTTTTTAGCATTTCTAGCACTCTTGGGATTTCTTAAATTATTGGCATGTTTACAATTCTTCGCATACTTGGCATGCTAATAATTACAAAAATTCCAGAGACATTCCTCATATGATAGATATTTTGAATTTTTCTTATAATTGGCATTATCTTAATTTTTCCGATTATTGTCAGTTGCGTACGTTATTGGCAGAGTAGGCGTTTTCCGCAGTCTTGCTATCTTTTTCATCGTTGGTATGACAATTACAGTAAATCCGAAACTGCCATAATTAAGAAGAGTGAGGAAAATGGCAAGAATGATCTGATTTTTTTTTTTTTTTTTTTTTTTACAATTCTAAGCAGCCTTCATATTGTTGGCAATTTTGGAGTTTTTCGCATTTTTAGCCTTCTTGCCAAAATATCTTTCGTATTGATAGCAAACCAAAAAGTTGAAAACAAATTCCCGAAAATTCCAAGAGTAGCAAAATATTACAAAAGTCTGAAATATTACAAAAATGAGAGGGATGCATTATTTGACATTTCTGGTATGATTGAGTTTTTTGGAAATTTGCATACTAAAATTATCCAATTTGCGCTACTTGGCCTTACTGGCATTTTTGGAATTTAATTCCATAGTTGACATTCTTGACATTTTATTTCCCACTCTTACAGTATCAGCAATTCCAAAAACGCAAAAAGTCTAAGACTGAGTTTCTTATATTTCTGGCACAATTGGAATTTTTTTAAATTTTTTGCATACTTTGGTTTTTTCATCCTTGTGTGGAATCTTGGCATTCTTGGGCTTTTTGACATTACAGGCGTTTCCAGGGTTCTTGCCATCTTTTGCATCGTTGCAATGACAAGAATTGGAAAAAATAAAGGCTAGCCAGTCATTTCAAAACACCCCAACTTGCCAGATAATTACAAAGCTCGGGGGAAAAACGTAAATGGCAAGATTACGTTTCTGCCATTCCAGGCAAGCTTGCTTTTTTTGGTATATAGGGGATTTTGACCTTCTTGACACCTTCTGCATCGTTATCATGGCAAGATGTTGAAAAAAACTCTCCGAAAATACCAACAGTTGCAAAAATTCCAGGTCGTAAGAATGAAAAAAATGATATGTCAGCATTACTTTTCATTTCGTCTGTGATTGAGAGGTTCAATTTTTTTTAAATGGTGATCTTTTTTGTCTTTTGTGCTCTAGTTGACGTTATTGGCTTATCTGGCATTCTTTCCAATATTTGGCATCTTTCTCCCGCTTAGCCTTGATTGCATACAATGACACGTAAAAACGCTCAAAATTGCAAAATTGCCAAGAGTGGGATTTTTAGCGCTTCTAGCATTCTAGGGCTTTACGAAATTATTGGGCTACTTCCAATATTTTACATGCCTCCCATGCCAGCAATTATATAAATACTATTAATCCAACAATGCGTTTCTGACATTTCTGGCCACATTTCTGGCATGACTGAGATATTCCAATTTTTTCAAAATTTATTTATTTTTTTTTTTTTTTACTTTTGCGCTGCTTGTCTTTTGGCATTTTTGCTAATTTCTTCCATATTTGGCTTCCTTCTTGTTTCACTTTTCGAAATTTTGCAATAGTTGAACTCCTGGAATTTTCTGGATTTTTTTCTAATAATTGCCATGATAACGATAGAGAATGGAAGAATGTATTGTTGCCATTTTTCCCCGTTTTTTGGTTCATACCCCCGGTGTCGTGGTTAAATGGTTCCCCCTAGAAACGTGGGCCCTTTTTTTGGTTCCTACCCCTGCTTTTTGATTCCTACCCCCAGTGTCGCTCTTAAATGGGTCCCCCCGGAAACGGGGGCCGTTTTTTTTTGTTCCTACCCCAGTTTTTTGGTTCCTTCCCCCGGTGTCGCGCTGAAATGGGTCCCCCCGGAAACGGGGGCCAGTTTTTTTGGTTCCTACCCTCGTTTTTCGGTTCCTACCCCCGGTGTCGCGCTTAAATGTGTCCCCCCGGAAATGGGGGCCAGTTTTTTTGGTTCCTACCCTCGTTTTTTGGTTCCTACCCCAGGTGTCGCGATTAAATGGGTCCCCCTGGAAACGGGGGCCCGTTTTTTTGGTTCCTATCCCCGTTTTTTGGTTCCTACCCACGGTGTCGCGCTTAAATGGGTCCCCCCGGGAACGGGGGGCCGGTTTTTTTAGTTCCTACCCCTGTTTTTTGGTTCCTACCCCGATGTCGCGCTTAAATGGGTCCCCCCGGAAAAGGGGGCGGTTTTTTTCGTTCGTACTCCCGTTTTTTGGTTCCTACCCCCGGTGTCGCGCTTAAATGGGTCCCCCCGGAAACGGGGGCCCGTTTTTTTGGTTCCAACCCCCATTTTTTGCTTCCTACCCCCGGTGTCGCGCTTAAACGGGTCCCCCCGGAAACGGGGGCCCGTTTTTTTGGTTCCTACCCCCGTTTTCTGGTTCCTACCCCCGGTGTCGCACTGAAATGGGTCACCCTGGAAACGGGGGCCGGTTTTTTTGGTTCCTATCCCCGTTTTTTGGTTCCTACCCCCGGTGTCGCGCTTAAATGTGTCCCCCTGGAAACGGGGGCCGTTTCTTTTGGTTCCTACCCCTGTTTTTTGGTTCCTACCCCCGGTGTCACGCTTAAATCGGTCCCCCCGGAAACGGGTGCCGGGTTTTTTGGTTCCTACCCACGTTTTTTGGTTCCTACCCACGGTGTCGCACTTAAATGTGTCCCACCGGAAACGGGGGCCCGTTTTTTCGGTTCCTACCCCCGTTCTCTGGTTCCTACCCCCGGTGTCGCGCTGAAATGGGTCCCCACAGAAAAGGGGGCCTGTTTTTTTGGTTCCTACCCCTGTTTTTTGGTTCCTACCCCCGGTGTCGCGCTGAAATGGGTCCCCCCGGAAATGGGGGCCGGTTTTTTTGGTTCCTACCCCCGTTTTTTGGTTCCTACCCCCGGTGTCGCGCTAAATGTGTTCCCCCGGAAACGGGGGCCGGTTTTTTTGGTTCCTACTCCTGTTTTTTGGTTCCTACCCCCGGTGTCGCGCTTAAATGGGTCCCCCCGGAAACGGGGGCCGGTTTTTTTGGTTCCTATCCCCGTTTTTTGGTTCCTACCCACGGTGTCGCGCTTAAATGTGTCCCACCAGAAAAGGGGGCACGTTTTTTTGGTTCCTACTCCCGTTTTTTGGTTCCTACCCCCGGTGCCGCGCTTAAATGGGTCCCCCCGGAAACAGGGGCCAGTTTTTTTGGTTCCTACCCCCGTTTTTTGGTTAGTACCCCCGGTGTCACGCTTAAAAGGGTCCCACCGGAAATGGGGGCCGATTTTTTTGGTTCCTGCCCCTGTATTTTGGTTCCTACCCCCGGTGTTGTACTTAAATGGGTTCCCTCGGAAACGAGGGAATGTTTTTTTGGTTCCTACCCCCATTTTTTGGTTCCTACACCCGAAGTCGCGCTGAAATAGGTCCCCCCGGAAACGGGGGCCCATTTTTTTGTTTCCTACCCCGTTTTTTGGTTCCTACCCCCCGGTGTCGCGCTTAAATGGGTCCCCCCGGAAAAGGGGGCCCATTTTTTTGGTTCCTACCCCCGTTTTTTGGTTCCTACCCCCAGTGTCGCGCTGAAATGGGTCCCCCCGGAAACGGGGGCCCGTTTTTTGGTTCCTACCTCCGTTTTTTGGTTCCTACCCCCGGTGTCGCAGTTAAATGGTTCCCCCAGGAAACGGGGGCCGGTTTTTTTAGTTCCTACCCCTGCTTTTTGATTCCTACCCCCCGGTGTCGCTCTTAAATTGGTCCCACTGGAAACGGGGGCCGTTTTTTTTTTGTTCCTACCCCCGTTTTTTGGTTCCTACCCCCGGTGTCGCGCTTAAATGGGTCCCACCGGAAACGGGGGGTCCGTTTTTTTAGTTCCTACCCCCATTTTTTGGTTCCTACCTCCTGGTGTCGCATTTAAATGGGTCCCCCCCGGAAACGGGGGCCTGTTTTTTTGGTTCCTACCCCCGTTTTTTGGTTCCTACCCCCGGTGTCGCGCTTAAATGGGTTCCCCCGGAAACAGGGGCCAGTTTTTTTGGTTCCTACCCCCGTTTTATGGTTCCTACCCCCGGTGTCGCGCTCAAATGGGCCCCCCCAGAAACGGGGGCTGGTTCTTTTGGTTCCTATCTCCGTACAGTGTCTCGGTTAAATGGGTCCCCCTGGAAACGGGGGCCCTTTTTTTTGGTTCCTACCCCCATTTTTTGGTTCCTACCCCCGGTGACGCGCTTAAATGGGTGCCCCAGGAAACGGGGGCCCGTTTTTTTGGTTCCTACCCAAGTTTTTTAGATCCTACACCCGGTGCCACACTTAAATGGGTCCCCCTGGAAACGGGGGCCCATTTTTTTGGTTTCTACTCCTGTTTTTTTGGTTCCTACCCCTGTTTTTTGGTTCCTACCCCAGGTGCCGCGCTTAAATGGGTCCCCCCAGAAACGGGGGCTCTTTTTTTTGGTTCCTACCCAAGTTTTTTTGTTCCTACCCCCCGTGTCGCACTTAAATGGTTCCCCCGCTAACTGGGTCCGTGTTTTTAATTCCTACACCCGTTTTTTGTTTCCTACCCCCGGTGTCGCGCTTAAATGGGTCCCCCCGGAAGAGGGGGCCATTTTTTTTTGTTCCTACCCCCGTTTTTTGGTTCCTACCCCCGGTGTCGCGCTTAAATGGGTCCCACCGGAAACGGGGGCCATTTTTTTTGGTTCCTACCCCCATTTTTTGGTTCCTACCCCCGGTATCGCGCTTAAATGGGTCCCCCCGGAAACTTGGGCCCTTTTTTTGGTTCCTACCCCCGTTTTTTGGTTCCAAATCCCGGTGTCGCGCTGAAATGGGTCCCTCCGGAAACGGGGGCCCGTTTTTTTGGTTCCTACCCCCGTTTTTTGGTTCCTACCCCCGGTGTCGCGCTTAAATGGCTCCCCCCGGAAACGGTGGCCAGTTTTTTTGGTTCCTACCCCCATTTTTTGGATCCTACCCCCGGTGTCGCGCTCAAATGTGTTCCCCCGGAAACAGGGGCCTGTTTTTTTGGTTCCTACCCCAGTTTTTTGGTTCCTACCCCCCGGTGTCACTCTTAAATGGGTCCCCCCGGAAATGGGGGCCCATTTTTTTGGTTCCTTCCCCCGTTTTTTGGTTCATACCCCCGTTTTTTGGTTCCTACCCTGGGTGTCACGCTTAAATGGGTCCCCTCGCAAACGAGGGCCCTTTTTTTGGTTCTTACCCCCATTTTTTGGTTCCTACCCCCGAAGTCGCGCTGAAATGGGTTCCCCCGGAAACGGGGGCCCGTTTTTTTGGTTCCTACCCCCGTTTTTTGGTTCCTACCCCCGGTGTCGCGGTTAAATGGTTCCCCCCGGAAACGGGACACTTTTTTTCGTTCCTGCCCCCGTTTTTTGGTTCTCACCCCCCGGTGTTGCGCTTAAATGGGTCCCCCTGGAAACGGGGGCCCGTTTCTTTGGTTCCTACCCCCGTTTTTTCGTTTCCTACTACCGTTTTTTGGTTCCTACCCCCGGTGTCGCGCTTAAATGGTACCCCCCGGAAACGGGGCCCCATTTTTTTGGTTCCTACCCCCGTTTTTTGGTTCCCCACCCCGGTGTCGCACATAAATGGGTCCCCCCAGAAGCGGGGGCCCGTTTTTTAGGTTCCTACCCCCATTTTTTGGTTTCTATCCCTGGTGTCGCGCTTAAATAGGTCCCCCCGGAAACGGGGGCCCATTTTTTTCGTTCCTGCCCCTGTTTTTTGGTTACTACCCCCAGTGTCACACTTAAATTGGTCCCCCGGAAACGGCGGCCCGTTTTTTTGGTTCCTACTCTTGTTTTTTTGGTTCCTACCCACGTTTTTTGGATCCTACCCCCTGGTGTCACTCTTAAATGGGTCCCCCGGAAACAGGGGCCCGTTTTTTTGGGTCCTACCCCCATTTTTTGGTTCCCACCCCTGGTGTCACGCTTTAATGGCTCCCCCCGGAAACGGTGGCCCGTTTTTTGGTTCCTAACCCCGTTTTTTCGTTCCTATCCCCGGTGTCGCGCTTAAATGGGTCCCCCCGGAAATGGGGGCCCGTTTTTTTGGTTCCTACCCCCTTTTTTTGCTTCCTACCGCCGGTGTCCCTCTCAAGAGCATCACCCCGGAAAGAGGGGCCTGTTTTTTTAGGTCCTACCCTTGTTTTTTGGTTCCTACACCCGGTGTCGCGCTTAAATTGGTCTCCCTGGAAACGGGGGTCCGTTTTTTTCGTTCCTACCCCCGTTTTTTGGATCCCACCACTGGTGTCGCGCTGAAATTGTTCCCCCCGGAAACGGGGCCCTGTTTTTTTGGTTCCTACCCCCGTTTTTTGGTTCCCTACTTCGGTGTCGCGCTTACATGGGTCCCCCCGGAAACGGGGGCCCGATTTTTTGGTTCCTACCCGCTTTTTTTGCTTCGTACCCCAGGTGTTGCACTCAAGTGGGTCAACCCGGAAAGAGGGGACCTTTTTTTGGTTCCTACCCTTGTTTTTTGGTTCCTACCTCCGGTGACGTGCTTAAATGGCTCCTCCCAGAAACGTGTCCCCAATGTTTTTCTTCCTAACCCCATTTTTTGCTTCCTGCCCCCGGTGTCGCGCTTAATTGAGTCCCCCCCCGTAAACGGGGGCCCGTTCTTTTGGTTTCTACCCCCGTTTTTTGGTTCCTACTCCCGGTGTTGTGCTTAAATGGGTGCCCCTGGAAACGGGGGCCCGTTTTTTTGGTTCCCACCCCCGTTTTTTGGTTTCTACTCCCAGTGTCACGCTGAAATGGGTCCCCCCGGAAACGGGGGCCCTTTTTTTTGGTTCCTACCCCCGTTTTTTGGTTCCTACCCCCGGTGTCACGCTTAAATGGGTCCCCCGGAAACAGGGGCCCATTTTTTTGGTTCCTATCCCCGTTTTTTGGTTCCTACACCCAATGTCATGCTTAAATGGGTCCCCCTGGAAACGGGGGCCAGTTTTTTTGGTTCCTACCCCCGTTTTTTGATTCCTACCCCCGGTGTCGTGCTTAAATGGGTCCCCCCGGAAACGGGGACCCGTTTTTTTGGTTCCTACTCCCGTTTTTTGGTTCCCACCACTGGTGTCGCGCTTAAATGGGTCCCCTGGAAACGGGGGCCCGTTTTTTTAGTTCCTACCCCTGTTTTTTGGTTCCTACCACCAGTGTCGCGCTTAAATGTTTCCCCTCGGAAACGGGGGCCCTTTTTTTGGTTCCTACCCCCGTTTTTTGGTTCCTATTCCCGGTGTCACCCTTAAATATGTCCCCTGGGAAACTGGGCCCTGGTAGGGTCACCGTCAGTTTGAGGGTTGTGTTCACCCACAACAAAGGAATAATGGCTGGGTACTAAACCCAGTGCTAACAGTTAATACCCACTCTTGTTTGGGGAAAAGAGGTCTTGCTCATCTGGTTGTTTGTTCAGTTTAAACAGTGCAGTTGCATCATTCTTCAGTGCTTGAAATAATACAAAGTTCATATTTACTCTCACCTTCACTTGAGGGCTCCACGTCTCATAGAAAGTTCTGACCACTCCCCTATAGTGTGCTCAGATTGGTCTCCAAGAACCATTCCTGTTCCATTTTATATGCCATGCAGCATAGGCATGACCCAAATCACCTCTCCCTTCTGATGAGTGTGCAACCAGTGAGTGTCCTAAACACTCAGCAACTGGGTGGTAAATAAGCCCTTGATATGACAGTCTCCATTATGTTTGTCCATAGTGTCTATTTCAAGCCCTTTACAGGATTTTTTTTCAAATATGCGTAGAAAGAAAATGAAAGGCTTTCCTTCAGATCAAGAATACATATAATCATTATAAATGTATATATTTAAAAAAATGTAAAATAAAAATATAAAATAATTATAATATATACAGGTTTTCCTTGCTTTATGCAGGGTCTATATGTGTGAATTCATTCTTATGCAATGACCCTTTTCATACCAAATATTCATTATATGAGAGGTAAATTCACTCATGCAATCGGTGTGGTGGAAGCCAATAGTCAGTTGCTTTGTTCAGTGCATTGTGGGAGTGACATACACCAAAATATAGTCTCCTGTGTGGATCTGTGCTCCTCACTCATTGTCTGTGGCACATGTTTCTGTAGTTTCCATCGCCATTATGATAGTGCCCTGTGCTTGTGTGTACTGTCTGCTGTTGGTGAGTACCAAAATTGTCTTGTTAAAGTGGTAGAAATGGGCTTAGGGGTAAGTACAGTCGATATCTTGGAACATATCCTTATTTGTTACATTGCAAAATGGGTTCCCTAATTTTGAGTTATGCACCATTTTCCAGGAATGCATGTACAGCATAAAAATGAGGGAAACCTGTATAATGTTTAATAAATCTTTTTGTTTTGATGGGAATAGGAGCACTTACTGGGTAATCAGCCCAGAAACTGACTATCTTCCAATATCTCAGTTTGAGACCAAGCCAGAAAAATCTACTATTCACATATTGCTACTTCAAGCCAGCTTCATTTTAAAATGAGTTCAGGAAGTATACAGTTATCCTGAAAAAATAAATCACTATATTTTACATTGACTGCCAAACAGTATTTTGTAGTAAAAATATACAACATGAAACAATCTGAAGTGGGCTGTGCGAAACAACACCATATTGTTTCAAATTCTGTTTCACCATTTTGATGGGACAGTGTCTTGTTTTGAGTTTCATTTCATTTCAAAACCACTGTTCCATTTCGTTTCATGAAAACTGTTTCGCTGTTTTGACATTTCACCCATAGGCTATAAAGGGGAATCACAAAACTGCCTATAACTTTGTCATTTCTTGCCTTAGTCAGATACAAATTGCAGAAATAGTAGCCCCTTCTGAGGCAATGAAGCCTGCCAAGTTTCAAGGAGATAGGTGAAGGGGTTTCTGGGAAACTGCACCTCAAACTGTACAGAGCAAAACATGTCACTTGTAAGTGTGAAGGCACAGAGAAAGCTCAGTTCAAACAATGCTTTTTATGTTGTTTTTCCATCCCTCCCCCACAGCACTGGGATTGGAAGGGACCTCATGGAAGGATGACAGTCACTAGCCAGCTACATATGTCAATATCAGAGCAGTCCTTCCCCCCTCTTCCTCCTCCCTCTCCTTAATTTCTCTTTACGTGCAAACAAGCCCAGCTTTTGACTGCCCTGGTTTCATTTCAAGGCTGTTTCAAAGCCCTTTGTTTCATTTCAATTTCACTGTTTTGAGCTTGAAAAGATCTGGAACGGCGTTGAAACAAATCAGCTGGTGAAATTTCACACAGCCCTAGTTACTAATATCAAATTGCTGCCTGAAACACTACAGATTTTGTTAAATGGCCCCAGTGACACTGTAAGGTTTGACCTAGAAACTACTATGCAAAGCCTAAGCAAAAGTGAATGTTATGTGTCGAATGCCCATCTGCAATGATAAGGAGCAGACAGTCTTAGATAGAGGAAGCTTGAAAACAAAAAACAGAATCAGAGGCACTGGAACAAAGAGCTCATTATAATACTAAAAATCACACCCCGAGGCGGGGAAGATATATGCTAATGGAACATATATGTACATTAATGAGATACATAGCTAAAACACAGGTATAGAGACATGCTCAGTAAAGAACTCCTTGCGTCACTCCTTTATAACCAATTAGCAAACAAGGATGCTTATGAAGATTCAACCTCTGGTATATAAGGGGCTCAGTATTGAATATGTGTGTGCTTGTCTTGTGAAATTATTCCGCTTGCACCTTTTATTGCTAGCAATAAATCTTTTTTATACTTTCACCCCTGGTATCTTTATTGGCCTTTGCATATCGGGCACGAATCCAGACTTGAGCTGGGGCCTAACAACACTATGGGGAAAAAGCCATCATAATATAAACCATTCCCATAAATCTACTTTTGCAGTGGTCCCAAATGATTGCCTTTCACCAAAACATATGGAGTGGCATACTTGGAAGTAGTCATAGCATGGTAACAAGAATAGCAAAAGATACTACAATTAATATGAGAATATTTCTATTTAAACTTCAACATTTTTCATAGTTACAACTTGGTAAAACCTTCACAATTTTAAACTTTTGTCTATCTTCTCTGCTCATTGTCCCAATCTTTGGTGGGACAAATGGTCATAGGAGCCCTCGGTGTTGAAAGAGCAGAGACTGTAGCAAAACCCCCAGTTTTTCTTTTATGTGTGTGTGTGTGTGTGTGTGTGTGTGTGTGTGTACACACACATAGATATGATAGATCTGCATGATAGATATGCATTCCCTTCCCTTCTCCAATTATTTCTGGCTTTTCTTTCTCTCCCTCTCTACAGACAAGCATAAGCGAGCTCAAACTTAAGATAAGCTTTAACATTTTTATTTTGGTAGCAAGTTTTTGGTTGTGGACATCCACTGTTGTATATTGTATTATTATCGTTTTCGTATTGATTTTTATTGTTTCATATGGATATTGTATGGTTTAGGTCTCTGTTTGTAAGTGAACCACAGTCATGTCAATTTTCCATTTTATATGTCAAGCCTCCATCTTGTGTCCTCTGCCTTGGCATCCCCTTTATGAGCCACGTACCCCTCCCATGTAAATTGGTTCCCGGATGAATGAGAATGATTGGGAATGATTGAAATACAATGGTAGCAGGCCTCTACTGAATGGCCTGTAATGACTGGGACATCACCTCGCATTGATTCATCCAGGAACCACGGACCTCACCCAGGAACAGAAACAAAAACCCAGCATTTGAAAGACAAAAGACCCTGCAGAACCAGCAACTCTACCATTGTACCCCACCATTACAGACACGCAAAACTGCACATCCTTGCATGAAGCACACATGCTCAGTATGCCGGGGCTGACCCTTGCCTGGGCATGCCTCCTGTCACTAGGGTCACACAAGGTCTGTCCCTATAAAAAGGGGCAGTAAAAACAGACCCAGTGGGACAACCTCTCCATCTGGACCAGCACCATGTCACACCACCTATCCACCCAGAGGCCCTGCCGGCGACCCCTCTCTGGACAACACCTACTGGACAAGGACCCCTTTCCAGCTTGGATAGGTACCCCCTCTTCAACCAAGGACTTGGACTCTGTTTCTCTTCCCTACCTGGACTCCAGCCCTTCCACTGAGTCTCTTTCTCCTGCTGCCAGTGTGTGTGTGTGTGTGTGTGTGTGTGTGTGTGTGTGTGTGTGTGTGTGTGTGTGTGTGTGTGTGTGTGTGTGTGTGTACCAGTGTACCAATAACTTCATGGGGCTGTGTAGCGTGTTATCTGTGTAATAAAACTGTTATTTGGACCCCTAAGATGGGTTTTGCTTTACTGTGGTTTGGCCCTGCTTCAATCTCTGCTCCTCGCCCCTCTGATTTCTGTCTCATTTCTCTCTCTCCTGTTTCTGGCTCACTGCCACCTCCAACACCTGTCCTGAGCTCCTCTCAGTCTCCAAACCTCCCATTTCTTTGCCACTGTCTTATCTCCACTGCCTTTTCCCCTGAGCAACCAGGTTTCTGCCTCAGTTTCTTTCCTGGCTGTCTCCTCCTTGCCACCACTTATCTGCTCCAGCCCCAATATCTCAGCTGCCTGCCTCAGTTTCCAGCCCCAGTCTACCTTAAGTAAATCCAAGCCTCAGTTCCTCAGCCACCTTTTCTGTAGTCCACCGGTTCTAATCCTGGTTCTGGCAACTTTCACTCCCTACACTTTAACTCTCTCTCTCACCTGAACACACACTCACCAGTTCACACACATACAACCCAGCTACCCATACACACAGGTAAGTTCCTAACTTGGAAAGTACAGTGTGTATGTGTGTGCTTGGGATACCTGGGGTAAGGTTAAGTTAAGAAAGTAGGAGTGTAGGGAGTGAAAGTTGCTGGGAGTTAAAGTCACTGGGACTGGGATTAGAACCTGTAGACTAGAGGGGCCTGGGCTAAAGAACTGAGGCTCGGGGGTAACTTTAGGTTAATTGATCTTAATTGATTAAAAGACTACACCCAAAGCCTACAGAACAGGGGAGTGATGCTACCACAGAGGCTGGGACTGGAGCCAGAGCTATGGGGGAACTGAAAATGTAGGTGGGGAGAAGGAAAATGGGACTAAGGGAAAGTGTGAGTGTTAAAGAGGGGCTCTGGGTGTGGGGAGACAGGATGGCTCTGGGGCAGCTAGAGAAGTTGCAGGGAGTGGCAGTAGGTGCTGGGAGATGGAGAAAGGCTCCAGCTGCTGGAGAAAGGCTCCAGCTGCTGGAGAAAACTACAGGACAGCCTCGAGGAGCTGGGAAGCTGCAAGGGGACGGGGACGGGGGCGGGGGCGGGGGAATGACTACAGAAGGTGTGAGAAAAGCATGAAAACAGAGACAGACAGCAGAAAAATCACAGGAAAAGTGGCAGGAGAGACTGAAAGGTGGCAGGGCAGCAGGAAAGGAGAAAAAGGCAGCAGAAAGTCACAGGGAAAAGGCAGGAGGAGCAGGAGGAGAGCAGAAAATCACAGGAAAAGTGGCAGGACAGACTGAAAGGCAGCAGTGAGGCAGAAGCAGGAGAGGGAGAAATGAGACAGAAGTTAGAGGGGCAAGGAGCAGAGATTGGATTGGACCCCAGCCGGTCCCCATCCTTCTCAGCCGCCCCACCGCCTCGCAGCCCTCCCATCCGACTGCAACATCGTGATGTCCCTTGCAACCCTAATTTTCTATGATTCTATGACAGAAGAAGGGGAAATAAGAGAGATAAGAACTCAGACTCATAATGTAGCTTCTGCCAAATTGACAAGAAAGCAGTATCTCTTGTCCCAATACTGTATGCAAATATACCAGTTAAGGGCAAAAGTTCTTTTTAGACAAGTTTGCAACACATGTGGATGACAAGTCATATATTTTTAAAAGCCAACCTAACTACTTATGAAGTTCTTCAACCATGAGAACTCTGAAAAACAAGGAGCCTTTAGAACCTTATTTCATACTCCAAGTTCACATGGATCTGATCTGATTGAATTCATAGATTTCATAGGCTTTAGGGCTGGAAGGGACCTCGGAAGATCTTCAAGTCCAGCCCCCTGCCCAAGGATCAGGAAGTCAGCAGGGGTCATAGGATCCCAGCAAGATAAACATCCAAATTTCTCTTAAAGGTGTTCAAAGTAGGTGCTTGAACCACCTCCGGTGGCAGTCTATTCCAGACTTTGGGGGCTCAGACAGTAAAGAAGTTCTTCCTTATGTCCAGCCTGAAATGGTCAGGGAGGAGTTTGTGATCATTCAATCTTGTCATCCCTTGGGCCGTTCTGGTGAACAGACATTCCCCCAGATCTTGGTGAGCACCCCTGATAAATTTATAGGCAGCCACCAGATCACCCCTGCATCTGCACTTTTCCAGGCTGAAGAGTCCCATACCTCTCAGCCTCTCATCATACGGTCTGCTTTCCTGACCTCTGATCATGCACGTGGCTCTCCTCTGCACTCTCTCAGCTTCTCCACATCCTTTTTGAATTGTGGAGCCTAAAACTGGATGCAGTAGTCCAGGTATGGCCTCACCAAGGCCTAGTACAACGGGAGAATAACGTCCTGGGATTTGCTTGAGAAGCATCTATGGATGCAAGCCAGTGTTTTGCTTGTTTTACTAGCTGCAGCATCACATTGATGGCTCATGTTCATCTTGTGGTCAATCATGACCCCCAAGTCTTTTTTGTCCATAGTGTTAGCTAGCATAGCACTGCTGATCCTATTAGCATGCTGCAGGTTTTTCTTCCCAAGGTGGAGAACCTTGCAAACACCATCAGGTTCTCATCCACCCATTTCCTGAGCCTGTCAAGGTTAGCCTGGATCACCCTCCTATCCCCAGGTGTGGATACTTTACCCCAAAGTTTGGTGTTGTCAGTGAACTTGGCCAGTTGGCTTCTGATACTGATGTCCACATCATTAATGATGATGTTGAATAGTATAGGCCCAAGGACAGAGCCTTGAGCAACTCCACTGGTCACAATGCACCATGACGATGACTTCCATCAACCACAACCCTCTAGGTCCAACCATGGAGCCAATTCCTCAGCCAGCGGATCATGGTGAAGCTGAGGCTGCAGTTAGCCAGTTTTGCTAAGAGGTGATCATGGGATACCAGATCAAAGGTTTTTTTTTAAAGTCAAGATATATGACATCAATCTCTTCTCCCTTGTCAAGGTGATAGGTCATCTGGTCATAAAAGGAAATAAGATTGGTCAAGCAAGACCTACCTGCATCAAACCCGTGCTGGCTATCCCTCAGGATGTTGCCATCTGCCAGTCTATTAAGAATTGCCTCTTTGATAATCTTTTCTAAGATTTTCCCCAGGATAGAGTTCAGGCTGATGGACCTGTAGTTTGCTGGATCCACTTTCCTCCTTTTCTTGAAGATAGGCACCACATTGGCCTTCTTCCAATCTTCGGGCATTTCACCAGAGCACCAGGAGTTCTCAAAAATCTGTGCCAGGGGCTGAGCTATGATGCTTGCCAGATCCTTGAGTACCCTGGGGTGTAAACTGTCAGGGCCAGCTGACTTGAAGGTATCCAGCCTCTCAAGGTGTTCCTTCACAAGGTCAGCATTGATGGAGGGTAAGGAATCTCCCTCATCCAGGCCTTCCTGTCCCTTGGGACTGCTGAAAAACCAAAGCTAAGTACCCATTTAGCAAGTTGGCTTTTTCCTGGGTGTCAGCTGTCAGTTGTCCCATCTGGTTTAGCAGGGGTACAATGTTTCCCTTGCTTTTCCTCTGGCTCCCCACATATCTAAAAAAGGACTTTTTATTGTCCTTGATACTTGTAGCTGTTAGGGTAACAACATGGATTTTACGACATGCTGGGCGTGCAGCTGAATAAAAGTTTTTCCTGTGTCTCAGCAAAAGCCACTGGTCACAAGGCTGGATGATATATTAAAAGCAACTAACTTGGCTAATGTTTAAGTAAGCGGATTCTTAACAAACGAATAGGGTGCAAAGTGCATGATGTGTTGGGTAAAAATAGGATGCAGCCCACCAGCTATTGTCAGGTGACAAAGCAGAAATATAGACTTGGAGATGGCACTGAAGTCAGCAAGAAGACTAGAAAGAACCAGCAAGAAACCACAAGTGACTAAAAGAAGCAAAGGTCAGTCTTACACATGTGCTCTTAGCAGACAGGCATGTAAATGAATGAAATGCATAGGCAATACCATGCTAAGGAAGCAAACAGTAAACAGAGGTGGAGCTTGAGATGGGAGGAGAAATGAGTGGAACCGAAGGAGAAACATAGGTGGGGTGAATGTTAATAAGTATGAACCAAGGTGTATAAATGTTGGAAAGAACTATTGCTCAGGGCAGGTCTCCTGGTTCACAGGCTGTGTCTGAGGGACCCTTGTCCAAAGCTGTCTCCATTCTGAATAAAGCTGTTGCGAGCAATGTGTGCTGGTGGTTGCTCCCTGCCTGCTCTAGCAAACGAGTACCAGGATCCATGAGCAATTGGACTGTTGTCTCCCTAGTCATTGGGCGCCGCATGGAATTGGGGTCTAACAGTAGCTAGTTGGAGTTCAGTCGCAACCTTGGCTTTCCTGGTTTGCTCCCTGCAGGTTTGGACCAGTGCAGAATATTCTTCTTTGGAGGTGGATTCAGTCCTCCATCCTTTGTAGGTCTTTCTTTTTAGATGCAGGAGGTCCGCTAGTTCCCTGCAGAGTCAAGGGGGCTGCTGTGCCCTTTTGCTGCCTTTCCTCTGAGATGGGAAAGACTTCGCTTGTGCATCCCGGATTGCTCCCTTGAGGAGAAACCACTCTTCCTGAACTCCCCTCCCCTTTGGGTTGTGTTCCCTTAGGGTCCCACTGACAAGGCTCCTGAGCTTTTCAGAGTCAGCTTACCTGAAGTTGAGGACTTCTGTAGTGCTGACTGACTTGCCAGCTTTACGGCAGATTGTGAAGGTGATCAGCTCATGGTCACTGTCACCCAGCTTCCTTTCAATTGTTAGGTCACTGATTAGGTCACCCCACATTGCTAGTACCAGGTTGAGCAGCGCTTTACCTCTCATCAGCCCGTAGACTTCTTGATTCAGATAGATCTCATCTATGCATGAAAGAAAGCCTTGCAACCTTTTGGATTTGGCCAAGCACTCTTCCCATGAGATGTCTGGGTAGTTGAAGTCTCCCATAACAACCATGCACCAGGAGCATGAGGCCTCAACTAATTCCCTGGTGAACCCCTGGTCAAGCTCTTGATCCTGGGCAGGAGGTCTGTAGTAGACTCCTACCATTGTGTCCCCTGTTCTGTGTTCCCCATGGATTTTAACCCAGAGGGTCTCCAGTCATCTGCCCTGGGTGCCAATGTCGGCTTGCAGGGAGACATAGCTTTCCTTGACATAGAGAGCTACAACCCCGCCCCTTTTGTACACTCGATCTCTCCTATAAAGTGTATAGCTGTCTATACCTGTGGTCCAGTCATGGGTGGAGTCCCACCAGGTCTCCGTTATCCCTATGACATCGTAATTATTTTTGTTAAGCAGGAGGACAAGTTGCTCCTGTTTATTCCCCAAGCTCCTGGCATTTGTGTACAGGCACGCAAGTGTCCCTTTAGGGGCCCTTGCCTTGCCTACACATTGTTCCAGGGCTGGGGCAGAAGTGGGCCTACCACAAGACCCACAATCAGCTGGCTCCCTCCCAGTCTTCAGGGTACCTTTCCAGGCCTACAGCTTCCCCCTTAACAACCTGTGGTTACAGGAATTCCATGCCCCCACCCACACTTTCCAGAGGTCAGAACCAGTCTGATTGCTCTGGCTCAAAAGCTAAATTTATACTCCTATTTATATTCACCATCCCTTCTAGTCACATGGTTTCCCAACAACACAGTTTCTTCTTAGCCTTGTAATCAGCCTGCTTCCACAGTACTGCTTATCTGGAGCTCTGCCTGCCATTACATTGGGATGCAGTTTGCTCCCAAATAGTTACCTATAGCCTTGTGACTCCTCTTTATGCTCCTTCAGCTGCCTACTTTCTGGAAACTAGCTGTGCTTCACCTGCCTACTGACTGCAACCCTATTATGCTGCTCTTTCATTTTCTCAAAGTAATAGGGGCTTATCCCCCCCATTACACATGTGCATCACAACATTCCATACTAGAGATTCCTTTCTAGTTTGAAAAGTAGAGTTTTGACTGATGCGTTCTCTCATCAACACCATCAGCTTAAATGACAGTGTGGGAGAGGCAAATCAGTTTGGATGTCAGCAACTGTCTTCTTCTACTTGCAAGGGCCAAGAAAATTCTGTCCAATCATTCATGTCATGATACTACTTGCTAGTTCAGTGTGGAGATTAATCTTAAAAATTGGACCGAAAACAAGAGAATCTATAGCCTGAGCTAAATAACCAGGACCATTAGCCAGAAGAGAGAGCTAACTGCAACATCTAGTAATAATGAGGGAACAAAAACCCACATTTTGCATTGCCTCCTCATCTGGAAGAGTGTTTAAAAAAAGACAATCTTGCTGCTGAGCTCCCTTTTGTCCATACGCCCTGATGTAGCCAAGCACCAGACCACACTTCCTTCTCTATCTCAATCCAAAAAGTGATCTTTGCTAAAATCAAAGAAAATAGCAGTTTTACTTCTGAACTCCCATCTGCCACTTGATTTGTCTAAAGAAGGTTCTTTAACTAATTTCTCATTGCCAAAAACTAATAGATTCTTAGAGAGAAGGAAATAAAACCCAAACTGTACTATAGACAAAGGGCACAATAAGATATAACATGTCAAGAGTTACAAAGACAATAGAGGCTAATCATGCCAGGTGCCTAAGCAAACACTAGTATTCTGAGTGAGCTCAGCCAACTGTGGCTTACACAAGGAAACAAACAGACTATAATAAAGAGCATTCCAACACCCTGTAAACAGAGTCAAACCGTGATGTTCTTTCATCCAAATGACCCTCTTCCATCACAATTAGCATTGCATTTCAAGCCTGACTACTGCAGGGGCTTGTTTGGGTAAACATGAAATAAACATTCCTCAGAATTTCATCAACAGTATTAAAATAAAAAAAACACAAAATCTCTAGGGAGGAAAGATTTTTCTTTAAGTCTCACACACCCAGTCTAGGCCTATTTAACATTCTGTAATAGTCTTCCTTTTAAGATAAAATGCCTTTGAATGTGATATTGTCTAGGACAGTGGTGTTCAACCCTTTGACAAATCAGTAGTGTGAGGCCATCGGGCAAGTCGAATCAATCCTGTGTGCCAGGATAGGGCCTGAATGACCTGGACTAGCTCCCTTCATTACTCTCATGTGCCAGAATGTGGCCTCAGAGCCCCACACCACCTCCATCTCACCCTATGCACCAGGGCTAGGCCCTCCCTGAGTGCCACATCTAGCATGCAGAGGTCCCCATGGCCCCCTGGGATGTCCCACAAGCCAAATAACATGGTGGGGGGGGCAAGTAACATGGGGGGGGCAGATCTGTGGGCTGGGAATTAAGCATCCCTGGTCTAGGATATCAGTTAAGCCGCCAGACCATCAGGTTTAATTGGTTTGGGGAGACCAGCTCACAGAGTCTTGAAAGAAAAGTAGTAGGGGATTCTACAACAGTCCTGACCAAATATATACCACATATCAGCTATACAATGGCAAAACAACTTTCAAAAGTATATGACATGGGTCATGTAGGTACCACATGGGTCATGTAGGTACCACATTTAGTTTCTCATTCACTTTTACAGTAGAATTTTAAATACAGAAGAGCATTTCATGTTGGTCTATTTGTAAATCATATATCTTATGCAAAGAGTCCTTAAGCTGTATAACATAAAGTACAAGAGCACTAGATACTTCACTTTATATAAATGACCTCATCTAATAGTTGGGAGTGGAATTAGCATTTTGTCTTCCAACAGTTTGAAAAACTTCTTCATCACCAGTCTTTTGCTGTGCAGCCTTGCATCTAATTAGCAGTACTCAATACCAAGTTAATGCAGCCAAGAACCTTCCTATTTTCAGAATTTCAACCACACCCTTTTAGTCACATGGCTTGTTAGGAATGTAGAGAAGGAGCTTAGTCCAGTAATGTAACTATGATGGGGTGAGGGTGGTTTTCACCTTTGGCACTAACTATGAGAATCCACCCCCCCTCCAGGAGTTTTTGTTGCAGCTGCTCCTGCCCACCATATGATCTAGACAGCACAGCACCACACCAATGTATCTGGGGGGCAGGGAGGAAGTGAGGCAAGAAAAATGGTGCTCTCCTCCCACCTCATCCATCACAGAGCCCTTGTAGAGATGGGGGAACCCTGCATTGCTTCTGTCCAGCCCCCAGAGCTGGGCAACAGAGAGCCACACTTGACCTCTGTGTATCTGGGGGCAAGTGGGGAAAGCAAAATGGTGCCCCTCCATACTTGGAGTCTTTGCTAGAGCAGGTCTGCTCCCAATATGTATGTATAAGTGAGGGAAGCAAAGGGGCACCTGGATCTGCTCTGAGGGAGCCCAAACACGGGAGTACTGACACAGCAGAGGCAGCAGTAACAGGAGCCTGGAAAAGTAAGGCTTCCCCTTCCCCATACCTATGCCACTATGCCCACACCCCTGTCTAATGTGTTCAGCACACCCTTGCAGCCCCTGCCTTGGACTCTTAATGAGATCCCTATACCACTGCCCTTGTGTTTTTGGAATGAAAGGTATGGATTGCAGATGTAGGTACTTTAGAAATCACAATATCTTAGAACAAACAGAAAAAAAAATTGGTCTTTATCACATGAGATTAACAATTTCTTCCATAGATATACTTCAGAGGCAAAATTTTAAGCTTTGTATCTGAAATTTGATAGGCAATTGTAACAGAATATTACATATGTAAGAATCCTTGATGTTAGACCAGGGGTGGGCAAAATACAGCCTGCAGGCTGGGTCTGGCCCACCAAGCCATTCTATTCAGCCCCTGGGGCCCCTAAAAAATTTAGTAAATTAATATTTATTCATTCCTGGCAGCCTATAGGAGACAGGGCAGTAAGATCCAGAGGGAGCCCTCAGCAGGCTTGAGCTACCCAGCCCTGCCCCACCACCAGCCAATTCCTAGCTTTCTTGCCCCCACCCTGCTTCAGCAGCTGCCAAGGGGTGGGGCTACCCATGTGGCCCTCGACAGCTTGCCAAAAGTTGGTAAGTGGCCCCCACCCAAAATAATTGCCCACCCCTGCGTTAGACCTATAAGTGGACTGCTAGCAAAGCACATCATTATGTAGCATTTTGTTCACCCTCTATGTTGTACAAACAAATCAGTAAGCTCAACATTCTCCAGTATGTTCAAATTTCTGAATCTACTCTGTACTTTTACAGTATGTCCTGCCGCATAACCTTGAAACAGCTACATAAAAGCTATGAGGACTGCAGAGATGGCCTTGGGCAAGAGTTCCTGTAAAATGCCCCAAACTGGTCACAGAAAAAAAAACCCACCTCAGACATTATGACACCCTGCCAGTTTATTTTCATGTAGTGGAGTTGCATCTACTAAAACAGGAATATAAGAGTCTGGCCACTGGCACATTTTAAAGAAATGAGACTGACCAGGGTAGCAAGGCTCTTCAATCCTGGCAGTAGCCTGCCTAGAAAAAGGAACTTGCAGTTCACATCAGGGATGTCTTGCCTCCTAGAACATGTAGTGGTCCAGAAACCTGGATGGTGAGACTGTATAGAGGAAGTTTGGATAAGCGATACAAACAAGAAACGAAAAAAATGTGACTCATTTCACAACTGAGAATAACTCAATTGTCAACACTCTATTGAAGCAAAAGCCATCCTAGTAATGACTTGTACAACATCAGATCTGTGGGACAACCAGAACAACTTCATCTAGATTTTGAAAAAGTGACCTACTAGTGTGATTAAAAGTTAGACATATACCTTATTTTCTTACATGCAACATGCCCTCAAATATAATATGCACCTTGCTTTTGAAAGGCAGAATGAAAAAAACAAACTATGTTTTTCCAGAGTTATAGCTGCACAGAGCATAGACAGAGCCTCACCTTCAGCTGCCTCACCCTTCCTTTCCTGCATAACTAACTAAATCAGAATCCCTAGCTTCTGATGAAGACTGGTCTCTGTGGATGGATTCAGGACTCTGAAAAGAGCTAAAGAATCTGTCCTGAATACCTAAAGAGTTTGAGCTAAAGAGACTGAGAAAGAGAGAGAATGGGAGCAGTTAGCAGACAGCAAAATTGCCCTACAAATGGTTAGTGTGATTAATGGAATAACAAGACCATTAAAAAGGAGAGATGATCATTAACATTTGTAGAGTGAAAAACAATTAGCCATTAAGTCAGGTGATGCAGTGTGGAGCAGGAATCAAACCAGGGTGCTTCCAACCCTGAGTAGAAAAATCTACTTTCCTGCTTAATACATGCACCCCAATTTTGGGGCCTGATTTTGAGAGAGAAAAGTACATGGCATATGGAAGAAAATACAGTAATTTTGTCACAACTCAGTAACCACCAACATAAAGATTAAACAATCAAGTAATAAACCAAGTAATAAACAACAGGAAAACTGAAAAGTGTTCTATATCTCTGCAAATTTTCTTAAGGCATTCTACATATGGCATTAGCTTGTTGAAGCAATCTTGCCACTATTTGGAGTTGGTTAAAGTGTTATAGGACAAAAACAGAATCTCAACTGAAACTCTGGTGGCAGAAGTGGCTGGCAAGGACCACTAATTAGGGGGGCAGAAGTGGCTGGAAAGGGCACCATACCCTGTATGGGTCTGTGCAGACCCAGAGGCGGCACCTCTGGTGGTGGATATCTGTGGACCACATCTGGCCCATGAACTGTATGTTTGACACCTCTGATTTAGGTGCTCAAACACTGTTCACTTTATATTGGCCATAAACTCTTGTGTAGAGTATGAGGACCACATACTCTGCACAAGAAAAGCATCTCAATACCTTCCATTTACATTGCCTTTGCTGTATTCTAGGAACTTCCTGGTGGGACAAAAGTTGCCCGTGGTGAGGTCTTGGAATGTAAGCGAAGTCAGCTTCAGCTTTGATAGCTTGGTCACATGCAGAGAATGGATGATGGCTGTATGCCCAAGGATCTCTTTACAGGAAAAAGACCATGCAGGCATCCCTATCTGTTTCAAAAATGTTTGCAAGAGAGCTATTAAGGCAATGAACATTGAGTCAAATAACTAAGATGTGCAGCTATCTCCATTCCTTGAAGACCTTTGTTTTTCAGTCTCAGGAACAGGTTTTGCTTCAGCCCCTCAAGATTCTCCTCCAAAGATTTGCAGGCACAGGTTTCTTGCTGTCTGCCACTGCAATTCTACAACAAACAAGCAAACGGCAAAATGTTTGACCACTCCACCCAACAGGACAGAGGGTGCAGACCTCTAAGTCCTCCAAGTTGTTTTTCTGAGATGAGTAGAGACCATTCAGAAGGGTAGCCACTACTTCTGCTGTGCTGCTCACATCGTCTTCAAACCCTACTCCACCAGGAGAAAAGAAGTGACTGGAAGCAGGTATTAGAAAGCATTTTGAAGGACTGAAGTGCAGTAGTGATACTCCTTTAGATGTTCTGGTACGTTCTTTCAGTGCTCATTCTCAGGTAAAATATTTCATGTACATTTTTTCAATTCCTCCCCCTCCCCCATGTCCCCCACACCAAATGTTCAAATTGCCTCAGATTAGCTCTAAAGGAAAAGACATAACATAAAAAAATTCTTATTTTTTGAAGGGTGTTTTCTTTCTCCCTAAACCCTCACATCTCTACATGCAGTATAGCTATTTTTTCCCTCTTTCATTAGCCAGTAAGTGTTTCATGCTTTTTAAATTCCATTGAGCTACTGGCCTCAGTGATGCAAATAAATTCTGCAGATGAAATTGTTATTAAAAAATGACTAGCAATAAAAAGCCTTAAAGTTTCTCTGTAAGCATGGTGACATATATAATTGCTTTGAAGATATCTCCCACTAATTCTGTTTTCTCTGTTAGGACTAAATCAGTTTCTCCCTTAAAATATTGGCAATTCCCCATAAATTAAACTAACTATTATTATGAAAGTAATATGTTGCCTAGGAAATAATTATAATTAATTTCTTCCCAATAGATCTTTTTATATGGAAGTGAATGAGATTCATCAGTGATAAATCAAGAGAGGAAAAAAATTAGTTGCTTTGGCTAGAACAATCAGATCACATTCTGTAATCACTTTTAATAATTACATGGGGTGTACAATGTGGTTTAAGTACACTGGTAGTGGAAGCTTACTAATAGGGGTGTGCAAAACAGGCCATATTCGATTCAGACTCGGCCCAAATTGGGGACAGTGATTTGATTCATCCATTTGAATCACTGGCCCCGATTCAATTCAGCCGAATCCAAATCTGAAGAATCGATGCTGATTTGGAGAATCAGCAATTCAGCCATAGATACAGCTTTAAATGTTTTTTCTACATACCTTGAGGTACCAGGCGCAGCTTATGAATGCTGCAATGCTGAGGTAGATGGAGCATCCCAAATGATCGCCTGCTTGCTTGGTGGTGAACCCGGAAGTGGACCAGAATTTCTTCTGGTCTACTTCTGGGTCCACTGGGGAGTGTGCTGGGGACCCCCTGAACCCTCCCCCAGCTCGGTGATTGGCTGCAAGTGGACCCTAGGTTTCCCCCCAGACCCAGGAGGCACCAGTCGCCGAGCCAGGGGGGCATGCCCCCCCCCCACATGCTCCCCAGTGGACCTGGAAGTGGACCAGAATTACTTCTGGTCCACTTCTGGGTCTGCTGCCAAGCGTGTGGGGGAGCCCCGCCATGCTCCTGTGGGATGCTCCACCTGCCCCACCATATCAGCATGCACAAGCCACCTGGTACCTTGAGATTTGTAGAAAAAACATTTAAAGCTGTCTGAATCACCAAATCTTAAATATGTCTTTAAAAAAAATCTTAAAATCTTGAAGATCTTTAAAGGTGTCTGAATCAGCAAATCTTTCTGAATCTCTCCGAATCGATTTGAAGGCTTCCGATTTGATTCAGAGAGATTAAAGGTTCTCCCAATTTGATTCTGATTTGGTAATTCAGCCACCGAATCAGGCTGAATCTCCACTGAATTAAATCAGGGACCAAAGATTCGCACAGGCCTACTTACTAATAAATAAGGTTTTCAGTTACACTTTGTCTATTTTTAATCATCTCAAAAAGATATTTTCAAAGGAAAGACGTACCCCTCACCACCTCCATTAGCAAATAAGTATTGGTTTGTAGTTTGGTAACTATTTTTTTGCATGCACAATTTTCCATTTTGCTTGAAGATATAATATATGCACCTGCATGTCTGTGGGAGAATCCAATGATTTTGCTTGCAAAAATTGGGAAGAAAAAATTATTTCACAAAGTTTTGAGATTGCACTTTTCAAAATTTCTTTTTTTAATTACTTAACAAATTTTTAAACAATTTGATATAGTTTTAGTCTTTACCATAATTAACAGCAAATTTTTCCCGTTTTTTCAGATAATTACCTGCAAAAGTTAGGTTTTACAGTAGACTGTAGCAGGGCACCTCGGTGCCCCTGCTCCTAGAGAGGAGAAACTGCCAGGGAGCGAGTGAGCGCACCCTGGCCTGACATAACGAGCCCAGCTGAGGCTTGCTCAGGTAATGAGCGCAGCTGCGGGTTGCCAGAGCAACCAAGGGGAACCAGTTGCCTGTAGGAGGCAGGTCCTGGCCCTTATAAAGCTCAGGGCTGAGGCCAGGTTGGCAGTTCCCTGCCAGCAGCCGGAGAGGCAGGAGCTCCCTCAGCCAAGATATGGGGAGAAGCCTGACGGGCAAGTACAGCTCATGATAGCCCTGAGAGGATTGGGCACTATGGTTTAGCCAGGGGGCTTTATGTTTGTGTTATAGCCAGGAGGCTCTAGTTTATGTTTGGCTCTGTTCATTACAGCCGGAGGCTTGGGTGAGGCTGTAGGGGTTGGAGGAGGCCTCAATCATAGGGACCCCAGAGAGTGTGGGGTGCCCTAGCGCCAACAGGGCGCATTAATTTCACAGCGCCAGTGAAGGCGCAGCTTGCACGCCAGTGCGGGAGCAACTGGCGGCAAGAAGAGCGGCCAGTGGGTCACGGGCGCAACCAGTAGGTTGCAGACGGGGGACATAGACCCCGGATCGCATGCGGGGTACAGAGACCCCAGCCCCAGAGTGAGGGGCAATTTCATTGAGAAGCCCAGGGTGGGCACGGCGAGCCCCAAAGAGGGGGAGCGCCACGTTGTATTCTTGAGAAGCCCCGTGGGGGCACGGCGAGCCCCAAAGAGGGGGAGCGCCACATTGTACTCTTGAGAAGCCCCGTGGGGGCACGGCGAGCCCCAAAGAGGGGGAGCGCCACATTGTATTTTTGAGAAGCCCTACAGAGGGGCGATACGGAGCAGCCCTAAGGAGGGGCCGTACTGAGGAGCCCTAGAGCGGGGCGATACTGAGGAGCCCTAGAGCGGGGCCATATTGAGGAGCCTGAGATGGGCATAGCGAGCCCGGTCACAGGCTAGTACGGCAACACCCCTCAGACCGAGGCAGGGCGCTGCGGTTGCCCCGAGAAGACAGGGAGTAGCAGCGGGGTGAGCCGGGGTCAGAGAGGGTACCCATGCGGTTGGCCGGAAGGGCCGGGGCCCGCTAGGGAGTCCCTGAGCAGGACCGCACCATCAGGAGAGTCCCAGTGAGAGGCTCGGTGCGAGAGAGAGAGCCCAGAGTGGGCTACACTTTAGAGGAGGCCCAGGAAGCAGGCGTACAGACCTAACAACGTCTATTACATCTGCGAGGCTTGGGGCATGGTATTAGGGGCTGGTAGGAGCCACGCACAGCCCATAAGGCTGGGGTGCTTGAGTAGCACCCATCGTACGGGGCGACCCACGAGGGGTCCAGGAGCTTACGTGCCCGAGGAAACACAAGGCAGCCTCCCAATCTTATATTTTTCCAACAAGACGTGGCGGGCGAGAATTAGAGGGTGCCTTGGGCCGGCCTGACACAGAGCGTGGGACCTTAAGGAGATCATGGTCCTCCGAGAGGACCCCGCCATGACATAGACCATAAGCTAAATATGAGCCAACTGTTTGCAAAAAAGAGCCTGTGAAATCAAGCAGTCATAAAATGCAGCAGTAACAATCCTGATACTCGTACCCTAATTGAAAAATATATGCTGTAAAAATGATGGTTACACTACTGAAAAATACTTATCCATGATCCTTCTGACCCCTGAAATCAGTGGAAGGACCTCTGGAGACATTCTGAGCTAGCTTTAACCTAGATAACTTACTTACCAGTAGCATTGAAGATGTGCCAATGGTAACTTCAATAAAAGCTATGCAAATGCAGTTGCAGTGTCACTAGTGTTGGTACCCAGGCTAGCTAGATTAAGTAATACATCACATTTAAAAAACTATCACCTACTAGGTGATACTAAATGGAAGGGGAGCTTTTCAATTTGGGATGTTTTCACCCAAAGGTCAAAGTATTTAAAACAATCAATACACTGATGACTGTTATTTTGACACACACTGAGGAAAACCTCCAGACCATGCTGGATCTCTTTGCAGAAGCCTCTCTCTCTCTCAACACTGAAAACACTAAAGTGCTCTATCAGCCTGCTCCAGGCAATGAATGTGACCCCCTCCCCACCTGGCACAAATTACCATTGAGGGAAAAACTCTGAAGGTAATTAGGCACCTTCCTTTCCTTGGTAGCCATGTCTCTCAGAGGCTGAACATTGATGAAGAGAACCATCACAGGATCCAGTATGCAATCACTTCATTTGGGAAATTGCTTTGGTGTGCTTTTATTGATTGTGATCTCTGGAAAGACACCATCATCCATGTTTACAAAGCAGTCATCATCTTCACTCTCCTCTATGGATGTGAAAGGTGAGTGACCTACCATCATCACCTCTAGAGCTTGGAGAAGTATTACCAGCAATGCCTCCAGAAAATCCTCCATATCAAATGGGAAGATTGCCATACAAACACCAGCATCCTTCTTGAAGCCAGTGTTACCAGCATTGTGTTGGTGATCCTCAAGCACCAACTTTGTCAGACTAGATATTGTGTGTGGATGCTCAACTCTTAACTCCCAAAACAAATGTTCTACTCCCAGCTTAGCTTCAGCCTGAGATCTCATGGCAGACAGAGGAAACACTACAAAGACACACTGAAGACATACCTCAAGAAAATGGACAGTGACATCAAGAGGAGCTGGATGCTAACAGACTCCAGTGGCACCATAACTTCAACCAAATGGCAGACTGCTCCAAGGTAAAATGTCTTGCCCTTGAAGCAGAGAAGAGAGTGTGGAGGAAATAAAAGGAGAGAAATTCCTACCTATTATGAGGGTTTGGCAGGGACGTAGGTGGCCAGCCCTGCAGTAGGACATTAGGAGCAACATGGAGGTCAGCAGGGTGGTGGCATGGGTTACCAGATCCAAGAGGGGAGATCCAAGGGACACAGCATGAGAGATCCAAGGGACAGAGCCAAGGTCAAGAGCCAGGAATCAGAGAACCAGAGATTCAAGGAAGATCTGAGGTCAGGGTCAAAGAAGCCAAGCCAAGTCCAGATGCTGAAAAAACTAGAGAGAGCAGGGCCAGTGCCAAGATTTAGAGGAGATACAAGATCAGGGTCAGGGAAAGCCAAAGCTGAGTCAGGAGCCAGGAGAACCAGAGAACAGTTAATGCAAGGCTTGTCAGAACAGGCTGAAGCTGCGTAAAGGTATGCCTGCAGCCTGAGGCTGCAAGTGTGCATTTAATGTGTGTGGTTATAATGTGTGAGTGGCTGCTTTCAGCAGTCAATCTAGTTGCGGAGAACTGGGCCAGTGGTATAAGCCAGGGATCAGGGACTGATGTGACTTGACTCAACTGGGCATGCCTGATCAGTTTTTCAGGTGACCCAGGACCTTGCTTTTCTGAGTATTTCTGGTGGAAGTCTTGCACTAGTTCAGGTGTGCGAATGTCATCAGCTGGTTCCAAGATCATTCTTCAGGGCCATAGCCCTCCCAGTTAAGATTGTCCCAGATGTGTTTGGAGTTCAATACCTGCTTAATGATATATTTTTCATGACCTTCCATTATCACGGGAAGGTCAGATGGCAAGAAAGGGCTTCTCAATTAAAGGTTTGATTAGCGATATATGGAAAACAGGGTGCACTTTCCATGTCTCTGGCAGCTGCAGCTTGAATGCAATGGAGTTTATTTGTTCCACTACCTTAACAGGCCCAAAACCTGGTGGTCCAGTTTAGCTGATGTTCTTGGGGTCTTAATATTTTTTGAGGAGAGCCAAATGGTGGGGCTGTGCCGGTAGTGTCAGTCAGCTTGGTCTTTATATGCTGTCTTGGCTGCATTGAGATGGGCTTTTAGTTCTTGTTGAATTTGTTGCAGATGGGACACAAGATTCACTAGAGGGACCAGAGGGAAGTTAGGCAGTGGTGGGTAGAACTGAGGGTGGAATCCATAGTTAGAGAAAAAGGGGATCTGCCCTGTGGATGTATGGACAGTGTTGTTGTATGAATATTCAGCTGTGGGGAGCAAGGGCACCCAATTATCCTGGAGAAAATTCAGGAAGTACCTGAGGCATCATTCCAGGGTTTGGTTTACATGCTTTGTTTTGTTCATTGGTCAGAGGGTGCTATGTAGAGGAGTGAAAGGGTTCCATGCTGACAGCCATATAGAACCTGTGCTGAGAGTGTGAAATAAACTGGGACCCATAATCAGAGACTGCCTGAGACAGGCAACTGTGTAGATGAATTATATGCCACAGAAGCAGGTCAGCTGTTGTGCTGGCAGTAGGGACAGACTGGGCTGGAACAAAATGAATCATCTTAGTTGATGCATCCACAATGGCCATGACTGTGGAACAATTTTCAGAATACAGGATACCCACAATGAAATCCACTGAAAGCATTAACCATGGTAGTGTGGGGGTAGGTAACAGCTGAACGAGCCTAACCGGCCTGGTTTGAGGCTTCTTGGTTCAGGCACATGTGGCACAGGAAGACATACCATTTAATATCATAACATACTCAGGGTCACCAGAATTGCTGAGACACTAAGAGCTAGGCCTTGGTACCTCCAAAGTGGACTTCAGTAGGCAAGGCATGACAGAACAGTAATAATCTTGATCTTATGGGACCATTTGGCATGTACTGATACTGTCAGAAATATAGAAACCTCCTGAGCCACTGGAAATTAGATTGGGATGGTCCTGCCAGCTGACAGTTTTTTAGCAATGGCCATTTGGATGGATATTAGGAGGCTTTGCTGAGTAGTTCCCCAGCTTGGTATGCCTTATCAGAGGCTCTGACACCTATGGCCTACTCTCCCCTGTGGAAAGACCTGCAGCTTCTGCAGATAGATCTGTGGCTCAAAGATTGGACACTTAAGTCACCCCAGGACCCATCAATGAGCTGTGGTTGAATAAAGGGGCTAGTGAAGACCTGCTAGGGTTAGGAATCACCTCAATGTTGTGCTATTGCAGCTGGCCATGTGTATCATGAGTCATCACTTTCACTTTGTTAGCATTTGTTTATTCAAACATGGCAAATCAAGCGTTTAAATACCCCTGTAGTATTTCATTGTCAAATGTGGAGAGATACTATATTTATTTATTTATTTATATAGTTTGTTAACTGCATGGTAATGATTGAGATTATAAATCACTGGCTGTTTAAATAGTCCTGCTCAACAACGAATAGAAAGATAATTAGAGTAGTAATAGGACATCCATGATAAATAATTTAATGACAAAAGCTGATTTTCTAAAAGAAAGGAAAGGACCTGATACAGGCCATCCTGCCTGCTGGCCAGGGCCTGTGCGGGCAGACTCCACTCCGCTGTCCTCCCAACCCAACAGGTGAATGTCTATTGGGTTAGGGAGGCTCTAACTTCTAGAGTAGGATCCTGAAGATAATAATTTGAGGATTTATTTGTATGAGTGCTTTCACCTACATTTGTTACTTAAATACTCACAATTTAGCCTAACATCTCCTAGACTTAACAATTTTAATAGCATTTCAATACATTGAAATAATATATATACTCCAAAACAGTTGGAAATATGGAACATTTTATGGAAGAGACCAAAACAAAAACAAACATTTCTTAATAATCTGTACCAAATAACTTAGAAGCCAGAAAAAGGACTCACAAAACATGAGGAGAAGAAGAAATGAAAGACACATGTGGAGCATTAAGAAAAATTCAAAAGTGGCATGCTACTGTGAAATAAAATGGTTTATACATGCCAAGTGAATAAGGTTTCTCCAAGAGAAAAAGAAAACACACTACAAAAGCACCATCTGTGCTATTCCAAAGGGAGGTTTACTGGCTGATACTACTGTTTCCAAGGTGCCATTGGAACAGCAGGTGGCATTTAAGGATGCTTACACAAGTTACATTCTTTGTACTATCAGGCCCCTAAAAGCACTCTACATCCAGGACTTAATAAACATGCATGGCTGTAGAGTTCTTTCAAAATGGTCGATTGCACAAAAAATTAACCCTGGTCAAAGGAAGTATTAGATTAAGGCGCTCTAAAGCAGAGCACCTTAGGGAACTTCTGTTCCCTCATGATTAATTTTTTCCCATTTGCTCACACTGGCAAACGCCAGCCCGGCTTTGCTCCTGGGTCTACCAGAAGGGGAGGGAGAGGCAGCAGAAGTGGCAGCACGGAGCTGCCACCTGCTTTGAATGGCCAGAACTGGGGGAGGAGGGGCATGGAACAGAGCCCCCTCACCTTGTGGGCCCAGCCTGGGGTAAGTGGTGGGGGGAATGCGAGGCAAGGGACCTCCATTCCATCCCACCCCTCCCCCTCAGCTCTTGCCATTCAAAGCATCTAGCAGCTCCATGCTGCCCCTCCTTTTCCCTCTCCATCCCCTGCTGACAGTCCCAGAGCTGGGGGGAGAGGGGGCAAAGCTTAGGATGGGGCACTTCAGCAGCCTCCTTGGAGGCTGCTGCATTGCCCCTGCCTGCTGGCCAGGGCCTGTGCGGGCAGACTCCACTCCGCTGTCCTCCCAACCCAACAGGTGAATGTCTATTGGGTTAGGGAGGCTCTAACTTCTAGAGCAGGATCCTGAACATCTGTAGGCATCCTAAATGGCTGACTACAAATGGTATACTTCACTATAGCACTCTTCCTGAAAAAAAGTTATAGGGACATACATGCCAGAATAGATCAATTGCTACAAGTCCATTTATAATGTCAGAGGAAGTAGTCTGTTGACTATGAAACCTCATGCATTTATGAATGAGATAGTGTCTAAGGTACTACCCTGCCCTGCCTTCTGCCTGACTTCAGGCTTACATGGCTGACTATCTCTCTCTGCAAGAGCTTGGTAATGGATCATGGATCTTTTCATTTGCAGGTTCCTATCTCAAATCTTACCTAGGTCAGAGATGACCACAGGGCATTACTAATAGAACAGGATAGTAAGAATTAATTGTTACAACTGACCTTTTCCTAGACAGCATTCAAACCATACGTGGCATGGCGTGGCGAACCATACAGGGCATGGTGAAAGGGACCTTATGGTGGGTGTCTACTACAGACCACCCAACCAGAGGGAAGAGCTGGACCAGGACTTCTCCAGTCAGCTTATGGAGGCAGTTACGTCAATGGTTGTTATTGTCATGGGTGACCTAAACTACCCAGACATTTGCTGGGAGGAGCAGACAGTCAGGTCTGACCATTCACGTAGCTTCCTGCACCTTCACCTTATCCAGGAAGTACACAGCCCCACTAGGGGTAACACCTTGCTGGACCTGATCCTGGCCATGGGGGATGACCTAGTAAGGGGACTGCAAGTCCTTGACCACCTGGGCAATAGTGATCATCACCTGCTGGATTTCACTATCCAACGCAGGGTGTCAAGGGCTTACACCAAGGCTAAAGTCCCTGACTTCAGAAAGGCCAACTTCCATGAGCTTAGGAGACTAGTGGAGGAGGCATTGGAGGCCCAGAAGGTAGAGGAGATGGGAGTCTATGAGGGATGGTCGTACCTTAAGGGGGGAGATCCTCCAGGCCCAAAGGATAACAGACTGAGAGAAGCAAGGGGGGTAAGAGTGCTCAGAAACCCCCTTGGCTCAGCAAGGGCATTCAGCAATGCCTGAGGACTAAAAGTGGGGCGTGCAACCAGTGGAAGGGAGGAGCTATAACGAAGAAGGAGTACTCCTCCTTGGCCCATGAGTGTAGGAGGGCTATTAGGAAGGCCAAGTTAGAGATGGAAATCAGGCTAGCATCCAGGATTAAGGACAACAAGAAGTCCTTTTTCAAGTACATTGGAGCAAGAAGAGAGCACCAGGCAATGTAGGGCCCCTGCAAGATGCAAATGGTAATCTTGTGGCCATGCCAGACAAGAAAGCTGATATTTTTAACAGTTTCTTTGCCTCTGTTTTCTTGAACAGGGACCGGGACATCTCACAGAGGTAGGGACAATCTCAGGGATAGCTCTGTCAGGACTTCAGTCAGTGCAGATGTAGCTAGGGATCTTCTGGAAGGGCTAGACATTTTTAAATCTGCAGGTCCAGATGCCCTCCACCCAAGGGTGTTGAGCTGGCACGGGTCATCGCGGAGCCCTTGCCCTGGCTGTATGAGCATTCGTGGTCATCTGGCCAGGTGCCAGGGGATTGGAAACTGGCTAATGTGGTCCCAATTTTCAAGAAAGGGAGGAAGGAGGACCCAAGTAACTATAGGCCTGTAAGCCTCACTTCGGTGCTCGGGAAGATCTTGGAGAGAATCATCAAGGAGCACATCTGTGGGGGGCCTGCAGGGGAGATCATGCTCAGGGGAAATCAGCATGGGTTCACCAAAGGCAGGTCCTGCCTGACCAACCTGACTGCCTTTTATGACCAGGTAACTAAATCCTTGTATGATGGTGTCACCGTGGAAGTAGTCTTTCTAGACTTTAAGAAGGCCTTTGACACTGTCTCTCACCCCACCCTCATCAATAAATTAAGCGACTGTGGTGTTGATGACTACACAGTTGGGTGGGTAAAAAATTTGATGATGGGGCATACCCAGAGAGTAGTGGTGGATGGGTTGTACTCAACCTGGCAAGATGTGAGCAGTGGGGTACCACAGGCCTTGGTCCTCGGGCCCGCACTGTTTAACATCTTCATCAGCGACTTGGACGAGGGGGTGGAAAGCATGCTGTCCAAGTTTGCTGAGGACACTAAGATGTGGGGCGAGGTGGACACACTTGAAGGGGAGAGAGGCTGCAACTAGATTTAGACAGACTACAAAAGTGGGCAGATGAGAATAGGATGGGGTTCAATGTAAATAAATGCAGGGTGCTGCACCTTGGGAGAAGGAATCCACAGCATACATACAGGCTGGGGAGTTCCCTTCTTGAAAGCACAGAGGCAGAAAGGGATCCTGGAGTCATTATTGACTCCAAGATGAACATGAGCTGCCAATGCAAGGCCAGCCATACCTTGTCATGCATCCAAAGATGCATCTCAAGCCGGTCCAGAGAGGTGATACTCCCCCTCTATGCGACTTTGGTCAGGCCACAGTTGGAGTACTGCGTTCAGTACTGGGCGCCGCACTTCAAAAGGGATGTGGCCAACCTGGAGAGGGTTCAGAGGAAGGCCACCCACTTGGTGAGAGGGCAGCAGGACAGGCCCTATGAGGAGAGACTGAGGGACCTGAACCTGTTCAGCCTCAGCAAGAGGAGGCTGAGGGGGGACCTGGTGGCTGCCTACAAGCTCATCAGGGGAGATCAACAGCAAATAGGTAGAGCCCTTTTCTCCCCAGTACCAGCTAGGGTGACAAGGAACAATGGTCATAAGCTGATGGAGAATAAGTTTAGGTTAGAGATCAGAAGGCAATATTTTACAGTTAGGGGGGCCAAAATCTGGAACCAACTTCCCAGGGAAGTGGTCCTTGCCCCTACCTTGGGCAAATTCAAGAGGAGGTTGGACAATCACCTGTCTGGGGTCTTGTGAACCTAGCATTCATTCCTGCCTGTGGCAGGGGGTCAGGCTAGATGATCTGTTCAGGTCCCTCCTGACCCTAGCTACTATGAAACATACCATTGGAGACATTCATTAGTGCCCTTGCTGGCAGACTCAGCAGTCAGTCCCAGGAATGTATTGGGAAGCATTTCAAATTCCTTGTGGGTTTTCCACAAGACAATATTATGAGTAACTAATATTCTGCAAAAGGTAGAAGAGGAATGAAAGCTCATTGTGATGTAAACAAAGAACCAGCAAGCAAGTTTTTAGAGGATCTCATCACACTAATGTGGCAACTGTAGGCTGTAGGTTTGGTGACTAGGAAATAGAAAAAGGAAAGGAAAAAAAAATGAACCCCTTGGGATCATTTATAAAAACAGCTAGGAAGTGAGTGAGATAATTATTTAATTTTAAAATTCTTTAAGAACTAAAATAAATTAAATAAGCTTTCCCTTTACAGCTTCATGGACAAATTTAATTTAACCGTTACAATCAGAGTGCCAGACTGTGTCCTCTGCTTCGATTAGCAGAGTGACGGCAACTTCCCAGGCACTAGGAGTATGAAAACAAGGATGCTAGCTCTGAGCCCTATCTCCCACATAAATTCCTCAAACAGAATTTTTCCAGAGCTTAGGATCCAATTGTAGAAGTGTTCAGGTCCTATGGCCAAACAAGGGTCTTGCACCATCCTTCTAAAAGAATAAAGTTCTAAGCAACTTTAAAGGGAGAACTTTGGGGAAAAAGAGCTAAGCCATTTATTTAAGCATGAATGTGAATATTTACCTTTGTACATCTTCAAGTCTGATAATCTTATGCCATACAAATAGTAACACTCTCCCCACATACTCATCAACCACTAGAGAGCCAGCTGTCGCTACACAGGCTCATTAAGCCAGTTGTTTTCTCACCCTCCCATTATGACTTTCAGAAACTGGAACTCGAATTAAAATCCTTTTGGAAAACCTTAAGGGAAAGAGTTGCATCAGCATTACATAATGCAAGGGAGATTCTGTGCCCTTATATTAAAAGCTATATCCATCGTTATGCTCCTTTAAGAAATGTCTGCTTCTCAAGAGTATGTAGAAGGGAGAAAACCTCAACACCCTGCTTTCTTCCACAGTTTCTGAATACAAGCCTTCTCCTTTGGACAACAGTCATCTTGAATTGGTTGCAGCGTGAAAAAATCCATTTTGTCAACAAGGTTTGGAGGTATGCGTCTATAACATAAAACAAGCTAGGAACCACAGCCACGAATCCTTGGCAGCAAAACTGCTGAGACTATTAGTTATAACTTTTGTTTTTATTGGAGGAAGTTACTGAAGTTTATATATATATGGTGCACTTTGATATGGGTACTGCAAGGAATGAAGCCAACTTCAATTTGTCAAGTCTAAATTTATGCTACAGAAGAAAAAGAAAAACTGTTCAGCTTAGATGATTGGAGCATGATTAATTTCATGAGAGGACTGCTCGATGCAAAAATGAACTAGTGTTACAGTGTTAGTTTCTCCATGCCTGGAAAGACAAGCTGAAAGGTTAATATTGGTTTAAACCAGTTCTCCTTTCAAGTTATAATTCATTGCAAAGTTAAATCACTTCTACATTTTTAGCCAAAAAAGTTACCAAACAGCTCACCAAGGGATCATCACTTTCTCTTTACTATGTACCCTGTATATCCACAGAAAAAGATTTTTCTCCCCAGAATGCAAATGCTACCAAGCCCCAAACATTTTTTCAACAGGATCAACCCTCCCCTTGCCAATAGCTAGCTTCTTAGAAGACAGAGAGAAAGAATGCAATTTGGTGTCCAATGACACAACGCATGGTATTACTACCAGCTGAATTCACCTACTACTACAAGTGGTTATGTGCCGCTGTGCAAAATGAGACCCATGCTTGTCTCCTATCCTACTAAATTAATCTGTAATTCTTCCAAATGCAGTTGACACCAATATTACAACCTATTTGGAAATTACTTAATGATCTACTTGAAAATTATTAATGTCTGAAGATTGACGTTACTTATCAGGGTCATAACCACAGCCCCTTTTTAGGGCCAGCACTGACAATGTTATTGTAAACAGTGAAGAGTCTGACAGCATAGCAAGACTTAATCTTCAACCTATGCACTGAACATGACTGACAAATTCTGTCTCTTCAAGAAACTCATCAGTGACCCTAGCAACAATCAGTCCTGCATATCAGGAACAAAGCTAGCCACTGAAAGACCATACCAACACCACAAAAGGACCAGATGTGTTAAATCCAGCACCATCATTGATATGACATAAAACAAAAATATTCCATCAGCTGATTTAGGCAGACTCCATCATGTCCTCCAAACTACTAGCCAAAAGTTTAACTTCCACAGATCCTTTCAGCATCACCTATAACAAGCCACAAGCAATCATCAGCTACTTCAATTCCTCCTACAGGGTGCTGTGAATAGGGCAAGATCAGAGGGCCAGCTAGTAGAAATGTAGGGAGACACTCAGTACTTCAACCTAAGAAAGCAAACCAACTCTTTCAATGGTGGCTGACTGAAGTTACAGTAAAAAGCTAGATCTTTTATTCATCAGCACTAAATTAGTAGTATTCTGCAGCAAGAAAAGAAAACTGTTCTGGACTCAGACCCACACTCCCAACATTGACCCTTTTGCATACCAATGAATGCTGCCATATATCCAAAAACTGCATTTCAACACTTTTTCAACTTAAAAAATGTGGACTGGCAACATTATGGAAGATGTTGAGTCAACAATCCGGCATGAAGAACCTCTGAATAAAAATTACAAATGGTTCATGAATACTGTAACAGCTGTGAGGAAAACTACCTCTCAAAGCTGTAGAATAACCTATATATCTGGCTGGACAGTGGAAGCTCAGACCTTTATGAACAATGAAAACAGAAGTTGTAGTTAGACATCTTGTAGAGGATACCAGCACATCAGGAGAGAAACTGATATTGACCCTCACAGAGGAATGTTGAAAACCTTGGCAGGTGTTGACTGAAAACACTGATATACCACACAATAGCAAAATGCCATGAGATACAATACAGGCTCAACAGTGGTCCAAAGGTAGCCAAAGTAATTAACACCAGAGCAAGCCAAATGGCCCAACAGTTGATCTTGAAATGGCATGCTCTAAGTAGACATTCAAAACTTCACCTTAACTAATACCCTCACAACCCCACATTCACAAAACCATTAAAAATAGCAGATCTTGAAGCTGGCATCAATACACTGAAGAACAGTAAATAAGGAGACCTAGAAAACACATTAATGGAACAAAACACCCACTTGGGGGTGGATACTTCTATATAGTTTGTGTGGTTACCCATCAGTTCCAAATCTCTGATGACAGGCCTATACAGTGGCATTTCTCAAACCAAAGGCTAGCAGCCCAGAATCTTCAACCTTTCCCTTCTATGTCATACATGCAAAATATTTAAAAGGTTCATAATGAATGAATGTTAATCCATTGAATATCATTAAGAAGCTGATCTCAGATCAAAGTAGATTTTGTCCAGAAAAAAAAACATACACAAGCCAGCTGCTCAATTTTACACAACATACTACACATGGCTTTGAAAGAGTTTTTATCACAGGAGCTTAATTTGTAGACCTATCAGCAGTATGTGATATTGACAATTATCAGTAGCTACTTTCCAGGTGACTAAAGATATGTACCTCACTGAGCTTATTCAAACTCTACTCAGCAAACAACCGTTCCTGGTAGAAATGAACAGAGAGCAGTTTCTAGAACTGACAGGGAAATGGTCTTCCACAGACCATGTTGCCAGCAATACTGTTTAACCAGTGACTGGCCAGGTTACCTAGGTTACTAGATGTTTCCTTTATGGGAATGACCTCTGTGTGTCCATTGAAGGTAAGAATGTCTTCCATCATGTTGAAGCAATCCTGACAGCGATTTTAATAGATCTATCAGCATGCTGTGAGGAAAACCAGCTATAAACCAATCCAACTGGGTGTGTCTACATGAGACACATTACTGCTCAGTAGATTAATTTACTATGCAGTGAGTATATCTACATGAGATGCTTTACTGCCCAGTAGCATAGTTTACTATGCATTAAACATGTGCATCAACACAAGCACATGTTTATTGCACAGTAAACCTCACTAATCATGGGTAAATTTGCTACTTGCAAATGCAAGTAGCAAATTTACTTGCGAATACTTACTGCACAGTAGCGCTCATGTAGATGCCTCACTAGAAGCAAATCTGCTCCCGGTCAGCTGGCCATCAGGGGGCAGGAGATTGGTCCCTGCCCCTGGGAACTGCCTGCTGATGGGGCAGGCTCTGCCACCAGACCCTGGAGGAGACTGGTTCCCCCTGCCCTAGCAACAGGGAGCTCCAAACCCCCTGCTCTGAGATCACAATCAGGGAATGGGGAGAGGGGACTGGGAGATCCTTATCTTCCAGCCCCCGCTTTGCCATCATGAGTGGGAAGTGGAGGAGCTCGGAGATCATTATCTCCCAGTGCCAGCTCCACAACTGTGGGGCCAGTGCTGGGAGATAAGGATCTCCCAGCACTGGCCCCGTGTCCACAGAGCTGGGTCAGTAGATCCAAGCCAGGATTTTATTTGCTTTGCCAACTGCAGCATTTCACTGGTGGCTCATATTCAGCTTGTGGTCAATCATGACCCTCAAGTCTCTTTCAGATGTAGTGCTAGCGAGTGAAGCACTGCCAAGCCGATAGGTATAGTGTGGGTTCTTTCTCCCAAGGTGGAGCACCTTGCATTTCTCTATATCAAAGGTCATCAGGTTTTTGTCTTCCCACCTTGTGAGTCTGTCCAAGCTGGCTTGAATCCTCAGCCTATCCCCCAGTGTAACCGTGCTTCCCCACAGTTTGGCATCATCGGCAAATTTAGCCAGTCCACTTCTGACACCCAAATCCAGATTGTTAATAAATATATTAAAGAGTGCTGAACCCTGAGGTTCACTGGTCACCATGAGCCATGTTGACTTGGTTCCATCGACTATTACTCTCTGGGTCTGACCATAGAGCCAGTTCCCCAGCCATCAGACTGTGAGGATATCAAGGCTGCAGTTCCCCAATTTTGCCATTAGGACATCATGGGAGACCAAGTCATTCTGACTTGGGTGCTACTCTTTTAGCACTCTTGGGTACATTTCATCCAGGCCTGCTGACTTATGGATGTCTAGCCTCTCAAGGTGCTCCCTCACAAGGTCTTCACCAAATGTAGGCATATGGTCACCTGTACCCTTGTAATCCTGTGTCCTGTCAGCCAGAGTGATCCTCTTGGGCTGGTGAAAAACTAATGCAAAGTAAGGATTGAGGAGATTAGCTTTTTCCTGGGTGTCGGTTGTCAGCTGCCCCATTTGATTCAGCAGGGGTCCAGTGTTGCTCTTATTTTTCTTTCAAATTCCTATGTATCTGAAAAAGGACTTTTTATTGTCCTTGATTCCCATAGCCAGCTTGAGCTCGGTTTCAGCCTTGACTTTTCTGATCTGTTGCCTATAGGTGTGAGCCAGTGATGTATAATCCTCCTTAGAGGCATTAACCATCTTTCAACCCCTATAGGCTTCTCTTTTAAGATTCAGGAGGTTCATGAGTTCCCTATTTAGCCAAGGGGGTGTTACCTCTCAGCTCTGTGTTCTTGGGGAACCCTGACACAGGACACAGTCTGTCTGACTCACAAAGAATTCCTCCTCCCTCCCCTCCTCTACGTAAATGAAACTGATTAAGATGCAGTGGGAGACGCACCTAAAACCTTCCAGGTAAGGGTGACAAGAGTGAAACAACTGCCCTAGGTTCATTTGCATTGAAGATGGAACCAGATGACCATTTATTTACATGGAGATGGAGAACAGAACGCCTGAAGCAGAGACTGCAGTGAATTCTGGGATCAGAGAAGCAGGGGAGCACTACATGATGGGGGATCTGTGCTCCAATGCTAATCAACCCACATTTACACACACCCAGTTCAGCATTTATCAGCCCAATTCTAATCTGGATTTAGAAAAGACTCCCCCCCGCTGACACACACACCTCTAAGTTTAATAGGCATCTCAGGCCGTACATTCCCCGGTCCCACTATGGGAGGCCTATTTAAACTTGATTGACTAAAACTCGGTTGCCGGGTTAGGGAATGCTGAGGCAAGAGACCGAGTCCGAGGGGTATGGGCAACATTTGAACAATGGTAAAGGGTTGATTACAGCATCACAAGTGTTGTCATACTTTTTCCGGGACAACTGGTGGAAGTCCTCCCGCCCAAAGGTTATGAACACTCTAATAATTGCTTTAAGTCTGTTAAAAGACTATAGTAAGATCTGGAAAAGTCATGCTAAGCTGAGGCTTGTTCACAACAAGTAAAAATCCAAAATCCTGATGCTGCAAGCTATCTATTGTTTCTGAAGAAACCATGAGATATCCCATCAGTATATCTGCTATCCATAGGAATTGCAAGCTGGCTCCCAAGTATCTGATTACTACCTAGCCTTATGTGTTTCCTGATTATCAATCAGTTTCTTGAGATGTTCCAAATCAGATAACCCCTTGTCAAGAGAAAAGACAATGATTTACGCTATTGAGAATGCTTTGAAAAAGCTAAACTGAGGGTATAAAAATCTGTAAGAAGCAGCAATGTGTGTCCTTCAGGAAGAAAAAATCTCTCTAATACCATCCACTGTTCTTCTCGAGAGGCTGGAGGAAACATATCGTCTCCCATCAAGGATTGTGCTACGAACTTTACCTGTCAGCTTTGCAACCCACTGGTGAGATCCCAGCGCTCTCTTCTCTCTCTACGCATAAATTTCTGAACCTGAACTATATTAGTTAATCTTGAGCTAAGTTTCCCCAAAAACTTAGTGAAACCAGGGTAATACTGTAATTGTTTGTGTTTGTTTTTCTTTTGCATGTCTATTACTACTAGTACCATTATATATTTCATATAATTAGTGATAAATAACTTTTATAGTCAAACTGGTAATAACTGGGTATATTTTTCCTTCTCTGCTTCTCTTTCCTCAACGTGCTCTGCAGCAACACTTCTTTTACCTAAGCTAAAAATCCCTGTGAAGCCCAAAAATACTGTGGGGTCTGCTCATCAAGAGGCCAAAGATTGGGACATGTCAAGTTTGAAACATATAAGGGGATTAGCTTGTACAGGCTGATTGACCCAGTTTGACTCAGATGTGCCCTAATGAACTGAATGCTGGCCCATGAGGGTGTCAGCTGGACACCCAGCCGGATTCAGAGGGATTCTGTTCACCTGTGTGCTTGTGTCTGACTGCATTTTATTGTTGCTCTGATGAACTGATTCTTGGCACAAGAGGGTGTCAACCTGTCCATGCTGATCAACCCGGCCGGGTCAGGCATGTCACGTTAATCTGTGTGTGTTTGCGTGTATGACTGATTTGGTGACTGGAGGAACCCAGCCCCATTGAAACAGAAGCCTGCAAGATAGCTCCATTGGGGGCTGAGGACTTGCAGAGGGGAGATATACAGCTCCATATAGAAACACATGTAACACAAGCAGCACATTGACAGAATTACCAAGACCCTAGAAACGTATCCCTAATAAATGAGCACACCCCAAAGTAATGGGCAAATCTGGTAACAGCTGGCAGCACAGTAGCCCTGTAAATGCCAGGACCAATGATCCCCCAGTGAAAGACAGGTAGGAGCTGCCATAACCTCCAGCTAATGCACACAGTCCTGGCTGGGGAAAGCCCAGACCTGTCATGTCTTTGAAAGGTCTGAGGCTTGCTGGTTGCAGTGGAGTTGTGAGGCTCCAGGTGAGCTCAGCTTAGCTACCTGGGATGCCAGCTTTTGTGTTGAAAAACCTTTTGTTGGGCTGAGGAAGCACCTGCAGTTGGTGCGTCTCCTGGTCCTGGGTGGAAGGAATAGTAAAGAAGCCAGAGGCTGGCCTGGCATGCAATGCAGGCAAGAAAGCCAGTCAGTGAAAATGGAAATGGACATTTATCCAAATTTTTATAAAATGGAAAGGCACTAGTAGCGCTATAATAGCACCAAGCATCCAGTTAATGTTCAGCTGCATATTCATGCCAATGGAAAAGTGAAGGTATCCCTATGGTGCCATCATCCCAGTTTCTGGCTCAGTCCCAAGCTAAAAATCAAGTAGCCTAAGCACTTTCTCATTCATTTCCAATGATGGGTGAAAGGTCAGTTCTCTGTCTGAGTAACACAAAAGCACCATCTACCTTGCCAGGCCCAAGGAGTGTATTGTGAAGGAAAAGTGATGACCTCTGGAGAACCAGCTTGGTTTTTCTTTTGCTGCCTATATTAATTCTGTGAGGGAGTGTTAGGGTCACAATAATGTGGATTTTTGGGAAGCAATGGATCTGCAGCTGAATAAAGGCCTTTTTTTTCCTGTGTCTCAGCAGAGCTGCTGGTCAAAATGCGGAATGATGTATTAAGACTAACCTTGCAAGCAAATGCTTACTCAAGTGGTTTTCTAAACAAACTCATAGTGTTAGAGCCCATTGCATAAGAAGAACAAGATGTAGTCCACCAGCTATCAGCTGGAGATAAAGCAGAAGCAAGACCTTGGAGATGGTACTGAAGTCAGCAAGAACCAGAAAAAACAGTGATTGACTGAGAGTACCCAAGTTCATGGCCTTACGCATGCACTCTTAGCAGAGAGGCATGTAAATGAAGGAAATGCATAGGCAATTCCATGCTAATGAAGTAAACAGTAAACCGAGGAGGAGCTTGAGATGGGAGGAGAAATAGGTGGAACCCGAGGAAGGACATAGGTAGAGTGAATGTCAATATGTATGAACCAAGGTATATAAAATGTGAAAAGAACTAATGTTCAGTGCTGCTCCCCATGTTCATAGACTGCATGTCTGTGACGGAGCTTGCCTGAAGCTGTCTCTATTCTGAATAAAGCTGTCATGAGCAATGTGTGCTGGTGTTTGCTCCCTGCTTGCTCTGGCTAATGAGTAACAGGATCCATGGGCAATTGGATTGTCATCTCCCTAGTCGTTGGGTGCCGCATGGAGTCGGGGTCTAACAAGAGGGTGCTCCGGGACCTCCATTTGTCCCCCCCTGGGACACACGCATTAGATAGATTTAATAGATTTCTAGGGTCAGAAGGGACCTTCTAGATCATCGACCCCCTGCTCTAGGCAGAAAACAGTGCTGGGGTCAAATAACCCCAGCTAGGTGCCTGTCCAATCTTTTCTTGAACACATTGAAGATGTGAAAGCACCACCTCCCTTGGAAACCCATTCCATATTTTGGCAACCCTCAGCATGAAGTATTTCTTCCTGAAATCCAATCTAAATCTACTCTCCTTTAGTTTACAGCCATTATTTCTAGTAGCCCCGAGCCGTGCCCTGGTAAACAGAGTATCCCCTATTCCCTGCTGACCCCCCATGATCAGTTTGTAGACAGCCACAATATCACCTTTCAGCTTTCTCTTGCGGAGGCTGAAGAGATTCAGGTCCCTCAGTCTGTCCTCATAAGATCTTACCCGCAGGCCCTCAATCAATCGAGTAGTCCTTCTCTGAACCTTCTCAAAGTTATCCATATCCCTCCTGAAATGTGGCACCCAAAACTGGATGCAGTACTCCAGCTCTGGCCTGACTAGTGCCACATAGAGGGGAAGTATCACCTCCCTAGACCTGCTTGTGGTGCACCTGTTAATGCAAGAAAGATTGTGGTTAGCCTTACTTATTACCTCATGACATTGCCGATTCATGTTCATTTCTGCATCAACCAAGACTCTGAGATCCCTTTCCACTGTCATGGTACTCAGAATGGTACTTCCCAGTCTATAGGTGTATTGGAGATTCTCTCTCCCCAGGTACAGCACCTTGAACATATCTTTGTTAAATTGGATCCTATTCTGATCCGCCCACTGCCCCAATCTATCCAAATCCACCTGGATTTGCTCCCTGCCCTCCAGTGTGTTTACTGAGCCCCATAGTTTGGTGTTGTCTGTGAATTTGGACAGAGTGCTTTCAATCCCCTCACCAAAATCACTGATGAAACTATTGAACAGCACCAGTCCAAGGACAGAGCCCTAGGGAACACCACTGCCCACATCTCTCCAGGGAGAAACCACCCCATTCATCAGCACTCTCTGAGTGCATCCCATAAGCAAGCTTTTCACCCACCTTACGGTGAAAAAAATTCACATCACAGCTACTCAGTTTGCTTGTGAGAATTGGGTGCGACACTGTGTCAAAAGCCTTTCTAAAGTCCAAGTAGATAACATCCATCTCCACCCCTACATTTAAGCGCTTCATGACCTGATCATAAAAAGAGATGGGTTTCATAGTTTGTAGGGTCAAAAGGGACCTTGACAGATCATCAAGTCTTACCAAGTGCCATGGCAGGAAAGAGTACTGGGGTCAAACGACCCCAGCACGGTGTTCATCTAGCCTCCTCTTAAAGACCCCCAGGGTAGAAGCCAGCACCACTTCTCTCAGAAGTTGGTTCTGTGCGGGCTGGGCCCCAATCCCACCGCCAAGTGCGAGTCAGGGGGGGCGATCCGCGGCCCGTCTTTGCGCACGCGGGCTTTGGCCAGCAGCCCGGGCACGTGGGGTTGGAGAAAACCGGTGGCGAGCTAGAATTAGTCACAAACGCGTAGTGGTTGATTAAAAGATTATTTACTTACACCCAAAGATGGTAGTGGTGTAGGCTGGACAGCTTTCCAGGTGCAGCTCCGCTTAAATCCTCGTTGGAGGACCACGACAAATTATTTCCCACAGAGTTGTTTAGGCTCCGCGGGTTCAGCAATTCTTTCCCACGGAGTTGTCGAAGCTCCGTGGGCCATCCGGTTCCCAGGCCCTGGAGTTGTTTAAGCTCCGTGGGTTCAAAAATTGGGTTTACAGGAAAGGGATACGTCTTGGATTGCGCTCGGCGATGGGGAGAGGCTAGAGGCGGTCCATTCTTTTGTTCCCCCCTCCGGAGTTGTTAAAGCTCTGTGGGTTCGGTTATTAAGCCTCTATTGCCTGCTTAAGAGAGGCGCGTTGGGTCTGCAAGGGTCCACATCACTTAGAGATCTTCACACAGTGCAAAGTCTCCTCCTCCTGGCGAGTTCTGTATCTCTCCAGTTTTCCTCTCTCTCCGGCTTACGGCTAGCAAACCAATAGCTAGCCGCCACGTATGCCTACATTTAGAACCGGCCAATAATGTGGTGCGAATCTAAATACAAATGGCAGGAACTCCTTTGCAACGTGCATCACCAGTATGCAGCAAAGAATGCACCCTGCAAAGAAGCTACAAAACAGCGGGAAAGCCTTTTGCACCCGGAGCTCCCCTCCACAGCAGAGAACTCCACCATGCAAAGAAACTACAATTTGGCGGGAAAAATAATTTGGCGGTGCCGAAGCACACACAAACAAAAACCACAACTTTGGGTTGCGACAGGTTCCAGATCCTAGCTGCCCTGACAGTGAAGTAGCGCCTCCTGATATCTAGTCTAAATCTACCCTCTGCCAGCTTGTGACCGTTATTTCTTGTCACTCCTGGGAGTGCTTGGGGGAACAGGGACTCTCCCAATGCCTGCTGGTTCCCTCTTACTAGTTTGTAAATGGCTGGTAGATCCCCCCTCATTCTTCTCTTGTGGAGGCTGAACAGGTTCTGGTCCCTTAGCCTGTCCTCGTAGGGCCTGCCCTGCTGTCCCCTGATCATAGATTCATAGATGTTAGGATCGGAAGGGACCTCAATAGATCATCAAGTCCGACCCCCTGCATAAGCAGGAAAGAATGCTGGGTCTAGATGACCCCAGCTAGATGCTCATCTAACCTCCTCTTGAAGACCCCCAGGGTAGGGGAGAGCACCACCTCCCTTGGGAGCCCGTTCCAGACCTTGGCCACTCGAACTGTGAAGAAGTTCTTCCTAATGTCCAATCTAAACTGCTCTCTGCTAGCTTGTGGCCATTATTTCTTTTAACCCCTGGGGGCACCTTGGTGAATAAATACTCACCAATTCCCTTCTGTGCCCCTGTGATGAACTTATAGGCGGCCACAAGGTCGCCTCTCAACCTTCTCTTGCGGAGGCTGAAAAGGTCCAGTTTCTCTAGTCTCTCCTCGTAGGGCTTGGACTGCAGGCCCTTAGCCATATGAGTGGCCCTTCTCTGGACCCTCTCCAGGTTATCCACATCCCTCTTGAATTGTGGCGCCCAGAATTGCACGCAGTACTCCAACTGTGGTCTGACCAGTGCCCGATAGAGGGGAAGTATCACCTCCTTGGACCTATTCGTCATGCATCTGCTGATGCACGATAAAGTGCCATTGGCTTTTCTGATGGCTTCGTCACACTGCCGACTCATGTTCATCTTGGAGTCCACTAGGACTCCAAGATCCCTTTCCACTTCCGTGCCACCCAGCAGGTCATTCCCTAGGCTGTAGGTGTGCTGGACATTTTTCCTCCCTAGGTGCAGCACTTTGCATTTCTCCTTGTTGAACTGCATTCTGTTGTTTTCTGCCCACTTGTCCAACCTGTCCAGATCTGCCTGCAGCTGATCATGCGAGTGGCCCTCCTCTGGACCCTCTCCATGCTGTCCACATCCCTCCTGAAATGCAGCACCCAGAACTGGACACAGTACTGCAACTGCGGCCTGACCAGTGTCGCATAGAGGGGGAGGATCACCTCCTTGGACGTGCTTGAGATGCATCTGTGGATGCATGACAAGGTGCAGGATCTGCCTGCTATAAACCCATGCTGGTTTCCCCTTAACATTGTATTACCCTCTGGCCCCCTACAAATGTGATCCTTTATGAACTTTTCTAAGGTCTTGCCAAGAATAGAGGTGAGGCTAAGTGGCCTATAATTAGCCAGGTCCTCCTTCCTCCCCTTCTTGAAAATAGGGACCACATTGGCCCTTTTCCAGTCCTCTGGGACCTGTCCTGAGTGCTACAAGTGCTCAAACAGTTGTGCCAGTGGTTTCACTAGGACACCAGCCAATTCCTTTAGTACCCCTGGGTGAAGATCATCAGGGCCTGCCGACTTAAATATGTCCAACCCCTCCAAGTGCCCCTTCACTTGGTCAGTGCTAACCATAGGACCAAAGTCTTATTGGGAAGCGTGTTTGTATCTGTGTCCAGGAACACAGATGCAAAGAAGTCATTTAAAAGCTCCACTTTATCCATCCTGTCTGTTACAAGTTGCCCTAGACCATTCTGTAGAGGCCCTATGTTACCCTGCGCCTTATTTTTGCTCCCTGTGTACATAAAAAAGGACCTTTTGTTACTCTTAATCTTTGTTGTCAACTTGAGTTCTGTATCTGCTTTGGCCTTCCTCACTGCTTCCCTGCAAGCACGAGCTAAGCAGATGGAATCTTCCTTGGTGGCAGCCCCCTGCTTCCACAGCCTGTAAGCTTCTCTTTCTTTGAAGGCTCTCCTGGATTTCTCCATTCAGCCAAGAAGGTTTTTTCAGCTCTTTTGCCTCTTTTTGTGTAAACTGGGATGGTGCCCCCCTGTGCCTGCAGGATCAGTTCCTTGAGGAACTCCCACCCTTCTTAGACTCTCAGCTCACAGATGTGATTACCCCATAGTCCCACTCTAACAAATCTCCTGAGCTCATTGAAGTGGGCCTTCCAGAAGTCTAGCACTTCTGCTCTACTAGGTTTTTTTCCCACTTTTCACCAGGAAAAAGGTGCTCCTACTTGAGAGGAAAAAAGGGCCTGACAGTTCAGTTTGGCTACCATAGGTGCTGCTGGTGCTACTGGTGCTGACTGCTTAGCCACTAAGTTATTATTACCTGCTGCTGCTTACAGTGGTGGACCAGGCGGAGGCTATAGGGGAGGAAGAGACCTCACTGGGGCGCACTGCCATGTTGTGCAGAGGCCCCAGTGCCAGGAAAGGCGCACCTGAATACACACACAGTCTCCCACCCATGTCACAAGTTTTGCTTGCCTGTGGCCAGAGGTGCAGGGCCCCAGAACCCAGACTCCCCCTGCGCCTATCTCCTTGACAGCTGGCAGGCTTTGTGGCTGCAGCAGTACCTAACAGGCCTGCAGTTTTCACCCCATGTGCCTTAACACACAAATAGTGTCACCTGTGTCATGCATTTTGTTTGTCAGCAGTTTGAGGTGCAGTTCCCCAGAGACCCCTTACCTATCTCTTTGAAACTTGGCAGACATTGTGGCCTCAGCAGAGGCTACCACCCCTGTAGTTTTCATCCCACTATGGCTTAACACACACATATGACATGAGTTTTGCTTTCAAGACTTTGAGGTGCAGTTTCCCAGAAACCCCTATACCTATTGCCTTTCACCTTGTTAGTCTTCATGTCCTCAGCAGTGGCTACCACTCCTGCATGCTTCATCCACATCAGCCAGAAAATGACAAAGTTATGGATATTTCATTGATTCCCCATTATACTCTACGGCTGAATCTCCGAATCTCTCTGAATCGGTGCCAAATCTTCAAAAGCCAATTTGGCCAAATCAAATCAGAAAAGCAGTCCAAATCTCTGAATCAAATCACTGGCATCCAAATTGGCCAAATCTGAATTGAATAGTTCCCTATTCATGCAGACCTAATAAAAGGTCAGATTTCAGGATGGACAGAAGTAAACAGTGACATCTGTATGTGGGACCAATGCTATTTAACATTTTTGTAACTGGTCTGGAAAAGCAGATGAGTACTGAAGTGGTCAAATTCACCAATGACTCAAAATTATTTAAAGTGTTAAAGACCAAGGTGAACTCTGAGGAAATACAGAAGGACTAGGAACTATTGAACTAATGGGCAACTGGATGGCAACTGAAATTCAATGTAGAGAAGTGTAAAGTGATCCACATGGGCCAAAATAACCCAAACTATACCTACACTATGATAAGCTTTACATTGGATCTTGCCACACAGGAAAGAGATCTGGGAGTCATTGTGGACAGTTTGCTAAAAACATCAGCCCAATGCTCAGCAATTGTCAAAAAGGTAAACTAAATATTAGGGATTATTAAGAAGGGCATTTTAAGCAAAACAGAGAGTATCATTATGCCCCTTTATAAATCCATAATGTGTCCATACCTTGAATACTGTACCCAGTTCTGTTCCCCGCACCTCAAAAAAGCTTATAGAAGAACTTGAGGCAGTACTGAAGGGCAACAGGGATGATTAGTGGTATGGAGAGGGTTCCATATGTGGTTAGTCCTGTTCAGTTTAGGAAAGAGATGCTTGAGGAGGAATGATAAGGGTTTACAAAATACCAAAAGGCAATGAGAAAGTAAATAGGGAGTTGTTGTTTACTCTCACAATACAAGATCTAGGGGTCACAAAATAAAATGAGTGGGTATTAAGTTTAAAACTAACAAAAGTTTATCACACAGTGTGTCATTAAAGTGTAGAACTCATTGCCACCAGATTTTGTGGAAGCTTATAGTTTAGCCAGATTCAAAAAAGAATTGGACAAATTCAAAATTCAAAAAAGAATTGGGGCCCGTGGAGAGAGGGGGCTAACCCCTTAGTGTGTGGGAGGAGGCGGCTGAGTGGAGCCGGGCCAGGTCAAGCCCCGCCCAGGCCCCTACTTGGCCCACCCCCCCAGGGAGAGAGAGAGGTAGGGGGGTACTCACCTGTCCCCCTCCATTAGGGCAGGGCCCCCCAAATCCCGGGCAGAGCCCCCTTTTTTGCCCAAAGAGCAGCTTCCTCGATGGCGGGCCCACTGCGCTTGTGCGCAGTTTAAAAGGGCCCACCGACAGGAAAAAAGCCCCAGTTAGGCTCGGGAGCAGCGAGAGACGCACGGGTGAAAGCCCGCTGCGCCCCCGCTCCCCCAAAGCCCCCCAGAAACCCTCCAGCAGCCGCGGAGCCCCTGCCGACCCCTAGCAGAGCTGGAGGTAAGCGGGGCCCATGGTGAGAGGGGGCTAACCCCTTAGTGTGTGGGAGGAGGCAAATGAGTGGAGCCGGGCTGGGTCAAGCCCCGCCCAGGCCCCTACTTCGCCCACCCCCCCAGGGAGCCATGCGAACAGGCTGCTCAAACAGGCACGCTTCTCTGCCGGCGCATGAGTTAGCGCGGATTTCGCACGGGAGGGCCCAAGACCGTGCCTGCGCACCCCCCAGGGTAGACATTCCCAGCCGTAGCCAGCCTACCAGAGGCATGACATGGATGGGCACCCCTCGGGCTCCGCGGCCCCCGCCTCAGGCACCTCAGAGACTGCCACCCAGACAGAGCCCCTGGTTCCGGGCTCCATGCAGACGGAGCCCCTGGCTCTTGGCTGTGGGGGCTGCCTGTCCTTTTTTCAGGCTCTGGGGCCTGGGAGCATGGTTACCTCCCCTTGTGGGGTCTGCCCCCTTTTGGGGTCTCTGGTGCGCCAGCTGGAGGAGCTCCAGGCCACAGTCCAGAGACTACGTGCCATCAGGGACTGCGAGCAGGAGATAGACTCCTACTGCCAGGCCCTTCTCCTCCGGGAGGTGGAGGGTAGACCACAGTCTCCCTCCAGGTCAAAGGAGGACTCTGGGACCTCCCACTCTGTCCAGCCAGGGGCATGGACCAAGGTGGTCAAGGGCCCTAAGGCCTGCCGTACCAAGGCCCCTGCCCCGCCAGAGCTGAGCAACAGATATACACCTCTTGCTGCTCCAGCAGAGCCTGCTGAGTTGCCGGCTGCCACAGGCAACATGGGCTCAACTGCAGCTACCGCCCCTGCTCTCCCCAAGACAAAATATAAGGTGTTTGTTGTGGGAGACTCCCTCCTGAGGGGGACTGAGGGGGCAATCTGCCACCCCAACCCCTTACCCCGGGAAGTCTGCTGCTTCGTGGGGGCCCGCATCCGGGACATTGTGGAGAGGATCCCAAAGCTCCTCCAACCCACAGACCACTATCCCACACTCCTTATTCATGTGGGCACCAATGACACGGCTCGGAGCGCTCCCAGCCGGGTCATGAGGTGCTACAGGGATTTGGGAAAGGGGCTAAAGGGTCTGGGGGCACAGATGGTGTTCTCGTCGATCCTCCCAGTCTCAGGCTATGGGCTGAGGAGGGAGAGGAGGATCCACGTAGTCAACCAAAGACTGCAGTACTGGTGTCATCGGGAAGGCTTTGGCTTCCATGACCACAGCCCACTCTTTGGTGAGAGAGGCAGCGAGCTGCTGGGAAGAGATGGCCTCCACCTCTCTCCCCTAGGGAGGAGGCTCTTCTCAGCCAGACTGGCTGACCTGCTCCACCGGGCTTTAAACTAAGCCCACTGGGGGACGGGGGGACTACCACCACTGCTGGCCCGCTGAGCAATCCTTGCAAAGCCAGAGGGTCAAGGCACTTAAGGGAGCCCACCCCTCCCCCAGCCCTGGTAAAATCTGTGGGCAAGGAAGGAGCCCCCCAGGGGACACTTGCCTGCTTGTACACAAATGCCAGGAACTTGGGGAATGAGGAGGAGGAGCTCATCCTCCTGCTCAATGCAAATAATTATGATGTCATAGGGATAACGGAGACCTGGTGGGACTCCACCCATGACTGGACCACAGGTATAGATGGCTATACCCTGTACAGGAGGAATCATGTAGAAAAAAGGGGTGGGGGTGTAGCTCTCTATGTTAAGGAAAGCTACACGTCCCTGCAAGCCGATATTGGCGACCAGGGTGGATGACTGGAGACCCTCTGGGTTAAAATCCATGGGGAACATGGCACGCGGGACACAATGGTGGGAGTCTAGTACAAACCTCCCACCCAAAGTCCTGAGCTTGACCAGGAGTTTGCCTGGGAACTGGCTGAGGCCACATGCTCCAGGACCATGGTTGTCATGGGTGACTTCAATTACCTGGACATCTCATGGAAGGATCGCTCAGCAAAATCCGAGCAGTCGCAAAGCTTCCTCTCGTGCATGGATGACCTCTACCTGACTCAAGAAGTCTATGGGCCAACGAGAGGCAAAGCGCTGCTCAACCTGGTACTGGCTACTGGGGATGACCTAGTTGGCAACCTAGTGATCGATGGGAAGCTGGGTGACAGCGACCACGAGCTGATCACCTTCACCATCCACCGAAAAGCTGTCAAGTCAGTCAGCAACACGGAAGTCCTTTGACTTTGACAAGCTCAGGAGGCTTGTCAGTGAGGCCCTAAGGGACCATGACCCCAGGGAGAGGGGAGTTCAAGAAGAGTGGTTGCTCCTCAAGGGAGCGATCCTCAATGCGCAAGCTAAGTCTATTCCATCTCGGAGGAAAGGCAGCAAGAGGGCACAGCAGCCCTCCTGGCTCTCCAGGGACCTAGCAGACCTCCTGAGGCTAAAAGGAAAGGCCTACAAAGGATGGAGGATGGGAGTCACCTCCAAGGAGGATTATTCTACACTGGTCCAGTCCTGCAGGGAGCATACCAGGAAAGCCAAGGCTGCAACTGAACTCCAACTAGCTTCGAGCATCAAGGACAATAAAAGTCCTTTTTCAGATATGTGGGGAGCCGGAGGAAAAGCAGGGGCAACATTGGACCCCTGCTGAACCAGATGGGGCAACTGATGCCCAGGAAAAAGCCAACCTATTAAATGGGTACTTTGCGTCGGTCTTTCATCAGTCCCATGGGACGCCCACGTCCACTGCAGGACAGGGAGGTCCGGGTGAGGGAGATCCCTTGCCCTCCATCAATGCTGACCTCGTGAAGGAACACCTTGAGAGGCTGGATACCTTCAAGTCAGCCGGCCCTGACAATCTACACCCCAGGGTACTCAAGGAGCTGGCGAGCATCATAGCCCAGCCTCTAGCACGGATCTTTGAAAACTCTTGGCGCTCTGGTGTAGTGCCCAAAGACTAGAAGAAGGCCAATGTGGTGCCTATCTTCAAGAAAGGGAGGAAAGTGGATCCGGCTAACTATAGGCCCATCAGCCTGACTTCTATCCCGGGGAAGATCTTAGAAAAGTTTATCAAAGAGGCTATCCTTAATGGACTGGCCGACGCCAACATCTTAAGGGATAGCCATCACGGGTTTGTCGCGGGTAGGTCTTGCTTGACCAATCTCATTTCCTTCTACGACCAGGTGACCTATCACCTGGACAAGGGAAAAGAGATTGATGTCATATATCTTGACTTCAAAAAAGCCTTCGATCTGATATCCCATGATCACCTCTTGGTGAAACTGGCCAATTGTCGCCTTGGGTCCACCACGATCCACTGGCTGGAAAATTGGTTCCACGGTCGGACCCAGAGTGTAGTAATTGACGGAAGTCACTCATCATGGTGTCCTGTGACCAGTGGGGTCCCCCAAGGCTCTGTCCTTGGACCCATATTGTTTAACATCTTCATTAATGATGTGGACACTGGAGTCAGAAGCAGACTGGCCAAGTTTGCCAATGACACCAAACTTTGGGGCAAAGCATCCACACCAGAAGACAGGCGGGTGATCCAGGCTGACCTGGACAGGCTCAGCAAGTGGGTGGACGAGAATCTGATGGTGTTCAACACCGATAAATGCAAGGTTCTCCACCTTGGGAAGAAAAACCCGCAGCATCCTTATAGGCTCAGCAGTGCTACGCTGGCTAGCGCTATGGAAGAAAGAGACTTGGGGGTCATCGTTGACCACAAGATAAACATGAGCCTGCAGTGCGATGCTGCGGCTAGTAAAGCGACCAAAACGCTGGCTTGCATCCATAGATGCTTCTCAAGCAAATCCCGGGACGTCATTCTCCCCTTGTACTCGTCCTTGGTGAGGCCGCAGCTGGAGTACTGCGTCCAGTTTTGGGCTCCACAATTCAAAAACGATGTGGAGAAGCTTGAGAGAGTCTAGAGAAGAGGCACGCACATGATCAGAGGTCAGGGAACCAGACACTACGATGACAGGCTGAAAGCCCTGGGGCTCTTTAGCCTGGAAAAGGCAGGCTCAGGGGTGATCTGATGGCCACCTATAAGTTTATCAGGGGTGACCACCAGTATCTGCGGGAACGTTTGTTCACCAGAGCGCCCCAAGGGATGATGACTAGGTCAAACGGTCATAAACTACTACAGGACTGTTTCAGGCTGGACATAAGGAAGAATTTCTTTACTGTCCGAGCCCCCAAGGTCTGGAACAGCCTGCCACCGGAGGTGGTTCAAGCGTGTACATTGAACACCTTCAAGAGCAAACTGGATGCTTATCTTGCTGGGATCCTATGACCCCAACATTACTTCCTGCCCTATGGACAGGGGGCTGGACTCGATGACCTTCCGAGGTCCCTTCCACCCCTAATGTCTATGAAATCTAAGAAATTCTTGGAGGAGAGAGCATCAGTAGCTATTGAGCTTGGGAGCTAGGGATACAGCCTCTGAATCAGAACTTCCTTAACCAGCCGTTCCCAAACTGTGGCTCACAACCCCAAATGGGGTTGCAACATCAGCAGATGGGGTTGCAAGAAACGGGGATCTGGGTTTTCTGTTTGCTGCAGAAAAAAATGTGGGTTTTCTCCTTTAACAGAGAAAATGTGACTCATGGATTTCTCATGGACTTATCCTTTAAAGGAGAAAAATGTGGGAAAATGCAGGTTTTCCAGGGTTGCTTGGGGCTGGGGGAAGCAGGGGAGAGCAATTGGAGGCAGGAGGCGCCATGTGCATGTGTGCACACATAGTCACATCAGCCAAGCAACAGTGGAGAATATCTCTTGGAGCTCTCTCCAGGTAAGTCTATGGGATCAGGGTGGGAGGGAGAGGGTACAGCTGATACATTGGGGGAGGGGGGGCCACAAGTGACATGATGGGCAGGTGGGAAAGCACAGACAATGGGGCAGATGGTGAGGGATGGGGCATGTGCCCCCCTGAGGTTTCTGCACCTACAGTGAGGTGTGGAGCTGCAGCAGGAATGGACCAGCTCTGAGCAGAAGCCACCTCTGTAGCCCAGTGGGCAGGACCCAGATCAGGAGGGAGCATTGCACTGTAATGGCTGCCAAGGCAGCAGTGGTGGTGTGGAGTTGTGCTGCTGCTGCCAGGTGGGAAGGGGATGCCTCACATTGGTGGCCATGGTTCCCTCCTGCACCACTGGACCATGGATTCCCCAAGGGGAGGACAGCAGGGTGGGGAGCCCAAAGCCTGCAGTGGGCAGCTGTGCAGGGGCTAGGAGAAGCTGGGCTTCATGCTCCACTCTGGCCACAGTAGCCACTGCCTCCCAAGGTGGCAGTCAGAGCCTAGGCACTACTGGGGAGGCAGGGGATTATGGGCCCTGGCCCTGGGACACCTGGGGGGGGGGGGTGATGGGAAGCTGTAGGTTGGGAATTAGGAGCCATGCTGAGGAAATTGGGCTATAAAGGAGGTCATGGTGAGGAAAACATTTGAGCAGCACTGTCCTAGACCTTAAATGCTGGAGGCTGCAAGTGAGAAAGGAACAGTGGAAAAAAATCTTGGTCATATCCTGTCCACACCCTGTCCACTATCCCTTTTAGCATCCATTCTCTGCCACTGTGTGACACAAGATACTGGAAAAGATGGACGTAAGAACTGCCACTAAGTCAGATCATATGTTCTTTATTCCTCCCCTTTAGGAATGGATGGTGCCTGTAGGCTTGCGGGACATCTGCTCCAACACACTATAATTACAGTGCATCAGAGCAGATTCAATTAATTGAGTCTACTGGAGCGTGCTAATTAGCAACCTCAGCACCTCAGGTATTCAGCATCCCCACACTTCAAAATGGTGACAGGGGAACTTTAAGTAAAGCTCATCCAATGAGCTTTAGTTAAAACGCCCCACCACTATTTTGAAGCATGGGATACTGAATACATGAGATGCTGCAGGTGCTTTAATTAAAGTGGCTCCTTAGAGCACCTCTAATAAAAGCACCACCACCCCTGGAGCATGTGTAAAGATGCTGCGAGAATTCAGAGAACCTTTAAACAACGAAGAGATGGTTAGTATCTCCCAGTCCTGTTTCTCTTCCTTCCCCACCTCACCCCACTATGGATTTCCTTGAGAACCTCTCTTCCCCTAAGAAGACAAAACATAGAATAAAAAAAAACAGATCACTGACTTAATTACAGTCGGTTGTCATGATGCACAATTTACTTGAAAAGGTACGGTATGCTCAAAGCTAATGTGCAGCAGCAGAGAAGACTTGTACTGTGTGCTGATATGAGAAGGTCTGTGTTGAAGATAATCTACTAACCACAGGTATTGGCTCCAAGATGTCATAGGGCTCTTTTGGTTCTTGGTGTGATATAGAAGATGTTAGCAAAATCTAAATATTTTAATCCAATCTGAATGTTCCCTTTTACAATAATTCTGTTGTCCCTGGGGCCAGAATGTGTGCTATAGAAATTAAAGGTATACATGTGTCTACACAAGAACCTTCCATAGGAATGCCTATAAAAGAAGTGTGAGATTTGTTTTAGCAACACCCAGAGCATATTTTAACAATAATCAGTGGTGATTGTACAAGGTTATAAACACTTTCTACACACCAATAAACACCTAGGCTAGATGCAAATGTTTAATTAATGCCATAGCAGGAGCTTGCTTATAGCCAAGTTACTCACCACCACTCAAGAGTTCAGACAACAGAAAACCACTGTTACATTCATACCTCTATGTATATGTTTTATTTGTAGGCAATGTAGGCAAGAAATCCAGTCAGTGAAAATGGAAATGAAGGCATCAGGGGGTGAGAGACAGGCTGGCATTTGGGGGGGGAGGTGGAGAAGAGGGACATAGCAGGTAAAAATGGAGTGGTACCTGCGGAGTCAAATGTCAGGCAGGTTATAGTGCGTCTATATTGAGACCATGAGTTTCTGTATCTAGGAGGTTGATGAAGTGAAGGTCAGGCCTATCTGTGAAAAGTGGTTTGTAAATTCAAACAAGCACCCAACCTCGCTAACCTCATCACCAGAAGCCAACTTCCTATAACCCAAAACACGCCAACTGGATCCAGACCATGCCATAACATGAAATGCAAAACCTGCACACGTATCTCCAGTATCCCCACAAACTGTACACCAGAATCTATTACAGACGAGAATAACCAACTACCTGTGTGGGCACATTTCTCACAAGAAAACTACTCTGTCCCCAGTCTTTCAGTCCTGAGGCTCAAAGGGAATTTACAAACCACTTTTCACAGATAGGCCTATGAACTTCACTTCACGAGTTTCTGTACCTAGGAGGTTAATGGACTCAATATAGACATTGGATTTATGACACACTACAACCTGCCTGACATCTGTCTTCCCAGGTACCACTTCACTTTTACCTGCTACATCCTCCTTGCCCCCTATACCAGCCTGTGTCTCACCCCCTAATGCCTCCATTTCCGTATTCACCGACTGGCTTTCTTGCCTGCACTGCATGCCAGCCTCTGACTTCTTTGCTATTCCTTCCATCCAGGATGTACACATGCACCCACCAACTAGATGCTTCAATCAGCCTGGCAAAGGGTTTTAAACCTGAAAGCCCATGCCTTGCAGGTGGCATCCCAGGCAACTAAGCTCACCTGGAGCCTCAGAACTCCACTGCAGCTCTTGGCTACAAAGGACCAACTCACAGGATCATAATAAATTCTAGTTTATTGGATGGGATATAAAATTACCAATAAAAATCATAAATGCAAACTTCAAGTTATACGTGGTGCTGGTCACCTTAGCACATACACTATACTACATGTGTTTGAATGAGCGAGTGTATAGTGGCTGCTGTAGTGATTGCTAGAGCACTGGTGTCCGTATATCTACCTATCCAAAGCCCTGAAGTCTGCTGTTGATGGGCTGCTTCCTTCAGGGTGATGTCTTCTCTGGAAGGGGGTCACCTGCTTGCCCTGCTGTCTCAGTAGGTCAGGTGCTGGATGAGAGGGTGCCACTGAGGGTCACGCTTCACTGCCTTTTATTGCTTTCTGGTAGACTTGTGTGATCCCCAGCATCATCTTGGCTGCCCAATCCAGAGGTTGCTGTCCCACGTAGGTCTTGAGTAGCTAGACAGCTATTAGTCACAGGGTTCTCTGCCTGCTGGTACCTGAACTTTCAGGAGCCCGCCCTTAGACTTATTGACTGCATTGTCACAGGTTACAGGAATAGTCCATACAGTGAGTGCTCACTTCCAGGAATCAGTTCTTTAGCTTGATTAGCTTAAAATGGAGTTCCTTTGGCTAGCCTAATGTCTACCAATGATCATCATTCATTCACTCAACAGATGTTATCACTTCACAATTACAATTTCAATGCAGTTTTAACAATGGTCCAGGGAGTAACTTCATTCTACAGGGAGTACATTCCTTAAGAGTTTAAAAGTATAAAATATAAAATACAAAATGCCATGGTAAAGACAAGACAGACAAAATTTAAGAATGCATTCTGAGAAATATATTCAAAAGGCAAGTGAGGTAGTGAGGATCAAAGGCTACTGGGGACAGTAAGTGAGTTCGGTTAGCACAAGTTACATTTAGTCTTTGCAGTGGATATTTTAGTTCTTTTGTTTTCTTTAGTGACACTGAGCTTAATTGATATGTAGATGTAGTTTCTAGGTTTCTTCCACAGAAAGCCATTTCAGCTTTCTGGCTTGCTCTGAGCCTTGCCACACCCATGCAATGAGTTTGCTAGGTCCCTGCCAATACTTAAAAGGAAAAGAAATGCACAAAATGGGAGGAAGGGGTGCAGGCAAGAAGGGGCTTCTGCTATATACATGTCCAGAAGGTAAAAGTACAAAGGGGGCTTTCTGCTACACAGGCCTCTCAAAGATCTTACAAGTCTGGGCTTTCCCCAGTCAGGACTAAGCGTCCAGTGGGACCCTCATATGTCCTCCCCTCCTGGCCCATGGGGCACTCATGATGCAAGTGCCCCGGGGCACAGTACCAGAAGCACTGCAGCTCCCCCAGTGTATAGAAAATCCTCACCAGGGCCCCCTGATAAAGAATTGCCAGGCACCCCTCAGCCTCCAGTCGTGCTCCCACTGCCAGCTGGATCATAACTTGGTGATGGAAAGAGCACATGTGGCAGAGGCCAGGGTCCTGGCACCCTAGTGAGAGGGCCACCACTGGGGAGATTAATTCTCCCCAGGGTTTGGAGCTGGGCCCACCTGGGGATATAGGGAGGGACGGAGCCGAGGACCACCCTGGTCCCCAGCTCTTCTAAAAGGCTCGAGGGGGACATATTTGCCCTCCACCATGAGCCCCCTCTCCACCGTCTTCTGTGCAGCGGCCTCCAAGTCAAGGAAAAAGACACCCTTGTCATGACAGCAGGAGGCCACCATGATCTTGGGGGGCCCACTACCCAAGCCAGGGCCTGCACCCAGGTCTCAAAGTGCAGGTTCTCCCACTTGGGCAGTTGGCACTTCACCCCATGCCTATAGGCGAGTGCCAGAAAAGGAGCCCTACTGCCCGAGCTGGAAGGGCCAGTGGTGGAGAGTCCAAGGTTCCTAGGTTTGGGTCTCCCAGCAGCTGCCTGTGCATAGCCGCAGTTCCCCCCACCGCCCAGGGGCCATGTTGGTGGGGCTGGGGCTGGGGCTAGGGCCAGGGCCAGACTGAGTGGGTGTACTGGCTGGTGTAGTGCACCCGGTCCCCCCAGGCACTTTCCCTTCCCACCCCCAGCTGTGGAGGAGGATGAAGAGGAGCCCTTCCTACTGCCCTTGCCCTTGGTCCCTGATGATAGGAGGGGAAGATTGGGAACCTCTCCAGGGGGGGCCTGGCCAGGGGAGAACCGCAGGCCCTGTTGGCTTTCTACTGGAGTCCCACCTGATTCTGCAAAGGTTGCAGGCTTCTCCACCCCCAGAGAAGGTTGGTTGCACTCTACCTCTGGGGTGGAAGCTGCAGGGGAATTCATCTCCTTGGGGGCTTGGCTGGGATCCACCCCCATAGTGGGGACTGCAGGAAGCTCTGTAGGGGCTTCTGCCCCCTGCCCCCCAAAGTTTCCTGCCCTGCCATTGTTTCACATGAGGGCAGGGAAGACGATAAAGAAAAACAAGATATTCTGTGGGGCTAGTGAATCTAGTAGGTGAAGGCTGGGGTTGTGAGGGAGAAGGGGAATAGGGAGGAAGGGGGCTGAAACTCACTGAGCTACAGCCCCACAAGAAAAAAGCCTGAGGGCCCTATGCTTTGAGAAGTGTGTGTGTTCCCCTCCCCCCTCCCCCCCCCCCACACACACACACACACACACACACACACACAGAGGGCTGGAGAAACTCGAGCTGGCTTACTCAGCCACACAACAAACACCAGGTCAGGGAGAGTGGACCACAGGACTTACCACACAACAGCAAAAAATAAAAAAAATAAAAAACCCCCACACAGGGAAGGCTGCTGAGGCAGATGTAAAAAGATGGCTGGAGCAGTGGAGGGGCTTTGTTTGTGGACAATCTTTCCAGAAGCCCCTTAGGCCTCCAGCCAGATGCTCAGCAGCAGAGCAGTTGGCAGGAAAACAAGTCAGGATCAGATGCAATGAGGTAGCTGTTGGGAAGGACAGGAGCAGTCAGTTAGGAAGTAATCCAATGCAGGTGTGGTATCAAGTGGTACCAGGTGGTGCAGCAGGGAATCTCCCTCTTTCCTGAGAGGGGGCAGCAGCTGAAACAATAGCAGCAGCATCAGTGATGGTAGGAGCCATCCAGTTCAGCCGCTCATGGTGTGCTTCTGGTGAAAGTGCAGGTAAAGGTGGGGGTGGCCTGCCAAAGCAGCTACAGCAGGTAAGGTTCTTTTAGGCTCTGGCAGTGATGGTGGGGGAGGGGTCCACAGGCAGCACAGGCTCCCTCCCCAGGCTGTCCCCCAATCATGGCTTGGCAGCGTGCTAGGCAGCAGAATAGAACAGGGGTGCAGAAGCTGGGGTGCAGTGCACTGGATCCCTCCCCAACAGGGGGCAGCAGTGTGCAGCAATGGACTCCCCACTTGGTGGTGGCAGCAACAGCAGCAGCAGACCATGGCAGGAAGGGGTGCAGCCAACTTACTCCAAAAGCTCTGAGACCAGGCCAGCAGCTAATAGCAGCCAGAGGCAGGAAAGGACCTGGCTATCTTCTCCCCAGAAGCTCCTGAGACCAAGCTTGCAGCAGCAGGAAGAGGAGCCTGGGACAGGAATGGGTGTAGCCAACTTCCTCCCAGAGGCTTCTCTCCCAGAAGGTCCTGAGGGCAAGTAGCCCTGAGCTGCTTGCCAGGGCTGGTTTTTATACTGCTGGCCCCAGGCTGTAGCTCTTCCTGGCTGAAGATCCAGGAGGAGCTGGGCAGGGTTATTTTGCATCAAGTGGCATAACTTGCCCCACACTAAAGTGCATGTCCGGGCACATGTGCTGAAGCAAAAATCCCTGGCTCAAATTTCTGTCATTCTTACTTGAGCTGCTGCAAGCACACATGCCTGCATGTGTGGATGTGCCCTAGGACAGTATTAAAGGGGTATTAAAGATTTACTGTCTTCTTGGCAAGACATGCATGAAAGATTATGTGTTAGCAAAGATCTTTTGTCATATTTTGCAAGAATTTGAATGTTAACCCTGAATTTTTAACAAAGTGCTCTTTGGGTATTTCTCTTTTGCCTAAGCATTCTTAATAATTTATTTGCCCAAGATATAATGAATGAGTGCATTTTTTTTTATTTGAAACCCCCTTTTACATGCATTTACTATATGGGATACAAATTCTAAACATCATCCAATTACTCCAGTGCTGAAGATTGTGTGATTATATATCTTATTTATTTAATAAATTTATATCTCACTCTATTTGAAAAGCTCAGAGCAATATACCTAGGTAAAATGGGAAGAAAAATGAATTTGAGCTATGAATGTTAGTGAGAGTTAAGAATTAGGAATCTTAGATCAGTGTCTCGAGTCTGTCCGTTTTCTAACCAAAAATAAATCTAGTCTAACATTAGATTGCTTTAATGGAGTTCTCTTGGGTCCACTGGCCTGCCAGTTGTATTTTTAATGCTTTATTAATAGCCAGCCTCTGGGAAAAAAAATTGCAGGGCAGTTTTTCAAATAGAGCAATGGCAAGTTTGGGAGAATTAATTTCATAAACTGTTCCATAATACATAATTATCCAGTACTGTGAAGAAATACAAGGTTTTCCTGTACACCTGACATGTATATCATCTTGTCTTAGTAAAACAGGTTAGCACTGAAATAACATAGCCAACTTTGCACAGGGTTTTCTGCAGTCTGTTTTTTTTTTCATGAGCAGGCCTGCTATGTTGCTAACCATTCCATTTTGTTATTTATTTGCTCCATATATAAAATTGAATTGATACATGTGATGCTTAAAAAGAGTTTACATAACAATCTTGATAAATGCATTGATTCACTGGGAACAAATTGGCAATAGTAGATGAAATCTTAAGAACCACCCTTAGCAGGAAGGGCAGAGGAGGAGGAGTTGTGCTGCATGTAAAATAGCTGTATGACTGCTCAGAACTCCAGTATGAAACTGGAGACAGGCCTGTTGAAAGTCTCTGGGTTAAGGTTAGAGGAGAGAGCAACAAGGGTGATGTCATGGTGGGTGTCTGCTATAGACCAGCAGACCAGGAGGATGAGGTAGATGAGGCTTTCTTCATACAACTAGTAGAAGTTTCCAGATCACAGAGCCAGCACCCTGAAATCTTCTGGGAGGGCAACCCAAGAAGTTTTTGGAGAGTGTTGGGGACAACATCCTGATGCAAATGTTGGAGAGGCCAACTAGGGCCTGTGCTTTCCTTAACCTGCTGCTCACAAACAGGGTAGAATTGGTGGGGGATGTAGAAATGGATGGCAATTTGAGCAGCAGTGACAATGAGATGATTGAGTTCAGGATCCTGACAAAAGGAAGAAAGGAGAAAAGAGGAATACGGACCCTGGACTTCAGAAAAGCAGACTTTGACTCCATCATGGCACTGATGGGCAGGATCCTTTGGGAGGCCAATCTGAAGGAGAAAGGAGTGCAGAAGAGCAGGTTGTATTTTAAAAAAACCTTACTAAGGGTGCAGGAAGAATAGCAAATATGCAGGCAATCAGCTTGGGTTAGCAGAGAACTCTTCAGTGAGCTGAAACAAAAAAAGGAAGCTTAAAAGAAGTGGAAGCCTGGACAGAAGACTAGGGAGGAGTATAAGAATATTGCTTGGGCGTGCAGGCATGAAATCAGGAAGGCCAAAGTGCAATTGGAGTGTCAGCTAGCAAGGGACATGAAGGGTAACAAGAAGGTTTTATGCAATTATGTTAGCAACAAGAGGAAGGTCAGGGAAAATGTGGGTTCCTTACTGATTTGGGGATGCAACCTAGTGACAGATGATGCAGAAAAGGCTGAACTACTCAATACAGTTTTTCCTCTGTCTTCACAGGCAAGGTCAGCTCCCAGACTCCTGCACCAGGCAGCACTGTTTAGGGAGAAGGTGAGCAGCCCACAGTGGTGAAAGAACAGATTAGCAACTGCAGTAAAAGCTCTGTTATCCGCCATCCCCCGGGAATGGGGGATACCGGATAACAAAATATGCTGGTTAATTGAGTGGCCCCAGCCGCCGCTTCTCCCGCCGCGTCTGACGTGTCCTTCCACCCCTCCCATGGTATCCCCGCCCCTCCTGCCACATCGCCGCCCCTCCTGCAGGCCCTGCGGGCCCCGCAGGACAGGGAGGCAGGCCCCACACAGCCTGTTATGCCCCTGGGCTGTGGGGGCTTGGCCTTGGGGGCTCAGAGAAACAGGAAGTGCCGCAGTGGGCACTTCTTGTTTCACTTTATCTTACAAGCCGGCATGCCGGTTAATTGAGCATGCCAGCTTGTAAGATGCCAGATAGCACAGCTTTTACTGTATTTAGAAAAGCTGGATGTACATGGGGCTGGATGAAATGCATCCAAGGGTGCTGAGGGAGTTGGCTGATGCAATTGCAGTCACTGGCGATTATCTTTGAAAACTCTTGGTGACTGGGGGGGGTCCAAGACAATTGCAAAAGGGAAAACATAGTGCCCATCTTCAAGAAAGGGGAGAAGGAGGATTCAGGGAACTCCAGATAAGTCAGTCTCACTTCATTCCCCAGAAAAATCATGGAGTAGGTCCTCAAGAAATCCTTTTTAAGCACTTAAAGGTAAAGAAAGTGATCAGTCATCTAACAGTCAGCATAGATTCATGCCTGACCAACCTGATTTCCTTCTGTGATGAGATGATTGGTTCTGTGGATATGGGGAAATCATTAGATGTGCACTTTAGCAAAGTTTTTGATACGGTCTCTGACAGCATTCTTGCAAACAAGCTAAGGAAGTATGGTTGGATGAATAGACTGTAAAGTGGATAGAAATCTGTCTGGATTGTCAGGCTCAAAGGAAAGTGATCAGTGGCTCAATACCAGCCCTACTGGCAGCTGGTATCAAGTGCAGTGCCCCAGGGGTTGGTCCTGGGGGCTGGTTTTGTTCAATATCTTCATTAACAATCTGGAAGATGGGATGGAGAGCTTCCTCTGCAAGTTTGTGGATGACACCAAGCTGCGGGGAGTAGTACATACATTGGAGAATAGTGCTAGGATTCAAAGTGACCTAGACAAATGGGAGGATTGGGCCAAAATAAATCTAATGAGGTTCAACAAGGACAAGTGCAGAGTCCTGTTCTTAGAATGGAATAATCCCATGCACTGCTAGAGGCTTGGGACCACCTGGCTAAGCAGCAGCTCTACCGAATAGGACCGGGGCAGGGGGAGGGGGTGTTACAGTGGACAATAAGCTGGTTATGAGTCAATAGTGTGCCCTTGTTGTCAAGAAGGTGTAGCAAAACCCCCAGTTTTTCTTGTTTTTATTTTAAAATACTTTCCCTCACCTTCCCCAACCAATTCTGACTCTTTCTCTGCCATCTCTATTCCTTATAAGTAGTTATAAGTAGACATAGATAAGCTAAGTTCTTGTAGCCCATTGTTTTGACAAGCCTCTGTTTATATTGTAAATAGTATTCTGTTATTTTTGTATTGATTGTTACTGTTTTATATTGAATTCCTATTGTGTTTATATTGATTTTTATCGTTTTATATTGATATTGTATGATTTAGGCCTGTTCCTGTAAGTTAACCAAAGTAATGTCAAGCCTTCATCTGTAATGTCAAGTTTCCATCTTGTAATGTCGTCTCCATTTTGCGTCCCCTGCCCGGGCATACCCTATTGTAATTCATAGATTCATAGATGTTAGGGTCGGAAGGGACCTCAATAGATCATTGAGTCCAACCCTCTGTATAGGCAGGAAAGATTGCTGGGTTTAGATGACCCCAGCTAGATGCCTATCTAACCTTCTCTTGAAAACCCCCAGGGTAGGGGAGAGCACCACCTCCCTTGGGAGCCCATTCCAGACCTTGGCCACTCTGACTGTGAAGAAGTTCTTCCTAATGTCCAGTCTAAATCTGCTCTCTGCTAGCTTGTGGCCATTATTTCTTGTAACCCCCGGGGGCGCCTTGGTGAATAAAACCTCACCAATTCCCTTCTGTGCCCCCATGATGAACTTATAGGCAGCCACAAGGTCACCTCTCAACCTTCTCTTGCGGAGGCTGAAGAGGTCCAGGTTCTCTAGTCTCTCCTCGTAGGGCTTGGCCTGCAAGCCCTTAACCATATGAGTGGCCCTTTTCTGGACCCTCTCCAGGTTATCCACATCCCTCTTGAAGTGTGGTGCCCAAAATTGCACGCAGTATTCCAACTGCGGTCTGACCAGCACCCGATAGAGGGGAAGTATCACCTCCTTGGATCTGTTCGTCATGCATCTGCTGATGCACGATAAAGTGCCATTAGCTTTTCTGATGGCTTCGTCACACTGCTGACTCATGTTCATCTTGGAGTCCACTAGGACTCCAAGATCCCTTTCCGCTTCTGTTCCACCAAGCAGGTCATTCCCTAGGCAGTAGGTATGCTGGCCATTTTTCCTCCCTAGGTGCAGCACTTTGCATTTCTCCTTGTTGAATTGCATTCTGTTGTTTTCTGCCCATTTGTCCAACCTGTCCAGGTCTGTTTGTAGTTGTTCCCTTCCCTCCGGCATGTCCACTTCTCCCCACAGTTTTGTGTCATCCGCAAACTTAGATAGAGTACACTTCACTCCCTCGTCCAAGTCGCTGATGAAGACATTGAAGAGTATCGGTCCAAGGAGAATTGTGTTGCAACTATGACTCATACCTACCCCCCCCCTATGTAAATTGGTCCCTGGATGAATGAGAGTGAATGAGAGTGTTTGGGACATAATGGTATCAGGCCTAAAAATAGCTCCTGCTGAATAACTGGACCATCAAATTAATGACCGGACTACCGCCTTGCATTGACTCTCCCTGAAACCACAGACCTACTCCCAGGACCAGAGACAAAAGCCAATATTTGAAAGATAAAGACCCTCCAAGAAACCAGCAACATGGAAACTAAGAAAAGAATAGAAACCAGCAATTCCACCATTGTATCCCACCGGACAGTGAAGACACCTGGAACTGCATGACCTCATCTGAGCACGACTGGCCCTTGTCTGGGCATGTCCTTCGCATTGGAGTCACAGGTAGCCCACCCCTATAAAAGGGGTGGTAGAATGTGACCTCCTTGGGATGCCCTCTCCATCTGGACCAGCATTGCTCCATGCCACCTATCCACCCAGAAGCCCTGCCAGGGACCCCCTCTGGACAGCACCTTGCTGGAGAAGACCCTGACTGGCCATCGAGGATCAACTCATAGCGTGGATAGGTAGCTATCACCCACCCTCTTACTCCAAGCAAGGGACCTGAGTTGTGCCTCTGCATACCTTGACCTCAAATCCCTCCATTAAGCCTTTCCTCTTCTGCTACCATTGTGCAAGTGCATGGGAGAGCTTCTGTGTGTGCGTGCATGTGTGTGTGTGTGCGTGTGTGTGTGAACCAATAACTTCATGAGCTGTATAGTGTGTTGCCTGTCTAATAAAAATGATATTTTTGGACCCCAAGTTGGTCTTTGTAGGCTCCCCACTTAATCCCCACTTTCTTTGTTCCTGCCTCTAACCCCCCGTCTCTCTGACCTCCATCCCAGCTCCGTTTCTGTCAGCTGATTTTTTCTTCCTGCCGCCTCTGACCCCAGCTGCTCTGTTGCCTCTAATCCCCATCTTGGGTCTCTGCCACCTCCAACCTCCCCATCTCTTTTTGACCCCTCTCCCAGCTTAAACCTGCTCTCCTCTAAATCCCTGCTTAGCTTTCCTCTCCTGGCTTTTGCTCCACCGCCCCTCGCCTCACCTCTGCTTCTCCCAACTTTCACCCCCAGCTCTGCTCTCCCCCAAACCCCTGCTCAGCTTCCCTGGCCGTGGCTTTCATTGCCCCTCAGCTCTGCTCCACTGCCTCTCTACCTCCCTGGCGTCTGCCCTTTGATCTCATTGCTTTCCTGATCACACCCAGCTCCACTCCACTGCCTCCTTCACCTCCCAGCCTTCTGATCTCCCAATCTTCTGGCTCAAGCCCCAGCTTTGTCCCCCATCTCCACTTCACTGCCCTGCTGCCTCCCGGCTCTCTGGCTTTGATCTCCCATTGCCTCTTGGTTCTCCCTGCCCCAGCTTCCTTTCATCTTCTCCCCAGCCCTGCTGCCTCCTGGCTCCCCAGCTTAGGCTCCCTCCACCTCCCAGCTTTCTCCCCAACTCCACTGCCTCCTGGCCTCCCTGCCAGCTCTCCCAGCCCCGGCTTTCACCTCACCATCTCCCAGCTTTCTCCCTCTGGCTCTGCTTTACTGCCCTGCTGCCTCCTGGCTCGCTGGCTTTGATCTCCCTCTGGCTCTTGGTTCTCCCTGCCCCTGGCTTCCTCTCAGCTTCCCGGATTTGATCCTCTGCTGCCTCCTGGCTTTCTCCCCCAGCTACACTTCACTGCCCCACTGCCTCCCAGCTCCCCGGCTTTGATCTCCCACTGCCCCTCACCTCTCTCTCACTTCTCACCAATCCTCCCAGCTTTCTCTGCTGGCTTTACCTCTACTCCACTGCCCCTCACCTCTGCCACTCCACCACCTCCCAGCTTCTGCCCCTGGCTTCTCGCTGCAACCCTCCTGGTCCCTCTCTCTCTCTGCCTTAGCCTCCCAGATGCAGCCTTAGGCTCTGCCACCTCACCCCTGGCTCCTCTCTGAAAGCCTCTCAGTCTCTCACTCCTTTCCTCCCAGCTTTTTTCCCCAGCTCTGCTCCACCACCTGCTCTGCTGCCCCTCACTGTCTCCCAGTCTTCTCTGTCAGCTCCACCTCTGCTCCACCACCCCTCACCTTTACTCCACCGCTTCTCCCCACTCCTTCTGGCCCCAGCTTTACCTTCACCTCCTCAGCCCTGCTGTCTCCCAGCTTCTCTGCTGGCTCCACCTCCACTCCTCCACTTTTCTGTTTCCTGGACCAGCTTTCACTCCTGGCTCCCTGCCACCTCTTCCCGGCTCTGTCTCCTGGCCCTGGCTTTTTCCCTCACCTCTGCCTGGGGCCCCAAGTGACCCAAAGTAACCCCAAGCACCCCCTAGTGTTAACACACAGCCACAAAAGTGCATGTTTGTTTGTTTGTGTATGTGCATGTGTGTGTGGACCCATAGTGTCATATGTGTAGTTTGTCTGTGTGTGTATAATTTTGTGTCATGCCCTTCTGCCTAACAGCACGATATTGAGGTCCCAAGCATTGATCTGATGATGCATGTCAAGTCAACAAAGGCTAACAGCATACTGGGCTGCATTAGTAAAAACATTGCCAGCAATTCAAGGGAAGTGGTTATTCCCCTCTGGGTGTGTTTATACATGCTTGGGACTGTGCATTTGGTACTGTGCAGTCATTTAGCTAAAGCAAGTACTAAATGACTGCACAGTACCTGCTGGTACTGCGCAGTCCTAGTGGTGCATGTTTCTTTTTAGAAGCTACATTGCTGCAGTGACAAGCTATGGCTAAGTAGTGTTGGCATCACATCGTCATAGTGATGAGCTACATTGCCATAGCTTGTCACTATGGTGACATAGCATCTTGTGTAGATGTGCCTAGCATTCTGCACTGGTGAGGCCACATCTGGAGTACTGTGTCTAGTCTTGGGCCCAGCACTATAGAAAGGATGTGAATAGTTGGAGAGAATCAAGTGGAGAACAACGAAAATGGTTTAGTGGATGGGGACATTACTTTCATAGATTTCATATTTCATAGACATTAGGGCTGGAAGGGACGTTGGAAGATCATCAAGTCCAGGCCCCTGCCCCAGGGGCAGGAAGTCTGCAGGGATCATAGGATCCCAGCAAGATAAACATCCAAAGGTCTCTTGAAGGTTTTCAAAGTAGGTGCTTGAACCACCTCTGGCAGCAGTCTATTCCAAACCTTGGGGGCTCGGACAGTAAAGAAGTTCTTCCTTATGTCCAGCCTGAAATGGACTTATGAGGAGGGGATAAGGGAACTGTGTTTATTTAGTCTGAAGAAGAAGACTGAGTAAGGATTTGATAGCAGCTTTCAACTTCCTGAAGTATGGTTCCAAAGAGGATGGAACTAGACAGTTCTCAGTGGCAGCAGATGACACAGTAAGGAGCAATGGTCTCAAGGCTCCTATACATGTGCAGTGAGGCTGCTCCAATGCAAAGTAATTACAGCACGTTGGAGCAGATTTGATTAATCAAGTCTACTAGAGAGTGATAATTACTGTGCTCTGGCAGACTCCAGTGTCACGTGTATCAGCATTCCCACACTGAAAAATGGTGGCAGGGCACTTTAGACTAAAGCTTGTTTGATTAGCTTTATTTCAAAGCACCCCGCCACCATTTTTCAGTGTGGGGATGCTGATAAATGTGATGCTACAAGTGCTTTAATTAGCACAGCTCTTAGAGCTGCACTAATTATAGTGCTCTCCCCCCACACCCACCACTTCCTGGAGCACATCTATAAATGCTCTAAAATTGCAGCAAGGGAAGTTTAAGTTGTATATTAGGAGGGTGGTGAAGCACTGCAACAGGTTACCTAGAGAGGTGGTAGAATCTCCATCCTTGGAGGTTTTTAAAGCCTGTCTCTCCAAAGCCAGCTGGAATGATCTAGTTGGGAGAGGTGCTGCTTTGAGCAGGGGGTTGGACTAGATGACCTCCTGAAGTCCGTTTCAACCATAATTTTCTATTCCTTAATCCCTAAGGTCTGTTGAGAGCAACTTCCTTCAAATACCATCAATGTACCAAGTCTACTTGGGGAAAACATGCAGGAGGTCATTCTCAGAAGTTGCTCCTCAGTTCTGGAACTCCTTCCCTTTTGAGGCCCCCCAAAGGCCCAGTCTCAAAGTCTTTTGGAAGAACTGTAAGACCTTACTTGGCAGGTAGTTAGCAAATAGAGCTAGGCTGGGATATTGTTTAGGGGATTTCTGTTTTATGTTCATAGTTTAGTTGTCTTTTAAGTTGTTTTGTTCTCTTCTTCATTCTCCCATTTTATAAATTATTCTGATCTCTTATTGTAAGTTGTTCTGACCTTTTGTTGAAGAGGGCAGTATGTAAATAGAATAAGTAAATTAATAAAAATTTGGAGGCATGAGGCTGTCCTAGGGGTGGCAGATTTTCACAATGTCTACTTAGCCATGTCAAGTTCTTCCAAGGCTCTGTTTTTCTACATCAGCCATCTAATGCCATGGTGTGCGGGCAAGGCTACACATGACCCAACTTTTAGGGCATCTGATAAAACATAACAGGTGTAGAACAACACCCCCACCAAACAAACAAAAACAAAACCCACCCCCTCAACACCAATGGTAAACACTGTATTTCTTTACATTTTTGCCCTAGCATACATAGTAAAATCTCAGTGACATCCTGTGGGTCTCTGGCACCTGGAGTCCAATGCCACAATGCCTGCATTTGTGCACCCTCCCAACCCCCCAGCCCCATCCGCAGGCAATCACCAAGCCCAAAAATACCGGCAGCACTTCCAGTTTCATCAGAAGTGCCACCAGGGAACAGAGTACCCCCTGGAGGGCTTGTCCAGCTCTTCCCCCAGGCTGGTGACCAGGCCCCCACCCCCCACCCCATCAGTACACCACTGTAAAATCTACAGGAGTACACTTGAGCTTCTTAGTACTAAACAAGTCAAGCTGTAATTGGGCATCCTTTACAAAATAATTGTCAGGAAGGATAATGATACTTAACCTTTTTAACATCTAACATTGGGTGATTTGTAAATGGTAGATGCCCAGTAGAGGGCTACAAACTGAGTAGGTATAGTGCGAAGTTATAAAAAAGACAAGCTTTCAGATAAATACTAAGATTTGAAAGATTTTACCCAAACAAGTGGGACTTGGTGTTTGTAGAGAAAGGAAAACAAAACCTGTATGTATAGACCAGAGGAAGGCATATTGTAAATTGTCCCATTGTTTGAATTAATGAAATCTTCATCCTGAAGAGGAGTAACCTTTTCAGGGTACTACAGGTGGCCTATAAAATGCCGGCCTCTTCCAAGGTTGCAGCCATATGCAGCAAGTGTATGTGTGTAGATGTAGTCAGTGAACTGACTCCCAAGGGGTAATGGATCTAAAGAAACTCATAACTTGAGGTGCACTTCTTTCATTTCATTAAGGCTCTGTCTGGAGACAGTTCATTGGGTTGCTACTACATACTTAGCTATAGCTTTATTTTTTACCTCCCTATGTGGTGTGGTGGAATAGCTGTTGCTTTTATACCTATATGCTGCAACTAAAAAGACATTAAAACTTCAAGCCCTAGAAAATATACCCTGGAATAATCCTGCTTTGGCAGAGGTATCCTAAGCAACCTGTTACACTTGTAACTAATATCATTATATAAATTAGGATGGGACATGTGGCAGATTAAACAAGATTGTCATCATGACTCTACCCTAAAAGGAGGACTGAAATTGAGACGTTTAGGTTTCTGCTAACATTGTAGTATTGGAAGAAATGTTTTAGCAACAATGTGCAGCTGCAACTCAGCACTCTATTCATACTCAAGTAGGTAGGTGCTGGTGATGCTTAACTGTAAGAGATCAGAGTCCAATAGACACTTAAACCATCAGCCAGAAAAGCATGAGCAGAAGAGCAGATTAAAAATGTCTGCTGCATATCTCGTGTACTGTAACAAGGATGTAGGTCCACACACAGGGCAAAAAAGCAGGAGGCTGACTCATCACAAGTGTGGCCAACTGCCCGCACAGCAGCTTTCCAGTGTTTGTCACATGAATTATCACCGTTCCTACATGCAGCCCTCTGTATAACAGAAGGCAACTGTGCCATCATTTGCTCCATTTATTTTTTTGGTATTGTGTTACCATGATTCAATTAGGTGAGGGGTTACAGATGGGTCAAGCAGGGGAGAAAAATAGCAGTGGAAAAATCTCCAGGGGTATAATAGTTTTATAAGTACTTACTGGGAATTACTCATTTGTAGCTCCTGTGAGTCACATGTCGATTGCAAGTTTAATACAATAGAATCTCTAGAGAACTGTAACTTACCAAGTGTTTCCCATGTCTTTATGGTATAAAAAATATATTCCTGTGGAATATACTCACTGCGGCTTTGCTTAACTGACCACTGGATGCCACTATTGCTTTGTGTAAAATGATAGTGGGAAGTTTAATTTTCTATTATAAAATGGTTGTTTAATGCAGGTCAGAAAGTGTGTTAGCCTATTTATCTAAGATAAAGGCATTATGATATTAATAAATAAAATATTCATTGCCATGTTGTTTTGAGGGGGTGGAAAGAGGGAGAGGAAACTTAATTTGTAGGTTTCTCAGATTAATATACTGCACATTTCAATTTTGCTCACTACAGCACAGCTTGTATCAAAAAATAAACAGATACCTGTTGCTGATCTACCATTCCCACCTCTGTTCTGCCAATCCTTTCTGCCATAAAATGGTTTTGGGAAGGGGATATTTCTTGTTAGCCCTCAATTGTAAAAATGAGGATGCATCTATGGCAAATTTAGATTTTTTTCCATGCACTTTCACATGTAGCTTGAATTTCATAAGCGCATTGCAGCTTTGCATATTAGGCCTATGACTCCTGATAATGTATCTAGTATGCATTAGGCCTGTGCAAAGCAGTTAGCATTCACTTCGGATTCAGATTTGGCTGATTCAGGCAACAGCGATTCAGTTCGGTGTTTCAAATCACTGACCTGAATCGATTTGGCTGAATCTGATTCAGAGATTTGGGTCCTGCCAAATCTCTGAATCTGTGAATCACCCAGGCCCATCCCCCACCTGGTCTCCCAGCCTGGCAATAGCTGTCCCGCCCACCCCAGCTGCCTGCACTTTGAAAAAAGAAAGCCCCGACTCAACGAGTGCTGCAGGGCAGGGAGCGATTCCCACTGCCTCCCAGTGCCCCACACTGCATGGGGGGCTATGCAAGAGCCCCCCAACCCTCCCCCCCTCACTCCTCCAGCCCCTCCATGGCTGCCCCTCCCAACCCAGCTCTGGCCCTTTAAGAAAAAAAAAAATGAGAAAACCCTGGAATCGCAGTTCCTGCCAGCAGGGGGCAATCCGCACTGCCCCATGCCATGTGGAGCAAGGCCACTGCAGGAGCAGTGAGTCCAGGGGCTTTTCTCTTTTTTTCTTAAAGGGCCAGAGCTGGGGCAGGCAGGGCAGCCATGGGGGGGGGGCTGGGGCTGAGGGGGGTGAGAAGGGATCATGTAGAGCCCCCCATGCAGCATGGGGCAGTGGGGGGCAGCAGGGATCCTCCCCCCCCCCCCCCCCGTCTGGCAGCATCCGATGCATATGGCATTTTTTTAAAGCACTGGGAGCTGGGGTGGGTGGGGCAGCCATGGGGGCACTGGGGGAGCAGGCAGGTGTTGGGGGGACTGGGAGAGCAGGGAGTGGATGGGGACTGTCAGGGACCCCTCCACTTGGTCTCCTCCCCCCTCCCCCAGCCCCTTATCCCCTGCCCCTCGTACTTACCAGCTCCAGGTGCAGCTGCAGCTCCCTGCTGTTCAAATCAGCAAAGCTCTCTGAATCTTTTCTGAAGATTCAGAGAGCTCTGAATTGACTTGGACCTTTTTATTGGTCCCCTGATTCGATTCAGATTCAGAGATTCAGCTACCGATTCAGACCCAATCTCCTCTGAATCGAATCACCACCCAAAGCTTCGCACAGCCCTAGTATGCATGTATCATGAAGACAATAAACTTATTCAGTGTCCTAACCCCTATTTTTTAAAGGGTTCTTAGATATTCTTTGACAAATATTGTGTTACTTTCTGAGCAACTGAGATGAGATTGAAGGGTTTTTTTAAGGTTCCCTTGGGCTGAAGTAACATTTATGCCAGTAAAGACTTTGAAATAAATGGTTTCCCTGTCCCTTCACAACCCATCAAGCCTTGCCTTATTCCACTAATGTGTTCAGTAACCAAATACTGTAGGAAAGGAAGTCAGTCTAATTGCCATACTGAATCAATTGAGTGAGAATGCATCCCTTCTTTAAGTCAATCCAAAGTGAAACCTCATATACTGGAAATAGGAAGAAAGATCATCACTTCTTTAAGAAGCAGCATATGGGCAAATAAGCAATGGGCAAGATGGAAATGATGATGACTTTATTATGTAACCACAGCTTTACTGTTCATTCTTTTTTTTTTTTTTCCCAGAAAACTTAACAACCCTTCCCTTTTAGTATGCCTCAGAGAGAGCATTAGCTAAGAAGCAGCTGAGTTGAATGATGTGAGGAAGGGAGGGAGGTCTCTTAGAAGTTTTATAAGATGACTTGGGGAATCAAGGATGAATAAGTAGAAGATGCATTTTATCAAAGGGGAAACAGAAGAACCCAGAACCACTGCAATTAAAGTAATTAGCAGCTGATTTTTTTTCTAATGTATTTAAAAGCCATGTGCTTACTCATCTTCCCTTGAAAATCTCTGTGCCTCCTGGGAACCTGGGAGAAGGTTATTGCAAACTTGAGGTCATTTGAGAAGGAGGTTCCTGAGATACAACTCCTGTAGAAAAAAATTAACAATAAAACCTTCACAAAATCAAAGTATTACAATTATTACAGTACTTTTGCACATATTTGGGAATCCAGCTTTGTCTCTAATCTTGGAAATTGATTGCTTGGAAATTGATCTCAGCCTTGGTCCAGGTCCTACTCTGCCTTAGAAGAAGCTATTTTTTTTTTTCAGGTTAGTTGGGGCAAGTTGGACTCATGTTGTTATTTGAGCTGAGTGGGAAAGCCAGAGATAATCATTTTTGTGTCACAAAAATGACTTTCTCTAGCCCTGCTGTAAACCACAGTATGGGCTGGAAACCTGCGGTTCCATTAAGTGTTGCCATCAGCCATCCATGCTGTAGCTGTTCAACCTGACCAGCACTTGGTACTCCAGCTCAGAGTTTTGATCCTAGCACCCATCTGGGAATGTTATTACGCATGCTATCAGCTCTTTGCTTACATTCTTTAGGAGGGCCTTTCTGGAAGTTTTGCCACAAGAACAGAGTTTCTGGGTTAAGTTATTTCAAAAGTACTCTAAAACCCATGCACGCATCCAGAATGTTACTTTGAGGCAATATTGTCAAGGAAAATGGTATTAATGGGGAGGGAAGATGACAAATTATTAAACAGCAAGAAGTAAGGTCCACACTCATCCATGAAGTAAAATATGGAATCTGAGGGTGGAAACAGATGTCACCTTTCATTGCCTTTGTGTCACTATAAAAGTTTTATGGTGGCACAAAGTGAAAGCACAAAGATGTTCATGACCTTTATCTCACTACATGTGCCCAGTTTGTGACCATAAAAATGGTAGTAATAATTTACATGGCTTTCATAGTTTCATAGTTGGTAGGGTTGGAAGGGAACTGAGCAGATCATCAAGTCTGACCCTGCCATGGCAGGAAAGAGTCCTGGGGTCAAACAACCCCAGCAAGGTGTTCATCCAGCCTCCTTTTAAAGACCCCAGGGTAGGAGCCAGAACCACTTCTCTGGAAGATGGTTCCAGATCCTAGCCACCCTGACAGGGAAGTAGCACCTCCTGATATCTATCCTGAATCTACCCTCTGCCAGCTTGTGACCATTATTTCTCATCATTCCTGGTAGTGCTTGGGGGAACAGGGACCCTCCCAATGCCTGCTGATCCCCCCCTAACTAGTTTGTAAATGGCCAGTAGAGCCCCCCTCGGCTTTCTCTTGTGGAGGCTGAACAGGTTCAGGTCCCTTAACCTCTCCTCATAAAGCTGTCATAACCCAGTAAGTTTGGTGCCTCGGCACTATGGAATTTTCTTGTCACCTGAGAGCCTCTTGCACAGCGACGGTTTTGCTGCACTGAGAACCCGCATGTAAAGGAGAGAGTTCCCGCCACTTTGCAGCTGTCTTTGCAGGGTGCATTTTCTTTGCAACACAGAAGTGCACGGTGCAAAGAGTTCCCGCCATTCGGATGTAAAATTGTGTCCCGCTATTGGCTAGTGCTAAATTATTCACACGTGGCGGCCGGTAATTGGCTTGCTGGCCGTTTAAAAACTAGCGCGACTTCCGCCCAAGTCAAAGAGCTTTGAGCACGCTGCAGAGTGCCTCGAAAGAGATCCGACCTGCGGCTAGCTGGTCAATAGACTGATCACCTATCGATCCTTCTTCCCATCACCGAACGCAGTCCCAGACGTACCCTTTTCCCGCCAGCTTGAGTCACGGACGGATTTACTGGCATTGGCCTCGCCAGCTGGAGCAACTCACATTGTTGTCCAGATGACCGAACCGTTTCCGTCGCAGCCACCCGCGACGTAAGTAAAGTTTTTTACAACCATTAAACCTCGTCTGCCTCTCCATTCACCAGCCCGCCCTGATGAACGAGTAATTTCTGAATCACCTCGAGTCGGCTCAGCCTGGCTGAGACAAAAGCCTGCCCTGCTGGCTCCTGATCATGTGGGTGGCCTTCCTCTGGATGCTCTCCATGTTGTCCACATCCCTCCTGAAGTGCAGCACCCAGAACTGGATACAGTACTCCAACTGCAACCTGACCAGTATCGCATAGAGGGGGAGGATCACCTCCTTGGACCTGCTTGAGATACATCTGCGGATGCATGACAAGGTACAGTTGGCCTTCCTGACTATGCCCCCACACTATCATCCCATGTTCATTTTGGCATCAATAATGACTCCAAGATCCTTTTCTGCCTCTGCACTGACAAGAAGGGAGTTCCCCAGCCTGTAGGTATGCTGCTGGTTCTTCCTCCCCAGGTGCAGTACCTTGCAGTGCAGTCAGTGTTGAAACCCATCCTGTTCTCATCCACCCACCCCTGTAACATGTTCAGGTCCAATTGCAGCCTATTCCTCCCTTCCAGTGTTCCCACTTCTCCCCATATCTTAGTGTCATTTGCGAATTTGAACAGGGTGCTTTTTACCTCCTCATCCAAGCCGCTGATGAAGATATTGAACAGTGCGGGCCCAAGGACCAACCCACTGCTCACATCCCTCCAGGTCAAATAAGACCCATCCACCACCACTCTCTGGGTGCAGCCCTCCAGCCAACTTGCAACCCATCTGACTGTGTAGGTATCAACGCCTCAGTCTTCTAGTTTTTTAATGAGAATGGGGTGAGAGACAGTGTTGAAGGCCTTCCTAAAGTCCAGAAAGACTACGTCCACCTGCATCCAAGGATTTTGTGACCTGGTCATAGAAGGCTACCAGGTTGGTCTGACAGGACCTGCCTCTAATGAACCCATGTTGGTTGCCCCTAAGCATAATCTCCCCTGCTGGCCCCTCACGGACATGCGCCAGGATCATTCTCTAAAAAAGCTTACCCAGGACTGAGGTAAGACTAACTGGCCTGTAGTTTCCTGGGTCCTCCTTCCTCCCTTTTTTGGAAAATGGGAACCACATTGGCCCTTTTCCAGTCCTCTGGCACAATGCTAGGGAACCATGAGTGCTCGTAAAGCCATGCCAGGGTCCCACAATAACCTCTGCTAATTCCCTCAGCACTCTAGGGTAGAGATCATCAGGACCTGCTGATTTAAATATGTCCAGTCCCTCCAGAAGTTCCCTGAGTAGATCCTCTCTGACCCTAGACTTGGGTGCACCTCTGCTGGGGCCTATGGGGGTCCCAGTGGGGTGGATGACCCAGTCCCTGCTCAGAAAAATGGAGGCAAAGAAATTGTTAAATAGGTTAGTTTTCCTCTCTGGTGCAACAACCAGATTTCCTAGCATGTCCTGCAGAGGCCGCACGTTACCCAGTACCTTCTTTTTACCCACTATGTATTAAAAAAAGGACTTCGTGTTGTCCTTGATCTGGGTAGCTAGTCCCATTTCCATCTCCGCCTTGGCCTTTCTAACTGCCCCTCTACAGCCCCGAGCAACAGAGGTATAGTCCTCCCTGCTAATGGCCTCTCCCTTCCATTGGGTGTATGCCTCCTTTTTAGCTAGGAAATGTTCCTGGATACTTTTGGTGAGCCATGGGGGCTTTTGCACCCTCTTGCCCCCTTTCATCCATGTTGGGATTACCTCCCTTTGGGCTTGGAGGATCGTCTCCTTAAGGAACGACCACTCTCTTTATTGAAGCAGACATCTATTTTCTCTATGACAGGAGAGTGCAGACTGTCTGGAGCTGCCTGCACTCTCCAGCCACCTTAGGTAGGTGCTCCCAGGGCTTAAGAGACTTGATCCTTTGCACCCTGGGAATTCATTTGCAAAATCAGGCTCTGCAAGCCATGGGAGCACCTGCCTGGCTTTTCTCATGCCTCCAGCAATCTCCAAGGCATGTTTTTGGAAGCAGGGCAGGTCAGGGTCAATTCCGGAGGTGTGTCCCTGGCAATTTCCAGAGATCCCAGGGGCAAGTCTCTAAAAGTGTGGAACACATCACACATTGTTGTATAAGATCAATGGGCAATGTGCACTTTGCCCAGTGAAATATATCAGCTATGCTGGGGGACATCCCAGCACAGCTGATCAGCTTCATTTAGTGATGTCTATTTTTATCCTGAGACTCTATGCCATCCCAGCTGTCTGCCTTTGTGAGGTAATTCTTGCCCAATGATTACTAACTTTCTTTCTCCCCATGGCCTTTACAGCCCTGCTGGATCATGGAGGGAATCATGTAGGGAAGGCAGTTTGGTAACTGAGTGGTAATCATAGGAAGCTGCCTCCTGGCCTACCCTCACAGAGGTTCTCCAGTCAAGCCAAAATGTTTAGAGCACAGTTAAGGCTCAAGTACTGTCTTGAGCCTTCCACAGTATTAAATGGTTCCACATAAAAATCTCAAAATTAAGAAGTATGGAACTAAGGGAAGCACTAGTTTTGTCCTGTAACCTTAAATTTGGCTTTACAAAGTGTTCTATCATTACCCTAACAAATGTCTTGGCATGCAACCCTTCCAGATGGTGTTGAATCTCTTTTGGAAATGCTGCACATGAGTATAGCAACAGAAATGGTCAAGCTATGCCAAGTAAGGGGGAAAAATAGATTTATGGAGGCCAGTTGACTTAGTCTGGCTTATATTCAACCATCTACTTGCCCCTAAGCTGTTACCAGATTTGCCCGTCACTTTGGTGTGCACTCATTTATTACATTTGATAGATTTCATAGACATTAGGGCTGGAAGGGACCTTGAGAGATCATTAAGTCCAGCCCCCTGCCCCAAGGGCAAGAAGTCAGCTAGGGTCAAAGGATCCCAGCAAGATAAGCATCCAAATGCTTCTTAAAGGAGTCCAGAGTAGGTGCTTGCACCACCTCTGGAGGGAGCCTATTCCAGGCCTTAGGGGCTTGGACAGTAAAGAAGTTTTACCTTATGTCCAGTCTAAAGCGGTCTTGGAGAAGTTTGTGACTGTTGGTCCTTGTCATCACTCATGGTGCTCTGGTGAACAGTCATTCTCCCAGATCCTGATGCACACCCCTAATGTACTTATAGTGGTACACTTCTGGAGTCTCTAATTCTATCAATGTGCTGCTTGTGTTGCTTCTGTTTCTATATGGAGCTGTAGCTCTCCCTTCTGCAAGTCCTCGCCCCCAATGGAGCTATCTTGCAGGACTTGGGTTTAATGGGGCTGAGTTCCTCCAACTGCTGAATCAATCAAACGCATATACACACATACATACAGATTAACAGGGCACACCTGAGCCAGGCCGGGTTATTCAGCATTGACAGGCTGACACCCTCATGGGCCTTGAACTCAGTTCATGCCTTATGTCAGCAGGACAATAATAAATGCAGTTAGACACACAAACTAACAAATTACATCTGAGCAGACTGGGTCCAACCAGCACATTCAGCTGATACCCTCGTGCACCTCAAAACTCAGCACATACCAATCTCTTGTCAAAATGGTCCTAGTAGTAACTCCCTTGATGAGCAGACCCCACCATAGTTTTAGGCATTACAGGGACACATGCCTGCAGTGGTTAAGGCTAGAAGTTGAGAGGTGCTACAGCAGCCCTCTCTCCCTACCACAGTGCTAAGCCAGGCCCCGGCAGGATGCTCTGATTAGGGAGGTCTGCCTGCACCATCCAAGGCTTTCCCCCCCAGCTGCTCAGGGGCAGGAGCGTTGCCAGACCCCAGCCCTGAGCTAGCACTTTAAGACAAGGGGGTGGTGCAGTGCATGCATCTGTTGATGATACGGAGCTTTTCAATCTCCCTCCCTGCTTCTTTATACTGTCTGCAGGCAAGCAATCCATCAGGAGGCCGATAACAGTGTTTATCACCCCATCAGTAAAACAATAGCCTCTCTTAAACAGCTTTTTTCCAAGGAGGGACATTACCAGCTGACCTGTTGATTAGCTCCAAAAAGCCCTAAGTGGACACTGTTCTGTCTGGAGGTCCCAGTGAAATTAGAGACACGGACATTAGCTAACATACCACATGCCTAGGGTCCATGGGGCTGGGGTCTGTGCTGTGGGAGATGGGAGGGAGAGATTCCTGCTTGAGCAGCCAGCAGCGAGGGGGGTAGTGCAGAAGAAAGCCAGGCAGACCTTGCTGTACCTGCAGCCTCTACTGGAGCTCCAGCCAGGGAGCAGGGGAGCAAGACCAGCTCTGCTTCCTGGAACAGAGAACCCCACCCAGCCCAGAAAGCATGCCAGGATGCTGGAGGTTTCTGGTTTAACTTAAACCAGGAAGGGGTCTGGGACAAACATTGCATAAACCAGTTTGACCCAAATCAGTTAAGTCTGATGCTACACTCAGCCAGGTTTATCGTAAACCAGTTTCAGCCATTTTGAAACTGGTTTATGTGCACTAAATTTATGTTCTGTTACAGAGTTAAACCACTTTCTGATCACTTAAACCGGTTTATGTGTAATGACTGTTCCTAGCCCTAGAGACTTATTACTGTGGTATGCAACAGAAATTGATTGTTATTATCTGTGATATGGGTAATAAACACTCCCTTTTTTTAAAAGAGAGTCATGCTTTCAGTACTGTATAGTGAACCATGGGCTGTACTTGAGTTAAGGTTGAGAATCTTTTTCTTTTTAAATGAGGACTGTACCACGTGCATGCGTACAAAAGCAAGTTATTGTGAGGGAAAGGACAGCAGGGCTTAACAGCCCATCAGCAACTCTATTGTAACTTCCCATGTGTGCATTATTATCCCTAAGTAAATGGAAACTAACCCATGATGTCTTATTCCCTCCGTTCCATTTACTTGTGGGCTAATCTGTAGATTAGCTTTCATTTGCTTCAGCTTAGGGACACAGACAGGCAGTTACCACAGAGCAGCTGATGGTTTTATAGTGGCCCAACCTTCCTTTTGCCTCATGGTAAGTTATTAATGGGCCTGCATCCTGAAATATGAAGAATTATTCACATTGGCCTGAAAATGTGTTTGCTCAGGTAGGTGTGGTTTGGGTTTATGGTCCAAATATGGAGCCATTTGACCAAGCATTGCCCAAAATGTGACCTAGTTTGAAAAATCTGTCATTTCTTACGTTAGCTAATTCTACCAACTTTTTGGCATGTATGGGTGGGGAGGGGGGATCAAACCCTGGCTCTATTTGGCCTCCAAAGGAACCTAGATATTAAAAATTTACTTTAACTGATGCATGCATGACATTTACTCCTTTTTGATGGAAGCAATATTGAAAATCTTATTGCCTAAAGACTTAAACTGTACAGGCAGGCTCAAGCCAAACACTCATGTGCCAAACAGATTACACTTTGCAGGTGCAGACAGAATAATCAAGAATGTTCCCAGTTTTCACATGATCTCAGTGACTGAGATGTGCCACAAGCCAATGTACCTGAGAAACATGCAGGAATTTTAAGTGTAAAACTCACTCTTGGCAAAAATCAGGAAGTGAAATGTCTTAATCTGCCCCTGGCAAAGGATTATTTTCTCAGTTTGAGGAAATGTACTCTGGTTTAAGTAAAAAGTTCAGAAGGTACACAGATTTACTTTTGAAATGAAAATAAATTACACCTGGGAATTCTTGCTGGAAGTAGATGAGGAATTGAGAAGGCATGGGAGTGGGGAATAAAAGAAAAAGGGGTTGGGCAATAGGGTGAATTGGGTGATGGATCAGGAAGGAAGAGGGTCTCAGGCAAAAGTGTAAGTGTAAGAACACTGATAACATCCAGTCCTGGAGTTGAGTGTAAAGTTCCCTTCCTTTGAAGCTCCCTCTCTTCTTCCAAAAAAAAAAAGAAGAAACAAAAGTTAAGATTATCCTGTGCTAGAGATCTGGATATATCAAAACAAGTGTTGGTTAATTATTTCATTAAGTGCTACAACGGGGGTTCAGCACTACTACATTAAGGTTGAGAAGATCTCAGCTGAGAGATCACGTATTCTAAAATCTACATGAGTTTTCAAATTATCTTGAAACTTTCTGGGTTGCAGGATAAAATTTATAGATGCAAATGCCTTGTCATTTGAGCTTAAGGGTTGAGAGATCCTGATTCCAAGTTAGGGGGAAAAAGGCTTAAAGTTCAAGGACTCTACCAGTAAATGTTTTGCAGACACTTGGTTTTTGAGTTGCTAAAGGTGTAATGGGATGAAAAGGTCCAGAAGAGCTGGAAACAGTAGTGGGGACTATTTGTTGTAGTGAAAATGACAGAATGGTCAATGAAGCAGAGAAAGATACTAATTTTATCTCATGTTGAATATTACTGTAAAAAGCATGTGATAAAACTGTCAAGATTTGGTGGTGTGGACCAGGCTTGAAACTTCTCCCCCTGGTCCTGAAAGCAGGTACAGGCCTTTCAGAGCAGGACTGTTTACTTCATTCTGCTCCATTACAACGTACAGAAGTAGTAAGGAGTTCTTAGCAATTGCTAGGTAATTGTGACATCTATTAGAGACCTACCTGACTGAGGCTCAGAAAACCCGTACTCTTTTCAACCTTCATCTTTTAGTCAGTGGCTTCTTTCTGGAACTGAATTAAACAGAAAAACTCTTACAATAATGCACCTTTTCAAAGTGATGTCTGGATTTTTGCTCTTGAATGTTCAAAATTCCCATGGCAGTTTAATTGGGAGTGAAAGTAACTGAAAAATACTGTGATGGAAAGATTGATCTCACTGTCCTGAAGACAACTCTGATAAATATGTGGTGCAAGGGAAAGAATATAGAAAGTACAAAGGAACAAATGACATTCACCTGTAGGTATAAACCCAGACTATGTAATCACTTCCTCAGATTTATATTAACTGAGAGGAGTTTCTTGGCCTTCAGGGTCCATAGAGAGGAGAACAGAGAGAGGAAAAATAAAACACTGAAAGACCATGAAATTGTCACATGGGAATGTGAGAGGCCAGATCTGGGGCCACTTGGTAATCAAAGTGATGACCAGAGTCAGAATGGGTGAGCAGACCCTGAGGATAAACTGGGACAGGAAGCCAGTAATCCAAAAGCGGGGTCTCAGTCAGTAAACTGGGAGATCAAACGGAGTGATGTCAAGGCACAAGCCAGATTAAGGAGCCAGGAAGTTGAGCAGAGCAGAGCCAAGGAGCAAGCTGGAGGGCCCAAGCAAAGCACTTTTAAGTCAGCTCGAGCCCTGTTAACTAGATAGTTCTTGTTGTTGCACGGGGATTTATATGGGGGAAATGAAGGGTCAGCTGACCCCAGCCAGCTACTCTGGTGACAGAGAGTGACCAGAAGACTTGGCTCTGCTGGAGGCTTCAGGCCAATCTGGATCAATCTGGGCAACCAGCTATAGGGTAGCAGGCCAGGATGAGTGGCCATGCTGGCCTGACCATGGTCCCATGTTTGAGGTTATGGCCTGCCACAAACACTGGTATTTAATTAAAAAATAGGGTGTATGGAAAGATGGGAAGCCAAAGAAACAAAGGGGAGGAAAAAACATAGAGAAAAAATATTTATTATAACAGAAGAGAAAAATTTGAAACAGCCAGTGAAGATGAGACAATACTGATCCAAGTGTTAATTCTGGCCATGTCTGAAGTCATTCACATAGCAAAAAATATTGGAGATAAGGTTAAAGTGGCACAGAAGTGGACAACATCTGGAGACAAGTGCAGTGATTTAACCCAGAACTGTTTATTTTTAAACCTATATGATTAATATTAAAAACACTTAGTTGCATGAATGAGTCATCTGCAAAAAATACAGTTAAATGTTTTTAAATTGTGTTTTGTCGTTATAAATTCCGAATGCCTTTTCAGAATAGCTAAATAGTTTCTACACAATAAGTGAAGTAGCTAATAGCGTTATTTCATTGCTATACAGCATTTCTGAGTTATATTTTTTTAAAAGCAAGTGGAAGAATGAAGAACATATTAAAATAAATACATTCTAAGTGAATAAGATATTTTTTGGTTTGAATAAAAAATGTATCATTTGGTAAAAGGAAAAAGCTGAGTTATGTTTGAGTTCTACTTAATTTGGGATCAAACAAAAGATATGAACAAAAGGTTCTTTAATTTCTAGGTCAGTTATGAAATGGCATTTTTATTTCAAAATGGAAAGTCAAAACATGCTGTTTGGGAAAGTTTGCAACAATGAAATGTTCTCTACTTGAATATCATGTATTTTTCCCACAGACCAGGCCCTCAAAATTGATGCATCTTAAGTGGGGATACTGTTTTTTCTCTCAGCTGTAATAGAAGCAAGAAAGAAAAACTGCGGGCAGACACTGCTGTTAGATGACTGTCTGGCATGCTTCCTCCTCTCCCAGTTTCAAGGAGGCAGGATGCAGAGTTCATCCTTCAGTGTCAGAACTATAGTGTTAACCCTCACATAGCTACAGCCACTGCAGTCCCAATCCTCTGCCTGCACTAGGGATGTGAAAGTTTAAATGATTAATCTTTTAACTGATAAGTACAGTGATAACCACTTAGCTTTCTGGTTATCCTTTGGCTTGGGCCTGGCACAGTCTGGCAGGGAAGAAGGGAAGAGAAACCAAGTGGTGCCCCAGAAGGAATCAGAAGGCAGGGCAGGCAGGAAAGAGGGAGATAGGAGCGTGGAGGAAGGGGGCTATTACCCATAGTCCCAGCTTAATGATTTATCAGTTAAGCAATTAGCTGCTCCTTCACATGTAGTCTCTTCCTCCAAGCACAGGGCTTCCTGTGGGCTATGTTGTGTAGCTGAGCTTGCCTTCTCCTGCTCTTCTCTCAGTCAGAAGGCTCCAGGAGCTTGGAGCAACTCCCAGCAGCAGCTGTGTGGAAGCTGCTGTGTTACTGGTTAGTCATTTAACTGATATAATTAGAGGAGGTTATAAACAAATATTTTTTAAACAATATTTACATCCCTAGACTAGACAAGGTGATTAGGATCAGTCATCATGGATTCACTAGGGGCAAGTCATGTCTGAGCAACCTGATTGATTACCTTCCATGATGATGTGACTGGCTCTGTGAATGTAGGGAGACTGGCAGATATGGTGTACCTTGATTTTAGCTAGGCTTTTGATATGGTCTCCCACAACATTCTTGATGGCAAGCTAAGTAAGTATGGGCTGGACGAATGTAAGATGGATAGAAAACTGGCTGAAGCATCAGGGTCAGAGAGTAACAATCAATGGCTTGATTGTCTAATTGTCAGCCAGTATCAAGCAGAGTGCCCCAGGGGTCTGTCCTAGGGCTGGTTTTGTTCAATATCTTTATCAAAAACCTGGAAGATGGCATAGAGTGCACCCTCAGCAAGTCTGCAGATGATACCGAGTTGGGAGGAGTAGTAGATATGCTGAAGGGTAGGGCTAGGATTCAGAGTCACCTAGACAAAATGGAGGATTGTGCCAAAAGGAATCTCATGAGGTTCAACAAGGACAAGTGCAAAGTCCTGCACTTAGGATGAAACAATCCCATACACCAGTAGTACAGCCTGGGGACTGACTGCTGGGCAGCAGCTCTGCAGAAAAGGACCTGGGGGTTACAGTGGACAATAAGCTGAATATGAGCCAGCAGTGTGCCCTTGTTGCCAAGAAGTCTAACGGCATACTGGGCTGCATTGGTAGTCATGTTGCCAGCAGGGCAAGGGAAGTGATTATTCCCCTCTATTCAGCACTGGTAAGGCCACATCTGGAGTACTGTGTTCATTTGTGGGCCCCCCACTACAGAAAGGATGTGGACAAATTGGAGAAAGTCCAGTGGAGGGTGACAAAAATGGTGAGGGGGGTGGGGAACATGACTTCTGAGGAGAGGCTGAGGGAACTGGGCTATTTAGTTTAGAGAAGAGAAGACTGAGGTCCAGACTGAGGACCTGAAGTGGAGTTCAAAAGAGGATAAAGCTAGGACTGTTCTCAGTGGTGGCAGATAACAGAACAAGGAGCAACAGTCTCAAGTTGCTGCAAGGGAAGTTAAGGTTAGATATTAGGAAGAATTTTCTTTCTAGGAGGATAGTAAAATACTGGAACAGGTTACCAAGAGAGGTGGTGGAAGCTCCATCGCTGGAGGTTTTCAAGACCTGGCTAGACAAAGCTTTGGCTGAGATGATCTAGTTCAGGGGTGGGCAAAATACAGCCCATGGGCTGGATCCAGGCCACAAACCCATTCTATCCAGCCCGTGGAGCCCCTGAAAAAATGTAGAAAATTAATATTTCTCTGCCCTTCAAAACCCTTGGTTCCTGTCAAAAATGACAGGAACCAAGGGCAGTAGGGCCCAGGGGAAGCCCAGCGGGCTCCAACAACAGCAGGGCCTGCCCGGCCCTATGCCCCAGCCAGGGTTTCTGGGCTGGGAGCACATGGCTACCGCAGCATGGGAAGCTCAGGTAAGTGGGGGGGGGGGGACCCTGGGCAAAGAAGGAGCATGGTGGGGGAGAAGAGGCCCCTCCCCACCCACGCCCAGTGCCCCATGCTGCAGCTGCTCAAAGCCCGCATGGGGCTGCCTGTGCCTGCTCCGGGCAGCCCCACATGGGCTGCGAGCACCTGCAGCATGGGGCACAGGCTGTGGGGTGGGGGAGGGGCCACTTTTCCCTCTGTGCTCAGCTTTTCCCTGGGCTCCTTCCCTGCATGGAGAAAACTGGCCCCTTGTCTGCCCCATGCCTGGTGCCCTGCTCTGTAGGCACTTGCAGCCTATGCAGGACTGTCTGGAGTGGGCATAGGCAGCCCCAGGCAGGCTGTGAGCAGCTGCAGCTCAGGGCATCAGGCATGGGGCGAGGAGGGGCTGCTTCCCCCAACCCACTGTGCTCAGCAGTACCTTTTAACCTGGCCCCACAGCCAGGCTGGCAGTGGGGCGGGTTACCAGCTGGTGCTGAGCGTGGGGAAAAGTGGCCCCTCGCCTGCCCCATGGCCAGTGCTGCAGCTGCTTGCAGCCCGCCTGCAGCTGCCTTTGCCTACTCCGGACAGCCCCGCGTGGGCTGTGAGTGCCTGCAGCAGGGAGCGCCAGCCATGGGGCAGGTGAGGGGCCACTTTTCCCCATGGTCAGCACCAGCTTCTTCCCTTCCAGCGAGCAGGGGGTCGGTGAAGTGTGCTGCCCCCCACCTGTACCGGGGGCTGGGGGGCACTGGGTGTGAGTGGGTGGGGAGCCAGTGGGAGGACAGGGCCCGCACCGGTGTTCCAGGGCCAGTGCCAATGGGGCCCAGAGCAGGGTGGCAGGAGTGTGAGGTTCCAGCTGGCAGGGGCTCTATGGAGCCTGGCCAGCTCCCCACTCCCTGCTGGTGCAGCCTAGCCCAGCTCCACAGACCCATGCCGGCCTGTGCCCCACTCTGGACGCCACTGGTGCTGGCCCTGGGACATTGGTCCCAAGACATTGGGACGTTGATCCCAAGATGGTGACCAGGGGGTGGGGCACCTGTCAAGGGGTGAGGTGCCTGTCAAGGGGCGGAGCTACCCGTGCGGCCCTCAACAGCCTGCCAAAACTGGGTAAGTGGCCCTCCACCCAAAATAATTGCCTGCCCCTGATCTAGCTGGTTATGGTCCAGGGGGTTGGACTAGATGACTTCCTGAGGTCCCTTCCTACCCTAATTGTCTTATGATTTTTATGATTCCTATGTTTTCTAGAATTAAATATTTCATTTTCATTTTTTCAACTCCTTCTCCACTTCCCTCCCCACACCATTTTTGGTTGAAAGTATTTGCTTAAATTAATCCCAACCCACAAACAAATCCCCATCTCAGCTTCCTGAGATGATTTTTTTTTTTGTTGCAATTTTACTTTCGCTGAAGAAAAATTCACTTAGCTCTAATCAAGATGAACTTTTTAGGCACCTGAGCAGAAAAGAAGAGCAGAATTCATGCAACTGATCGGCTATTCCCCTGTATCTTTTGCAGTCATCTGTATCTTTCCAAAGAAAGTTCAGATTCAAATTCTTGGAGGAAAGGTGCATCAGTAGCTACTGATCATGGGAGGTAGGGGTGCAGCTTCTGAATTGCAACTACTTAGTCCTTAAATGCTAGAATCTGCAAGTGAGAGAGGAACAGTGGAAAAAACCCTGGTCATACCCTTTTCACTCTGTGTTTCAGCATCCACTCTCTGCCACTGTGTGCCATAAGACCCTGGTCAAGATGAACATATGATATGACTCAGTAAATGGCTTTTCTTATGTTTTTATGTTTAAATAAGCCAACTTCCTGTCAAGAATGGAGAAGCTGGGCTGCTGTGGCAGGCAGGGCAATCAGTGGACCCAAGCCTACCCAGTGGCAGTGGATGGATGCGAGAAGCAGGCTTGGGGCTGGCATGGGCCCAAGCTCCACCTGCACACAGAGCAAGTGACACCCTCCTCACTCCATCCACACCTATTTCCTTTTTTAAACCATTTAATGCCCCGCTCTCAGAACTGGAGGCAGCACTCACTGCATCACCAGCCAGCAGGGGAAGAACATGTTCCTGCTGAGCTCCCATGCCAGGACTAACATGGAGGTATGGGCTGGGACTATGGGGAAGGAGGAGGCCCCAGGTCCTGGACATGACCTAAAACTGCACCCTGCCAGAGTGGGGAGGCCTGGTGGGACTGACAGAGGTGTAACAGCCCTAGGAAATGCCAGGACCAAGGATCTCCCTGGTGAAAGGCAGGTAGGAGGTACCCTATAACCTCCAGCCACCACGTGCACACACAGTCCTGGCTGGGGAAAGCCCAGACCTGTAAGATCTTTGAGGGGCCTGAGGCTTACTGGTTGCACTCAAGTTGTGAGGCTCCAGGTGAGCTTAGATACCTGGGATGCCACCTGACAGGCATGGGCTTTCAGGTTTAAAACTCTTCATCAGACTGAGGAAGCATCTAGTTGATGTGTGTGCGCTCTTCCTGGATAGAAGGAATAGTAAAGAAGTCAGAGGCTGGCATGCAATGCAAGCAAGAAAGCCAGTCATTGAAAATGTAAATGGAGACATCAGGGGGTGAGAGACAGGCTAGGGCAAGGGGGGTGGAAAGGGGATGTAGCAGGTAAAATGGAGAGGTACCTGGGGAGTCAGATGTCAGGCAGATTGTAGTGTGTCGTTAATCCAATGTCTATTTTGAGTCCATGAGTTTCTGTATCTAGGAGGTTGATGAAGTGAAGTTCATAGGCCTATCTGTGAAAAGTGGTTTGTAAATTCCCCTTGAGGATCAGGAACGAGGGACTGGAGACAGGGTGGTTTTCTTGTGAGAACTGTGTCCCCACAGGTAGTTGGGTATTCTTGTCTGTAATAGATTCTGGAGCAAAGTTTGTGGTGTACTGGGGATATGATGGTAGGCTTTTCATTTCTTGTCATGGCATGGTCTGGATCCATTTGGTGTGTTTTGGGCTGTAGGAAGTTGGCTTTTCGTGGTGATGAGGTTAGCAAGGTTGGGTGCTTGTTTGAATTTACAAACCAATTTTCACAGATGGGCCTATGAACTTCATTTCATCGACCTCCTGGATACAGAAACTCATGGACTCAATATAGACATTGGATTTATGACACACTATAACCTACTGACTTCTGACTCCCCACGTAGCAGGTACCTCTCCACTTTCACCTGATACATCCCCCTTCCAATCCAGCCCCACCCAGCCTCTCTCTCACCCCCTGATGCCTCCATTTCCATTTTCACTGACTGGCTTTCTTGCCTACATTGCATGCAAGCCTATGGCTTCTTTACTATTCCTTCCACCCAGGAAGAGCACACAGCAACTGCAGATGCTTCCTCAGCCTGACAAAGGGTTTTTAAACCCCAAACCTTGCAAAGAAGAATTTCTACAACTATTAATTTGGTCTAATAAAAGATATCAGATTGACCATAAGTACCTTTTCTGGGCTATGTCCTTAGACCCACAAGGCTACAACCTACACCCCTTAACACACACAAGTGTCACGAATTTTGCTTTCAGCAATTTGAGGGCCAGTTTCACAGAAACCCCTGCACCACTTTGTCTGAAACCTGGCAGGCCCCCCTCATGCCCACACAAGGAGCCATGTATGTGGCAGGACAGGTGCTAATGAGGGTGGCCATTTAATGGCCCACTCTCAGAGCTGGAGACAGCAGTTTAGTTACACCCTCCCCCCACCCCGCCAGCAGGGGAAGAACTCCTGTGCTGAGCTCCTGTGCCAGGAAAAACTTGCAGGTATAGGGGATGGAGCTATATGGGGAGGAGGAGGCCCCACATCATCCTTGGCATGACCTAAAACTACAACCTACCAGGGTAGGGAGGGACTGCCAGTGGTGCGGCAGCCCCAGGAAATGCCAGGATCATGAACCTCTGTCATGAAAGGTGGGTAGGAGGCACCTGATAACTTCCAGCCACCACACAGTCCTGGCTGGGGCAAGCCCAGACCTGTAAGATCTTTGAGAGGCCTGAGGCTTACTGGTTGCAGTGGAGTTGTGAGGGTGAAAACTGGGGCTACCATCCCTGCAGTTTTTATCCCACTGCACCTTAACACAGACAAAATCACACATCACTAGTTTTACTTTCAGCAGTTTGAGGTGCAGTTTCCCAGAAACCTCTGCACCTATCACTTTGAAACTTGGCAGGCTTCATAGCCTCAGAAGGGGCTACCATCTGCTATTTTCATCCTGCTGTGCCTTAACACACTCAAGTTGTATGAGTTTTGCTTCCAGCAGTTTGAGGTCTACTTTCCCAGAAACCTCTCCAGCTATGTCCTTGAAACTTGGCAAGCTTTGTGGCCTTAGAAGGGGCTAGTAGTCCTGAAAGTTTCATCTGAATCAGGCAATAAATTGCAAAGTTATAGGCAGTTTTGTTATTCCCAGTTTTGTTATTCCCTATAGCCTATGGCTGAAACACCAAAACAGTGTCGAAATTCTGAAATAATTTTGAAACAGTTCCAACCAAAATGAAATGGGACAGTGATCCAAAACACCAAAATGGTTCCCTGTCCCTCTGAAATGATGAATCCGAACTGAAACAAAACACAGCCGCTTCACACAGCCCTACGAAACACCGGAATGAAACGCTGTCCCTCTGAAATGCCAAATCTGAAACTGAAATGAAACACAGCTGTTTTGCATGGCCCACACCGGGCAAACATACTGCAGGGAACCTGTGTGTGCATGTCCCTTAAAAAACAGGCAGACGGTTTCTATAAAGGGAACTGGAACCAGACCTGTAGGTACTGCAATACCAGGAGGGCCAGAGCCAACCATGACACCCCCTCTTTGGTGCCAAAATTGCTACATTTAATATGCTGATAAGAACCTTTGTTTTTGCATGTGGCCCTTAGCCTTATGAGTCCTACAGCCTTTATAGATCCTTTATGGGTGGTGGCATATATGAAATACAAACACATACTGAGCCGTGCTGAGCTATGGGGTCACCATGGCTCAAAATGCTGTTGGCTCTGATGGAGCCCAGTCTAATTAACTAAATGGTAAATCCTAAGCCTTTTGCCTTTGGATTGATATCATGTATTCTATCTAAAAGTAGGTGCCAAAGTATATGAAAGTGTGTTTATAAAATGTGCTAAAATTTGCAGTAGTTACAAAAAAGGTCAAACATATCAATTCTGGGTGAACTAAATGTATTGGTACTATATGTGAATTACCATAGCCATATTTATTGCAAGGTCAGTGTTATCAAATTTGCTCCTCACTTCTGTGTACTCAGGGAGAGCAGGACCTGACTGTAAGGAAGGGGTATGGGCTGCTCAGGAAAGAATTTGGGGAGAAGCAGCATGCAAGTTACCTGACCACCCCCCTCCCAGATTTATTTTCCCTGTTATAGCAGTGGGAAGTGGACAAATTCAAGGAAAACCTTTGATAATTAGATTCTATACCTGGAAAATTATAATACATTTATCATTTGTCCATATATAAAATCTAATTATTGAAGGGGTCGTCTTATAATCAGGGTCATTTTATATTCAAATACATATGGCATTCATTGCTCTTTTGGCAGATAGAAATATTGGGATTGGAGAAGGAGGCTGGAGCAGAATTAAAGAATCCTTGGGATTTGCAGGAGCAATACTTCTTTCCTAGTGAAGGAAGTAGCAGAGTTAAACTCAGACAAGCAGTAAGGTGGATTCTGGTACATCAAAGCTTGACTATTGTGAAAAAGACAAAAGTCAAAATTTGTTAAAAGTTTTGAATTCTCAATGGAAGCTAGGAACATTTGAAAATATTACCTTGTGATTGCAGTAAGTGTTACAATACTGTTGATATTGCATGAGAGTATGTCTCAATGGCAATCATTGATGCAACTCCAGTGTTATGTTAGATGTACCGCATCTCAATTCAATCTAGCTAGGTCTTGTACTGATAGCACTTGAACCAAGGCAGCATGGAACATAGTGGCTAAGTACAGACAGTCCAAAAGCCTGAGGCTGAATCTATTGAATCTTCACAGGTTATGTTAGACCTCGACTCCATGCGGCACCCAATAACTGTGGAGACAATGATCCAATTGCTCAGAGAGCAAACACCAGCACACATTGCTAGCAACAACTTCATTCAAAATGGAGACAGCCTTGAGCAAGCTCCCAAAAAACCGGGGAGTAGCCACAAACATTAGTTCTTTCCACATTTATACACCTTGGTTCATACTCATTAACATTTACTCCACCTTTGTCCTTCCTTTGTTCCATCCATATTCCCTCCTATCTCAATCTCTGCCTCTGTTTACTGTTTATTCATTATCATGGAATTACCTATGCATTTTACTCATTTACATGCCTTTTTTGCTATGAGCGCATGAACAAGACCCTGACCCTGGCTTCTTTCGGTCAGTTGCGGTTTCTTGCTGATTTCTTCACCATCTCCAAGGTCTTGCTTCTGCTTATCTCCTAACAATAGCTGGTGGGCTGCACAATGAGCCATATGTTCTACACACTACCACATTATTAGGAAAATGCTTGCCTAAGCATCTTGCAATGTTACTTTTTATATAATATTCTGCCTTGTGCTTAGCAGCTTTGCTGAGCCACAGGTTACAGCCTTTTATTCAGCTGCAAATCCAATGTTCCCCAACATCCAAATACTGTCACCCTAACAGGTTAGTCTAAGCTGCATAGATTGAACTGATAAGCAAGTGAACATGCATTCACTTTTGATTCTGGAAATGCAACCACATGCCTGCAGTGGCCCAGACCAGAAGCCAGGGACAGGGAATGCTAAAGCATGCCTCTATGCTTGACTGGAACAGACAGCTTGGGCAAAGGCTAGCTTGCCCACCCTGTGAGGTGGGGTTTGTTGGGGAGGTGCAAAGCATCCTGGGATCCTGGGGGACTGTGAATTAACTTGAAGCTGGAGGGGAACTGGCCAGAAGTTCAATAAACTGATTTAACCTCAATCAGTTAAGTCTGATACTACATCCATCCAGGTTTATCTTAAACTGGTTTCAGCCATTTTGAAAGAAGATTGGGTGCATCTACATGTGACACTATGTCGCCATAGCAACACACTATGGTGATATAGCATCCACAAGCAAAACTGTGATGCCACAGCTAGATTGCCATAGCAACTCTCTCCCTTGTTATAGCATTTCACTATGGCAACTTAGTACCTAAAAGTAACTGTGCAGGATGCACACAGCACAATATGGGCTGTTTCTGTGCCATCCTTTAGTACTTCTAAAAGGAAGTACTAAATGACAGTGTAGTAACAATGGTGCTATAGCAGCACATGTAGACGCGCCCATTATGTGCACCGAACTTCTGTTGCATTACAGATTTGAACTGGTTTCTGATTACTTATACGTAAGTATAATGGTTTATATGTAATTTCTGTCCCTAGCCAATGAGAGAGAACCACTTTATCCAGTATCTTTTGAGCATGTTTTACAGCATACAATATACTCTGAGCTGCCCTAGCTACCCTGCTGTTAGTACCTGAGCCAGCTAGTTAAAAACTAATGTAGCTGTATCTATAGGTCAGTGACTTAATTGTCAACATATGCTAATAGTTTTTAGCCAAATACATGATGTTGGATTTCAAGTACCACCAGTGATTGCATATTGTATGCTTCAAAGGTGGTTTGCAATAGTTCACAGAGCTGGCTTCAGTTCTTATGGGCCCTAGAAATTTTGAGTGATACTGAAGGGCCATGTCAGGTAAATAATTTGATTTACATGGAACCTTCCACTTCAGTGTGCATCACTGATTTTAGTGTATATTCATGTATCTAGCTGCAGAAAGCAAGCCCCGAGTTAAAGAAAAGGGATCGCCTGTTTTCACAGATCTGAAAAATAATCTTATGGAGATAGAAAACATTCTCTATATTCTCTAGTTGCATTTCAGAGCGAATTTGATCAGTAATTTGGTATTTCAATCCTTGTGCTTTTCCAAAGCCTAAAATTTTCCTACTTGTTTCCTAATAAAAAATGAAAGTGCAATCACAGTGTGATAGATTGGCAAACATGACTTAACTGAGAATATGATAGCTTTCATTCCACAACTCAGTTTGTTTTGAAAGACCTCTTGCGCCAATGGAGGTTACAGAAGCTGTGCAGTGAACACCGGAAATGAGTTGGCATTAGAGGAAATTGACCATTAAGGGCCTATTTTCAGGGCAGTGGTGTTTTGTTCAGGCAGTCCAGCCTTCCAACTCACTTCAATTAGAAGTTAATTTCTTTAACAATGTTAATAGCAGGCAATAATCCTATCCACTTTGGAATTTGAGGTAAATCTGAACTGATAGTCTTGCTTCCTGTGTTCAGAGAAAGGTCACAGGGACCATTACTGTGGCAGCCAACTTTACTAATCTTTCAGGCTTTGGTAGGCAGCCTGCAGCAAAAATTACACTGAAAAACAAATAAGGCACAGTTACATCTTCTTGAATTCTGTTGCTTTCCTTTTTCCTCTTGACTGAGACTTCTTTCTAAAATGTGTTCTGTAAAGTCAGAATAGATACTTGGAGTAGCTGGAAACAATGGAGCAGCATCAGCTTGTAATTCTAGTGAGCCACTGAAAACACATTAATTATACTCTTTTGTGTGTCCAAATTGAGAAGAACACCTTTCCCCACTGGGTACAATGGCTAGAGCTCAGTATTTGAAAGAGTTGCTGGAGCATTTATGTGGCTTTTTCCAAGTGGAAATTAGCTCCTATACCACTTCAAAAAATTCTCCCCGGTTAATTTTTAATAAGAGTTCAAAGTAACTTTCCCACCTACCTCTGAGCATCCATATTAATCTTTATCAATTCAAAATCATACATCTTTTTTTAATAAGAATTTTTTTTCTTTCCTCCATTTGCTGTGTGAAAGAGCCACACAAACACCCAGGGAAACAGACTTACTTAAAACAGACTTAGAAAAAAAAGATTTTAAGTGCATAGAATAAACTGGAAATGACATGTTTATGTCTGTTATCTGAGGTGTTCCTTGTGGCTTAAATTGGCCAGAAAAAAATAAGATTTCTCTTTTTTTCTCTCTTTTTATAAAGTAGGCAGTGTCTTGTTAATTGTATATCCAAGAATATGAATTCACATGGTTCATCTCATGATTGACTTACTCTTCCTTTTAAGTAGAGTTGTGCAAATAACTTAGTTCATTGCCAATTTAAAAAAAAGTTTCAGGCCTGAGTAGTGGAGATTGATTTACTTTGTATTTTGAATTATCCTTCCAATTTATTTTAAACAATTTGAAATATCCAGCCATTTTGATTAAAACACATTGAACTGAAACTTTCGGCATAAGCCACTAAACAAAATTGATGAATTTGCAAAACAATTTGTTGGCACTCAAACTGCATTTTTTGTTAAAAAGTAGCCTTTGGAAGCAGTTGGTTAAGAGTATGGGAGAACAGTGGATCTTTTTAGCAGTTCTCATGGATGTAACAACACCTAGGGCTTTACCACAGAAGTCCTCCTTGAGTAGCTGACTCAGGCCTTATTTGCTTAGCTTATGAATTTGAATGAGACAATAGACTAATACTTTATGGCTATGCAAGTAAAAAGGCAAATGGGAACACTTATTTTTTAGCATTTGTATTAATTACTACTGCAAGAATATATGATGCTTATCTATGGGACTGTAATTAGGCATACATAGCATTAGTTAAAAACATATTTTCATTACAAGAATGGAAAGTACATTCTCTGGGCCTTTCCACAGAAGCTGACTTCATTGGTTCATCCCATTGAGCATGCATGTGAAGTGTGTGGTGCCTCAGAGCAGTTTGAGGCATTGCAAACTACATGTGACCCATGTACAAGTGTTTACTGAACTGCTAATTTGCAGCACGGTGTGTTTTTTGATACTGCTTGATCCTAGCGTCAAAAGAACCTGTTGCTGAAAAAGTGGTGTGGTGCATGCAGCAGAAGTGTGCGCTACCAGAAAGGGAGCCTAGCCAGCCAGAACCACGTTCTGGTTGCTGGTCAGTCTGTGAGCAGCTGACTTGGCATTGCTGCTGCCCTGGGAGGCCCCCAAGACCCCAGATAAGGCTACTGGGGCCAGTACAGGCACTGGACCCAGCCTCCCATACCCCACCTGGGTCACTTTGCTGCGCGTTGAAGCACGCATGCAGAGGCATGTCTGGGGACAAATAGCAGTGACATGAATGGGAAATGCATGCCACTGCATATGTATACTCGTCGAGACATGCCCCATGTCTTTGAAAATTCAAGATAGCAAACACACATGCTCACACAAACACACTTCTCTCCACATTGTTATATAGAGTGAAATAAAGTGGTATCTCTTGGAAGTTCAACCCTGTTCAACAATGGTTGACTCACTATCAGCCCAGGAAGGTGAACTTGTTTATCTCTATCAAAGATAAGTTAATAAGCAACAAAATTCCATTTTTCCTGAATGGCATAAGTAGAGAGGATGCAAATATTGTCTGTAAAATGAAATTATGTAACTACTTGCATATGACCTTCAGATCCAATTAACTTACAATATTCTCTCTCTGATTCATGTGTAGGAAGTAAGTGCTTGTCTCCTGCTCCTTCATCTTTAGAAACAGATTATCTCCCCTGAATGAAGGAAAACAACCTTTAGTTCACTGCATTTAAAGATCCACTGTCTTCTCTCTGAGTCACACGTAAGACTGTAATCATTGCTGGTGGACATGCACGTGTGTCCATTACAGTACAGGTCTACCTACTCACCTCCTGTCTTCTGGTGCTACAGGAAATAAATAAATGTTTGGACTGCATTTAATTCCACTGTATCTAGGCTGTGGATCAGTGCCCTCTCAAGAGTAAGAAGAGTTCTAATTCCTCATTTGTCTATAAGTAAATGAATGTGAAAAGTAATCCTTCTTACAGTTGATGCAAATGATTCATGCCTTGGCTATCCAGGCCTTACATCAGTAAACTCTTAGGGTATGTCCAAATGAATGCTCACGTGCCTCTTGCAGCATCTCAAAACAAAAGCACTCAAAAGTGTTTTGAGATGCTGCAAAAGGCACATTCAGGAACAAACAAACATTCCCTGCACTGCAAATTTACAGCTCAGGGGCAAAATTAGACCCCTGGATATCCAGGGGACAAAAAATACCCCAGGCACAAAAAGCGGGGCAGGCAGCTGGAGGCTTCAGTTCTCCACAGAGATGCTCTGCCAGTCAGCCAGAGCATCTCTATAGCTGGCCTTGGGCCCACTGCTGAAGCATGCTTCCTGCCCATGTGGAGCAAGCAGCAATGCAGGCTGCAGGGAGCTGGACCCGACTTTGTGCCAGGTAAGTAAGGGGTGGGCAGGGGCTGGAGGAGGGGTCCATGGGAGGGGGGTCTGCCCCTGCCCCAGCCCCTGCTTGCCCCCCCTGCCCAGCCTCCACTCCCTGATTGGCCCTCCATCCAGCCCCATCCCTGATCATCCCCCTGCCTGGCCCCAGCAGTCCCAGACTTAAATTAAAAAAAAAAAAAGCCGCACACTTACCGACAGTTGCAGCGGTCACTGGGACCTTTGGGGCCTCCTGGCAGAGCACCCCCCCCCTATGCCGCAGGGGGCAGCAGGAACCAGCCCCGGCCACCTGGCACCCTTGCTGCCACTGCTCCATCACATGGGTGCAGCCCATGTCAGCAGGGCACAGCATGGCTCTGTGTGCTTTCAGGCAGCTGGGGCCATTTCAGCTGTCACCCAGAGCCTGGCACCGCTCAGCCTGAGTGGCTCCAGCTGCCTGACAGCATGTGGAGCTGCACGGTGCCATTCCAACCCAGGCTGCGCCCACATGATGGGGCAGAAGCAGCGTGGGTGCCAGCTGGCTATGGATGGTGCCTGCTGCCCCCACTGCCTCGTGCTATGCGGGAGAACTCTGACAGGAGTGACCCCAACGGCCACTGCTACTGCTGGTGAAGGTCCAAATGTTGATGTATAAAGTGTGTGTGCGGGGGGGGGGTGTACACACATACTTTATACATCAACATTTGGATACTAATTTTTAACACCAGTAAATTGAATATGCTTTTGCAAGACAAAAAAGACCACTTCAGTGCTTCTTTTTACTTTGCTTAATATGTTCTTGAGTTGGAGAGTACATTTTTCTAATCAGAAACACACTGCTATAACTTAAGTTCTAAGGTCTTGATATTTTTAAAACAATCTTCTTTCTGACAAAGCAATCACCTCTCAGTTGCTCATCTGCCATGAAGCCAAATGGAGATCAGATGTGAAAATCATTCCATGTTCCAGACATATGTGTGCAGCAGGACCTGAAAAGGTCATATCTCTGCTAAGCAGAGTTCTCAGTGGATTAAGACCTATTCTTTCTCTTGAAGGATTAATAGGTATATAAATCCCAAGGATTAAATAAAACATTTATAGTTTTAGTGCAGCGGAGTGGACTTGAGTCAGTTCTAGGTATTTTAGTGTGTGTCTTCCACAGAAACTTATATGAAATCTCAAATGTTTCTCTTTTACATGCACTTTTGTTACATATGCATGTTTTTGTTAAGTTATTGATGGTACTACCTGGAAAACATCTGTAATTGAAATCTCTGCTTTTTGATGTATGAGAAAGGACAGCCCATTACCTATTGTTCCTAATTTGCATATCTGAGCAATGGGAGCTCCCACATTGGGCAAGAGTCAAAAATGGGAATGTGAGTGTAGTTTTGCACTCAACCTATCTATTGTCTTCCAAAAAAGAGTGAACTCATAAGACAGTTGAGCTGTTAATAAAAGCAGTATAATTTCCCCTATTTTGCATCATTTGTATTTTTCAGCGATTTATGATTTTCTCCAGAGAACTTAAATGCAAACCCAGCTAACCTTTCATCAGTAAAACTACAAGCTCCTACATCACGATCTGAAAGTGGGGTGCCACTGCACCGCCTCTGGTTCCACCCCTGCTCACATCCCAAAACAGGACAGCAGTTAAGAGGTCTGTATCTGAGGCCCAGACCTATAAATTCAGTTTCGACTCTCACCAGACCCACCTGGCTTGCAAGCAGGAGTTGGATCCAATTACAACAGGCTGGTTACCATGAACAGAGCAGGTGCATGTATCCAGTTCATAACAAAGTTGCTTTGACAGAAAGAACAGAAAACTAAAGCCATACCTTTGTTGCCTTTTTCCTAGATTGCTGTAATTCCAGAAGTGGGAAACAAAACATGTGTCAGTTACAGAAATGAATGTTCTCTCTAAGCTGTAAGACACCCGACCACTAATATATCCTTCTTTGGAACCACTAATATATCCTCAGACATCTTTTCCCTTCTTGCCAATTACTTTAATAAAAAAATATCTGTCAATATACTAACTGTAAAAATATGTTTCCTTGGCAGTTACTTGGATTCAGAGCAATAGTACTGAGGCCAAAACACTTTTAGAGACAAGTTCAGTTCTCAAAGTTACAGGTATGTTTCTTAAAACATGGCTGCTGTTAATAACATTATTACATCAGCTTTCACCCCAAGATACATACCATGGGATGGCTAACAAACCAGCGAGTGAACTGGGACCTTCAGAGAGTTAAAAAGTACAAGTCTTTACAGTTCAAGCTAGACACGTGGTCTCTAGTGGACGCCTGTAACAGGTTCACATTCTCTTTGGACCAATGACCGAGCAGAACACTGAACACGCTTGGAGCAATATATCTTTGTAAATTGTAAATATGGCACACCTAATTTAGTCCTAACCCTGAGGAAAGAGTCTATTAAACTCCAATAGCCTTTAAAGAGAAACACTTTTACTGAAACAAAATCCAAGTATATCCAATAGACTTCTGAAAAAAGGATATTTAAAAAATATTTAAAGAGTTCATCACAGCCCTACAGGCATGAAAAACAGTGTATATGGAGTGGGGGGGAGGGGAGGGGAGGGGAGGGGAGGGGAGAGAATCATTCCAACAAATTTCTAGGTAAGCTTGAGATAATTCTACAAAAAGTTACTGTATTTCTCAGTACAGATAACAAATGAAGCCAAGAATGTGTGGGCCACTAAAGGCTGAAGATTGTGGTTGGAAAGTTGCACTGACTGAAACTTAAATCAGCCCCTACAGATGGCCAATAAAATGATACAGACATGAACAGTTGTTAGTCATATAGAAGCAAAACAGAAGGAAAAGAAAAAAATATTTATGGCTTCCTTTGCTCATATAGTACGCAATCTGCATCCCAGAACCCTGCTGGATGGATTCAGTTGGCCATCACTGGGCAAGTACTTTGGGCATATTCTGAAATTGAAAACATGTCTGTTTGTATGTGCCACCAGTGAGCATCCAAGTCACTGCCAAAAGCTTCCCACTATGGAGAGAGTCTTTAGAGTTTTTTCCCTATACGTAATAGACCATTCCTTTGTGCTAGGTTTTGTCCCGCTTCCTTCCACTACAGCCTCATTATCCCTCCTTGTCATACATCCTCCCTCCAGAAAGGTGACTTGAAGTACTTAATGTGTCAGCAGATTTCTTTCATTGCAGCAGCAGGTAACTCCATGCTTTTTGACATCTTGCTCTTGTCAAACCGGGTGCTTCCTTGAGGTTACTTTCTTTCTACCAATTGGGATTAGTAAAGGAGGTGAATTTAGCTTTTGTAGGGCTGAGTATCCCAAGGAAGTCTCTAGCAGGCCCCAGAAAAGGTTGGGGGGGTGGGCAGAAGACCACCTCTGTTTCTCCCCCAAAACTCTGCTCTGTGACAATTTGGTTAGGATGGGACCAGCAGAGGATACACTTCTTACCCTGTCTCTTTAAGTAACCTGAGCTGTATACATTCCTGAGGGAGGGGGGAAACCTGCTCCCTCTGCCTACGTGACTGGCATCACATACCTGGGTGAGGGACTTGCTCCCTGGGCAGCTAGGAACTGCCAGTCTGCCCAGCAACTAGTGATGCATTTCAAATTGGTTGGCTGACAGCCAAAGATGCTGGCCTCCGTTGGACCAGGTAAATGAGGTCACAAGGGCTATATAAGTTAAGGACTGCCCAGGAGGAGGGGGCAGCAGCCATGAGGGAGACTCAGAGAGAGAGAAGAGCTGAGCCATCGGAAACTTGCTCTCTCAAAACTCATGATCAAGGAACTGCCCTCCTCCAGAGGGAATCTCCACCTGCCTCTGGATGATACTTGTGAGTAAGCTACCTGAGATCTAACTAGATATATAACTTGCAGTAACTCAGATGTGTAATCAAAGGCTATCCAGCCATGGGAGCTTGCTGTATGAGATTTCTGTGATATTGCTCTACCCTGTACCCTGTTCCAACTCTACCCCTTGTAACCAATAAAGTTCTCCTTTGTACTTAGTTTGGGAGACTTATTGGGAGTGGGTCTAGATTATGCCTTGGGGTCCCCTTGGTTCAGCTGACTAAGGGAGAACACTACTTCCGCTTCTGAGTTCTTGAAGTGCTTCTGAGTTCTTGAAGTGAATCAAGTACCCTCTAGGGCTACTAGGCCTGTGTTTCCCAGGGGGTGCAGAGCCAGAATCAAGCCCAGCCCTGGGTGGTGGCAGTGGAACCCCCAGGCTAGTGGGTGTGCTCCAGGAAGGGGGTCAGCCAGACATGAGGCCCCCCCAGGGAGCCACTTGGAGCCTGGAAGGTGGTCAGGTGCAGTGAGGTGGGTGGCTCAATGCAGGAGCACCCCCTACTGGCCCATCACAGGGGGTGTCGGAGGGTAAGAGAGCAAAACCACTAGGGAGTACCAAAAACGGACATAGCACAGGCAAGAAAAGCCTGCCTATTCATACTCATTTTTATTACCAATTATATTATATATATTAACCACCTTGTGATTGAGAGATTGATCTGGATTTGCCTGGCAAAGGAGAACTGGAGTTAGTGAAGCCTGGACCACAATAGAAATATCAGAATGAATATTAGCTTTAAAATATTTTTATGTATATTTTTCCTGAGTAAAGAAGTAATGAAACAATCACTTGCTAATATGCAGCAGAAAGGTCTTTTTCTCCCAAAGTTTGAGAAAATTCAGCCCTCTCTTCCTCCTCCCTTTGTGAATTGTTGGAAAGAAACTGCAAAGTATGTGAGAAATGATGAAGTGAGGCAAATCAACACAATATAACTTCCTAGTGCAACAGATATTGGTGGTTTAAGACATCCGTCATTGTTACTGCTTCCAGCTGGGAATGCCACAATGTCATGACCTGTAACATAGTTAGACAGAAAACATTTTGATATGTGTGTTGCCTGGTTGTTGTAAGCTGGAGAGAAAATTTTACTTCTCTAAGTTTCAGATAATACTTCCTTTTTCTAATTGCCATTCATGTACTGGCATCTTAACAAAGAATTCATATTATGGAAAATATGAGACAATAGTCTGGTGCTCTGTGAACTTGTTTATGTAGAAACAGGCCATGAATGATATGGGCACTGCATTTTACTGTGAGTGCTCCTCAGCCTCTTTTTTTTATTTGAGAGAACGCTTAGGTACTTATTGAATTGGAAAACAGAAAAATGCCACTTCCCATTTCTAGCTGCTAGGATTGATGTTGAATTAAAAAAAAAAATGATTCTACATTCTTTTTACTCTTTCCCCTCTGCTCAACCTGCCTTTCATTTTTTTTTAAACTTTAACTATTTCCCCCAACTAACCTCCCCCCACCCCCTTCCTTTTTCTAGTAAACTTTTCCTCCATGCCTTTCTGAATGCTTATCCATATACCATTTGGAGTATGTCTCCATTTATGTTTTGGGACAAACTGAAGGCTCCCTCTCCACTACTCAGAGTCACATGAGTTGCCCCTTCCTATCTACATGACCTGCCTGTGGGAAATGTAAAAGTAGAAACAAGCAGTTGGCAGCTGATTCCTATAAGAAGAGGAACAATGAAGTCACCTGTTATTCCTTTTGGGCTTCATTAATGTAGCCCGGGTACACCCAGGGGGTGTGCCCTGTCCTCCGATGATAATGGTGGTGGTCATGCAGGGTGCTGAGAAAGGGGTCAGCTACTAGAGCAGCTTCCTCCCTTCTCCATAGAGCAGGGGTGAGCAATTATTTTGGACACAGGGCCGCTTACTGAGTTTTGGCAAGCCATCGAGGGCCACATGATAGGCAGCCAGGGGCAGATAAATATTAATTTTCTAAATTTTTTAGGGGCCCCACTGGCTGGATAGAATGACCTGGTGGGCCGCATGCAGCCCCCAGGCCACATTTTGCCCACCCCTGCTATAGATCTAGGCCAAAACCAAATACTTAACTATGTACAATTTATTACAAGAATAAATACAGATGCTTAATATAAAACATAGACTATTTACAAGGCTTAACATATAATACTATGTATAATATTCCACAGTTCACATATAATACCAAATATGAACCAAATAACTTACAACCTATGCAACACAATCAACACATAGGGATATTAACCTATATAACTTAACCATAATATTTCGTTTAACCTTCACAAATAACAATACCACTATACACATTGAAACATTAAAATACATAAACCATATTTAAAGAACCTTTAAATATACCCTTTAAAGATTACCCCTAGCTATATAGCCCTTAACACAACAACCTCAAAATAGGGAGTGCACTCAGCACCTCCCCGAGGGGTTTCCCTGAAGTCGCTCCTCTTTAGGACCTGAGGATGCGGACACGCCCCTCCCACAATACAGGGTGGAGGCAGCAGACCCTCCTCACCCATGTCAGCTCCCAGCTGGGGGTCCCGCTCCCCCATTAACTCACTTAACTCTGGCGAAGTCAAGGCTTGTCCCCTGCAGGCCGATCCCGCAAGAGCATCTCCCCAGTGGCGCCTTCTGCTCTCCTTGATGACCTGGTGCCCTGCACTAGGCACCCAGGGCTCTCTCTCTCTCTCACAGGACCCAAGCCCTTGCAGACTCCGACTCGCTGGTCTCACACCAGAGAGTTCTTCGCTTTCCTGGGCCCTGCCCTGGACACCGGGGGTCTTTTAATTAAAAGTGGAGCCATACTGCAAGGCTCCGGTCACTCAGCCTAGGGCCAGGGCTAACATAAGCAGCCACGAGCTGCTTCCAAGGCAGTTCTCTGTGCATTGACCTGTGTACTGGGTGAGGCCCAAACAGCCATAAGCTGCTCCCAGGGCCAGCTCTCTGTGTGCCGATCTGCACACCAACTGCCCAGCTGCTTGCTGGGTTCACAGGCTCAAGCTGCCTCAAGCAGCTCCTAGAGCCTGATACCCATGCACCAATTTGTGCACCACTGAAGCTCAAGCAGGGTCCCAAGGATGGTCATCTCTGGAGCTCCTCTCTCCTCACCATCCCTCATCAGCTCTCCCCAGCCTGCTGAGCACGCTTCCCTTTTATACTCTTCAGGGGCTCCTGTTACCAAATTTGCCCATTACTTTGGGGTGTGCTCATTTATTAGGGATAGTTTCTAGGGTCTTGGTGATTCTGTCAATGTGCTGCTTGTGTTACTATACGGAGCTGTATCTCTCCCTTCTGCAAGCCCTCACCCCCAGTGGAGCTATCTTGCAGGACTCAATCTCAATGGGACTGGGTTCCTCCAGTCACCAAATCAGTCATACACACAAACACACACAAATTAACGTGACACGCCTGACCTGGCCGGGCTGATCAGCATGGACAGGCTGACACCCTCATATGCCAAGAATCAGTTCATAAGAGCAACAATAAAATGCAGTCAGACACAAGCACACAGGTAAACAGAATCCCTCTGAATCCAGCTGGGTGTCCAGCTGACACCCTCATGGGCCAGCATTCAGTTCATAAGGGCACGTCTGAGTCAAACTGGGTCAATCAGCCTGTACAAGCTGATCCCCTTATGTGTTTCAAACTCAGCACGTCCCAATCTTTGGCCTCTTGATGAGCAGACCCCACAATAATTTGGGCTTCACAGGGATCTTTAGCATAGGTAAAAGAAGCGTTGCTGCAGAGCACGGGAGGAAAGAGAAGCAGAGAAGGAAAAATATACCCAATTACTACCAGTTTGACTATAAAAGTTATTTATTGCTAAGCGTATGAAATGTATAATAGTACTAGTAGTAATAGACATGCAAAAGAAAAACAAACACAAACAATGACAATACTACCCTGGTTTCACTAAGTATTTGGGGAAACTTAGCTCAAGCTTAACTAATACAGTTAAGGTTCAGAAGTTTATGCCTAGACAGAAGAGAGAGAACTCTGGGGTCTCACCTAGTCCATGGTACTCAGGCTGCAAAGCTGACAGGCACAGTCCATAGCACAATCCTTGAAGAGAGAGATGATCTGTTCTTCCAGCGTCCCAAGAATGACGGGATGGTGTCAGCACAGGAGTTTTCTTCTTCTTTCCTTTTCTCCTTCTTTCCTCCTGCTTCTTCTTTTTCTTTCTCTCTCTTCTTTAAGCACACACACTTACAGATTTTTATACCCTCAGTTCAGCTGCTTCGAAGCACCCTCAGTAGTGTAAATCATTGTCTTTTCTATTGACAAGGGGTTATCTGGTTTGGACCATCTCAGGAAACTGATTGATAATCAGGAAACACTTAAGATTAGGGAGTAACCCAAATACTTGGGAGCCAGCTTGAGATTCCTATGGATGGCAGATATACTGATGGGATATCTCATGGTTTCTTCAGGAACAATAGATAGCTTGCAGCATCAGGATTTTGGATTTTTACTTGTTGTGCACAAGCCTCAGCTTAGCATGACTTTTCCAGATCTTACTATAGTCTTTTAACAGACTTAAAGCAATTATTGGGGTGCTCATAACCTTTTGTGGAGAGGACTCCCACCAGTCGTCTCGGGAAAGATATGACAACACCTGTAATTAGGGCTCCAGCAGGCTGGATGCTGTGATGAACCCTTGACCATTGTTCAAATGTTGCCCATACCCCCTCGGACTCGGTCTCTTGCCTCAGCATTCCCTAACCTGGCAACCGAGTTTTAGTCAATCAAGTTTAAATAGGCCTCCCATAGTGGGACCGGGGAATGTACGGCCCGAGATGCCTATTAAACTTAGAGCTGTGTGTGTGTGTCGGGGGGGGGAGTCCTTAGCAAATCCAGATTAGAACTGGTCTGATAAATGCTGAGCTGGGTGTGTGTGAACATGGGTTGATTAACATTGGAAGCACAGATTCCCCATCATGCAGTGCTCTCCTGCTTCTCTGGTCTCAGAATTCACTGCAGTCTCTGCTTCACGCTTTCTGTTTTCCATCTCTCATGTAAATGAATGGTCATCTGGTTCCATCTCAGATGCAAATGAGACCAAGGGCAGTTGTTTCACTCTTATCACCCTTATCTGGAGAGTTTTAGGTGCGTCTCTCACTGCATCTTAATCAGTTTCGTTTATGTAGAGGAGGGGGGGGGGTGAGTCCTTTGTGAGTCAGACAGACTGCATCCTGTGCCAAAGTTGCCCAAGAATACAGAGCTGAGGCGTAACACTCCACCCATGAAGTTCTCCAGACCTGGCTGGTGCAGTTCCGATTCAGGTCCAGCTACTCCTTGCCCCCTCCCTTCAGAAAAGGGTGGGGCCTTGCTTCCCTTGTGCTGCCTCCAGATTGGTGGGTGGGCTCAACCAATCAAACAGCAGACCCTCGATCTTGGGATTCAACCCAAGCTCTCAAAAGGTAAGCCTACTGTAATTATTCACAGTAAAGGCTAGAAGCAAGGTACAGAAGAGACAGTGGCAGATTTCATATGCTACCTCCTGCAGTGCTTGGGTAAATATACTGTGCGGACTACAAGGAAGCTTCATCTTGGGATCTGGCACTCTGTAGAGTTTCTGGAGTGCTACTTGAGGTGAATAAAGGGTTTGTAATGTCAGAGGGTTTGTGCTAAAGGACATGCCTGGATGCAAGCATAGGTAACAATATAGACACCCCATCACAAACCTTTCCTTATAGCTTTTGAAAATAACTTACTTGGTCCAGGTTGCACTATAGGAGTGTCTCACTTGCTGAACTGCTTCAGGAAAAGTATTCTAGGTTCTACTTGCCTATAACTGGGTGTGTCTGCACAAACTAGTTTACTGCACAGTAGAGCAAATTACTGTGCAGTAAGCACCTGCATCTACATATGCAGTTGCTTACAGCATAGTAAGTTGCTCTAATTGTAAGTAAATTTGCTACCTGCAAATGCCAGTAGCAAACCTATTTGCAATGAATTACTGTGCTGTAGCACATGTGTAGACACTGACTGGGATTAAAATTGGTCCTAATCAGTGCTACCACTAGGGGACCAGCCTCAGGCTAACCCCAGGGCCCTGGGGCTGGGAGCCTCTCCTAGCCCAGGGCTGGGCCAACTCTATTCCTACCTCAGCCCCAGGCCCTTAAGAGCCTGCAGGGATGTTGAGGCTCTGGGGCACTTGCTGGCAGCCTGTGGCCACTGCTTGCCATTGCGTCCCCCAGGACAGTCCTCCAGGTAGCTGCAGCAGCCAGCCCACACCCCAGCACCACTCCCTGGCACCACATTGTTGCACGGCTACCAGGGCCATGCTGCCCAGCTGCTCAGGGTGCTGAAGGCACCTGCCAGGCCTGGCAGCACCTGAGGCCAACTTCTCCCAGCACCCAGGGACCAGTTGGCTCCAGGCTGCCTGCAGCAGCTTGCCCAAACCCCTGCACTAGGTGCTACAGCAGCTGCCCAGGCCTGCCAGCACTGGGACTGCCATCAAGGGAGCCATGGTGGTGTCTTCCCCCCAGGGCCAGCCCACAATTTTTTAGGGCCCCCTACAAAAAATAGTTCTGGGGCACCCTGACATGAAGAAGCTGGCAGGCCAAAGAAGCCAGCAGCATTGGCAGTGTGTGGGGCAGGGGTGGTGGCAAGTGGTTAGACACAAGGGGCCCCTTGGCTGTGGGGCCGCTTGCAGCTGCAGGTTTTGCAGGATAGGGCAGGCCAGCCCTGCCTTCCCCAATGCCACAAGCCCTCTCCCAGGGCCCCAGCTGGTCCCAGGAGGAGAACCTCATGGTGCTGTGGGGCAAGGCTGAAGTCTTTAGACAGTTTGTGTGGGTGGGCGCTCCAACATGTACATTTACAAGGGGCTGTCAGGCTGCATGCAGAAGCATGGGCATGACTGGTTGGTGTGCCAGTGCTACATAAATGTGAAGGCCTTATGGGCACAATGGGTCACAGTCACCGGCCACAACCGCCAGTTGGGCGCTACCTACAAGTCCATGCTCTTTATGTGGCAACTGGATGACATTCTTGTGCCCTGGAATTCTGGCCACATCTGTGCCTCTAGTCAAGCACAGGCAGCCTGCTGGAGCCTCTGCTGCAGCCTGGCACCTGTGTTGAAGTGTCACCAGGGGAGGGCCCCTCAATCCACCAGGAGCCCATCCTGCCATGCTCCCCACCCCCAGCATCATTGGGCAGCTCCAGGAGCCTGGAACAGTGCTTCCCTTGCCAGATCCACAGGCTTAGCCCTGCCCATGAGGTACCACCAGCTGCACCACCAGCTCCAGCTCCTTCCCAGAGGGGACCCCTGCCTGGGCAGCTGAACACCATGCCCCTGCACCCCAAGACACCTGCAGGAGCTGCACATCTTTGCCACAAGTGGGGACCAACCCAGGCTGCCAGGCATGCCAGCCCAACCCATATGGTAAGACCTGTACTTGGTGGAAGGCCTTCACTGCCCTGACCCCTTTCCCTCCCCACTCCCCTCCTGGACAACCACAATCCCCAGGCCCCTGAAGGGATGCCTCCCGCCCAGCATGCAGAAAGGCAGGAGACGATGCAAAACTTTATTGATCAGTTAGGTGCATTCCTCTCACAAACCGAGGAATGCATCAGTAGCAATGTCCTCCTTGGCTGAGAGGGAAAGGGATGTGTAGCACAGCCACACATAATGACAGAGGTTGTGGCGTAGGGTGGGCTTGCCTGCCACCATGTCAAAGCTCAGGGTCCCATGCCAGGTGCGCAAGTACACCTGGGGCACCATGACCATTGGCAGCAAAGGGGCATATTGGGAAGGGTATTCCTTGGTCTGCATAAGGAGTTCCTCCTGCTGCGCACAGGACACTTTCAGTAGGGGCACGCTCAGGACACAGAGCAGGTGTTGAGGAAGCAGGTCCAAGAGCACATCCCCAGAGAAGCTCCCTGTGGGGAGGGTGGGTGCACTGGCAGCTCCTCATCCCAGTTGTCTGGGAGTCCCATACCTCCTGAACCCAGGCACTGTGGGTTTGGTACCAGCACAAGGAACAGGTTCACCTCCAGGAGTAGAAGGGCGAGTAGTGGCTCTGGAGCCATGGCAGCAAGTACTGTCAGGACCCAGGCCTGACCCAGCCTGGGAACACAGCTGGAGAGGCAGGCTGCCTGCAGCCAGCACCCAGCCACCCTCCTGCTTCTGGGGAGTGAATGGGGATGGGGGTTCAGGTGGTGGCCACCTGTGCCAAGGCCTGCCTGACCAATTTAGCATGGCCCCTGGGCACCTGTGCATTCACAACTTCTGATCTGAGGTTGGGCACTGCACAGTCCCCGGTACAGAGCATATTGTCTCAGAAATATTTCAAACTGTCACAAACAGCCTCTTTCTCCTGGCTCTGCAGGTCCTGCAGCTGCATGTGGGGAAGAGGCAGAAGTTGGCAGATGGGATACAGCTTCATAGTCCCCACCAGCCTCGGCTGGGGTCCTATGAATCCACCAGCTCTGGCAGAGGAGGACTCAGGACCACACCTGGCTGCTGGGCTGTCTGATCATGGCATCCAAGGAGCACCTGGTGGACTTGCAGGCTTGGCCAGCAGAGGATGTCACTCACCAGGATGCTTGGTGGGCAGAGGACATGGCCATGAGGATACATGGGACCAGCACAAGGAGACAGGGATCAGTGTGAAGAGGAGACAGACTTCTAGAGAGACCTGGTGAACCAGGAGTTCAGGGAGAGGCTCCTGGCCCTGGAGGAGCAGAACACTAAAGCCCAGGAACAGCAGCCTGTCTCGGTGGCCAGGGAACTGGGGGCCATGGAGGAGCCAGGTGCCAGTCTCTCCAGCTTACAACAACCAGGCAGTCACTGTCCTGGCCCTGGCAGTTGCCTTCATGCTGCCTGCTGCCCTGCCCCTGGATTCAGCCCTGCCACCTGGCAGCTGGCTTCCTCATGGGCCTGGGTGGAGGTGCAGCATCATCTCCACCAGCCAGGAACCCCTGTATCAGCCCTCACCCCAGGCCCCACACCACCCAGCCCCTCCACGTGGGGCCAGCCCTGCATTTTGCTCCAGCTCCATGTGGCCACAGAGCAGGAGCTGCCCACAGCAGGGTCAGCACCACATGCAGGTCCTACTAGCCCTGGCCTCTGGCTTCAAGAGAGAGAGCCACCCACTCTGGGAGAGCAGCACCTACTGTCTCACCTGGCCAAACCCCCTGCCTGCTGGCCTTGCCAAGGTGTGTGCACCCATGGGGGAGCAGCTAGAGGCCAGGGTGCTGGGCACCTGTCCCTGAGCTCTGCCCCCTAGGCACCCCCACTCCACAGCCCCCTACCCCAGGATGGCACACACACACCGGTTCTAAATAGTTAGCATGGGGAAGAGGGTGTTTTATTGGTGGTGGGTGGTGGAGGGACTCTATGGGGAGGGATGGGAGAGGGGCTCTGTGGGGAGGAAGAGAGGAAGGGATGGGGTCTGTTGTTGAGGGGAGGGGGGGCTCTGTGTTTTTGGAGGGGGATAAACTGTTTTTTAGAGAACTTTCCACAGTGAGCATGGAGCTGGGTTTGCATGGTGGGGATGGAGTCTATGGGTAGCTGTCTAGGTGGGCTACAGCAGGAAGAATGCAGGAGGATGTTGGCCTTGGCGACCTCAAGGTAGGTGGTGAGGGTACACTAGGGTCCCTTCAGCTGGCCAAATGTGCACTTCACAAGGGTGCAGGTCCAGCCCAGACACCAATTGAAGTGTGCCTGGTGGGGGTCCAGTTGGCTGGTGTAAAGCCACATGAACCAAGGGAGGAGCAGGTAAGTGGAGTCCCCAGTGAGGATTGGTGGGACCACCACTGTGCCCAGCTGGTGGTCTGACACCCCTGACACGAAGTGCCCACTCTCCACCAGGATTACAGTTGTGTAAGATTCAGGTGTCCTGGACACTGCCCACCCAGCTGGCACTTATGTTTGTGAAGGCACTGTGGTGGTCAAAATTGGCTTGGAGCATGATGGAGTGAAAATTCCACCAGCTGTAGTAGGGGCAGTTGCCATGGGGTGGGTAGGTGGCAGGAATGTGGGTCCCAGCCAGGGCTCTGATGCACTGGGGGAAGCCCAGGGTGTGGAACCCTGCCACCACTGCCCTGGGGCTGGCTCCAGATGGGAGGCTCCAAACAGCTATGCCAGGCTCTGGGCTCTGGCATCAGCTCCCTACCGGTGCGTGCACATGTGCCTCAGAGCGGGCAGTCTGGGAGGGGCCTGAGGCAGTGCAGTTCTGATCTCTCCCCCACTCCTGGTACAGAGGTGATGGCAGGGTTCTGGACCCTGACACAGCTGTTTGCAGCCTGCCTGCTGCCGCTGCCACTGCCCAGAGCCCAGGCTGGCTGCAAACAGCTGGGCCGGGCTCCAGAACCCTGCTCCAGAACCTCTGTGCTGGGAGTGGGGAAGAGACTGGGGCTGCACTACCTCAGTCCCCTCCCCCACCACCATCTCTGAGGCATGCATGCATGTGCCAGTAGGGAGATGAAGCCGGAGCCTGGCACAGATGTTTGGAACCTCCCAGCTGCAGCCAGCCCCAGCTCTGGGAAGCTGCTGCCAGGGATGGAGCCTGGGCTGCTCCCAGCAGGGCTTCCAGCATAGTGTGCCTAGCAAAACGGCCTTGCGTGCCATGCTTGGCACACATACCAGGGGTTGCCGACCCCTGGTCTAGAAAAAGTTACATGACCTTAGTGGCAATCTCAGGATGGTTCAAACTATTAGACTTCTTGCAAAAGCTGGTATAACCCTTATACTTAGGGAAAGGCAGCCCAGCCACTTAGATGTGACTTCATTGCCATGTGAGCCATTAGTGATAGATGCTTATCCCTGTTCTTCCCTATCATCCAAAATTCCTCAAATTAACTTAACTCCAGAAGAAGCAGTTTAAGAAATGTTTGGGTTTACCTTTTAAACTCCACAGTAGTTGGAGAGGGTGGGTGTCCAAGCTATTTAATCCTGACTGCTGGCAAGAGTACTAGGTGTGTTGATGCTGTAGCATATGGGGACCAATCCATTAAGAACTGGATTGGAATTATTGGTTTATTTCACTACTGAGCAGCTAGCAAACTGAAGCCCTATTGAAAACTGAAGTTTAGAGATGGAGGGCCCACTATAGACTCCTTGAGACATGTAATCTCCCAAGACATCCAGCCCCTTATATTCTGGGATCTAGAAACACATCATTGTGTCAAGATGGCCCTCTAGGTATAAAACATATTTTTGGTAAGGACAAATAGTCTGATTGTAATCATGGGTCTTTCAAACCTTCAACCTATGAGAGTTTGTGGGCTTTACAAAATTAGCTCTTTTTAACAAAAATAATCTTTGTTTTAGGGTTATTTAGGTTTTTATTAGGCCTGTGCGAAGCAGCTAGTATTTACTTTGGATTCAGATTTGGCTGATTCGGAGGACAGTGATTCAATTCAATTATTCGAATCACTGTCCCAAACTGATTCAGCCAAATCTGGTTTGGAGATTCAGCCGCCGCCGAATCTGCCAAATCTCCAAATTGGCACCATCCCCTACCCACTCTCCCAGCCCCATCAATGGCTTCCCCAGTTCCTGGCTCTTTGAAAAAAAAGCCTGGCAGTCACCAGCTGCTGCCAGGCAGGGGGGCAATCACCACTGCCGTCTGCTCCCCATGCCATGTGGGGGGCTCTGCGATGAGCTCCCTGGCCCCTGTCCACTCTCCCAACCCCCCTCCCTCTGACTTCTCCTCCCGTCCCAGCTCCCGGGTCTTTAAAAAAAAAAAAAAGCCCCCACTCACCAGCCCCTGCCAGGCAGGGAAGCAATTCCCACTGACTCCTCACTGCCCCACACAGTGTGGGGGGCTCTGCCACGAGTTCCTGAAGCCCCACGACCACTGCAGCAGCTGGTGAATTGGGGCCTTTTTTAAGAGCCAAGAGCTGGGGTGGGTGAGAGGCTTGGGGGGCTGATGGCAGAGCCCCCCCATGCAACATGGGGCAGTGTGGGGCAGTGGGGATCACCCCCCCACCTGGCAGAAGCTGATGAGTGGGGGCTTTTTTTAAAGAGCCTGGAGCTGGGTCTGGGCAGGGCAGCCATGGGGGGAGGGCTGAGAGAGTGGGCAGGGGTAAGGGAGTGCTCAGAAGGACTGGGGGAGCAGGCAGGGGGTGGGGCCTGGTGGGGGTCCCCCACAGTCCTCTCTCCCCTCCTCCAGCCCTGCCTTCCCACACCCCACACTTACCAGTGTTGTCCTGTGGTGCCAGGCCAACTCTCAGGATCTCAAAATTGTGCTGTTACATGGGAGAGTGTAACACAATTGCACATATAAACACACAAATCAATTAGGTACATACACCCCCCACTAGGCACATACACCCCACTACCAACTCAGGCACATACACATCCAAAATGACCTGCCTAGGCACATGCACACCTATCACCAATTCAAGCACCTACACACTATACAAACCAAAAGTTAAGCAAAAATAAATTTTCAATACCCACACACCCAGATCCCTAATTCATATATCATACACGATGACATATATATATATTCACCACTTCACACACATACCACCCACCTACACATACACACAGGTGAGTTCCTAACTTGGATGGTACAATATGTATGTGTGTGTTTGGGATACCTGGGGGAAGGTTAAGGTGACAGAGTGAAAGTGTAGGGAGTGAAAGTTGCTAGAACCAGGATTAGAACCAGTAGACTAGAGAGAAGCTGGCTGAGGGACTGAAAATTGGAGTTACTTTAGGTTAATTAATGTGAGGACAATGCCCAAAGCCTGAAGAACAGGGGAGTGATGCCAGAAAGAAGCTGGCACAGAGGCTGGGACTGGAGCGGGAGCTGCAGGGGAGCCAAAAGGTAGGTGGGGAGAGGGAAACTGGGACTGGGGTGAACTGGAGGGTCTAAGGGGGAACTGGGAGCTGGCTCAGGAAACTGCAGGTGCTGGAGAGTGATTGCTGGGGAGCTCAGGAAGCTATGGAGGGAGGGGCTGCCAGTGCCAGGAGCTGCAGGAGGGCTCTGGCTGCCAGCAGAGACTGTAGGGGCTCTGGGGGGGAAGCTGGAGAGGCAGCAGGGAGTGACAGCAGGTTCTGGGAGCCAGAGAAGAACTCGAGGCAGATCAGGAAGCCAGGGGGTAGGGCTCCAGGAAGCAAAGATGGAAAGCTAGGAACAGAAGGAGACACAGAGAGAGATCACAAGGACAGCAGGGTAGAGATGGGAAGTCAGGGAACAGAGGAAGACAGAGAAAGATCAGAAAGAAAGAGGAGGCAGTGGGGCAGAAACAGAAAGCTAGGAACAGAAGGAGACACAGAGAGATCACAGAGGCAGCAGTGCAGAGACGGGAAGTAGGGGAACGGAAAGAGAGACAGGAAAGATCAGGGGGAGAAGGCAAGAAGAGACTGGGATTGGGGAGAAGGCAAGGGCAGAGAGAGAGACAGGAGAGGAAGATCAGAGGGGCAGAGAGCAGGAATTGGAGTAGGGCTGGGAGGTCAGTAGGAGAAAACCCAACTCGGGTTCAAAATTAACAGTGGGTTTTGTCTCAGACGGCCGAAGCTGACTTGAGGTGATCTACAAATTGCTCAGCCGTTGGGCGGGCTGGTGAATGGAGAGGCAGACAAAACGTATTGGTTGCAAAAAGGCTTTACTTACGCCGCTAGTAGCCGTGACGCAGGTGGTCCGATCGCTTAAATAATTACACAAGTTGCTCCAGCTGGCAAAACCCGGGCCAGCGAATCCGTAAACGAACCAGGCATGAAGGAAAAGGGGTACATCGAGGGATAGCGTTCGGCAACGGGGAGAAAAATCGATAGTTGATCAGGCTATCAATTCGCTCTGCCACGAGTCAGGAATTCTCTTAAGTCACTCTGCTGCGTGTTCAAAGTTCTCCGACTTGGGCGGAAGTTGCACAGAATTTTATACGGCTAACAAGCCAATCGCTAGCCACCACGTAGGAATAATTTAGAATCAGCCAATGATAGGACATAAATTTGCATACGAATGGCGGGAACTCTCTTGCACCGGAGTTTTCTATTGCAACAGAAAACTTTTGCTGTGCACAGAGACTCTCATGTGGCGGGAAAATTCCATTGTGCCGAGGCACTTAAAATCATTGGGTTATGACATGCCCCCTTGCTAATGGCACAGCTGGAATTTTAAACACATGAATGTGCCTCAAGTAAAGTTTGTCTAAGGACTCGTTGGTTTTGCAATGCTTAAGTAACAATATATATATATATATATATATATATATATATATATATATATATATATATATATATACAAATAACTTTATAGACTGGTCTCTAACAAACTATAAAATATAACAACTTGAACCTATGACAATAATTATTAATCATCAGCTGACTGGGAAACATCTACTTGAGACTCTTCCTCTGTGTCAGTCGACGGAGTGTGGTCCTCAATGACATAGTTGCCACGGAACATTCTCCTTCTTTTGTAACAGATAACCCCAACTAAAATGCTTACAAATATTAGAAAGAAAGCTCCACCCATTACACTACCGATAATGGTACCCCAATTGCCTTCCTGCATCGCTGTTAAGGTTAAGGCTGATGCCAAACTTGTAACGTTATTAGTTAAAGGATACCATGGAACCGTGGATGATTGTGTAGTAATAATAGAAGGATCTAATATATGGACAGTTTGTCGATCGCTTCTTTGACCAATGGAATTTGTTACCCTACAAATATAGGTTCCAATGTATTCATAGGCTAATGGGCCACTGAAATATAGCGTATCACTCACGGATACTAAACCCACAGGCCACTGTTCATCTAGCCTGGTCCAGGTGACTTTTATAGGTGGCGGATTAGAATTAACATTGCACTTAAGCTGAACAATTTTTCCACTGAAAACCCAATTTCCATCATAACCAGTTATTGATACTTCAGGGGCACATTGGATGTACGTGAGAGTATTTTATTTCTTTGTTTAAAGCTGGGTGGTTCACAATACAAGTTATACGCCTTCCCCTCGCGAATTTAGTGGGAATGATCTTATATCGGCTTATAACTGTTACCATTCTATTTGGAAAGGAAATTGAATTATATTCCATTTTACCAAAGTCTCCTTCCCAACTTATATTTGCAGCGGGTTTCCCAGTAGCTGCTGTACAAATGGCTGCCACTGCCCACTTTCCATCATCTATCAGAGAATTTGGCCCCTTGGTAAAACTTACAGTGGGCTCAACAAGTACAGTTACAATTGTTAACTATTGTGTATTTCCCAATGGGAATGTAGTTACTTTGCATATATACTTTCCTTCATCATAGAAACTCACATTATGCAGACTAATCGTTGCATCAATGGGCGAAGAACTTCTAGACAACACCCTCCCGTGGCATTTTCTTTGAACAGAGACCCCATATTCGGGATAATGCACAACAATAGTTTGTGCATTTTTATCATATATCTTTTCCCATGAAACTTGTATTATGGTTTCATTCATGTCAATCATACATTTTAATGTGACATTCTTCCCCCAAACTGCTGTTACGTACAGATCAACAACAGGTCTAACTAATACACTGCAGCAGAAATGAGAGAGGAGCAGCACCAGAGAGAGTTCAGGAAGACTTCAAGAATGCCTTAGACTTCAGGAAGGCCTTCGATACGGTATCCCACCCCGTACTGGTGAACAAGTTAAGAGGCTGTGACTTGGATGACTACACAGTCCGGTGGGTGGCGAATTGGCTGGAAGGTCGCACCCAGAGAGTCGTGATGGATGGATCAGTTTTGACCTGGAAGGATGTGGGCAGTGGGGTCCCGCAGGGCTCGGTCCTTGGACCGATACTCTTTAATGTCTTCATCAGTGACTTGGACAAGGGAGTGAAATGTACTCTGTCCAAGTTTGCAGATGACACAAAGCTATGGGGAGATGTGGACACGCCGGAGGGCAGGGAACAGCTGCAAGCAGATCTGGACAGGTTGGACAAGTGGGCAGAAAACAACAGAATGCAGTTCAACAAGGAGAAATGCAAAGTGCTGCACCTAGGGAGGAAGAATGTCCAGCACACCTACAGCCTAGGGAATGATCTGCTGGGTGGCACGGAAGTGGAAAGAGATCTTGGAGTCCTAGTGGACTCCAAGATGAACATGAGTCAGCAGTGTGACGAAGCCATCAAAAAAGCCAATGGCACTTTATCGTGCATCAGCAGATGCATGACGAATAGATCCAAAGAGGTGATACTTCCCCTCTATTGGGCGCTGGTCAGACCGCAGTTGGAGTACTGCGTGCAATTCTGGGCGCCGCAATTCAAGAGGGATGAGCATAACCTGGAGAGGGTCCAGAGAAGGGCCACTCGTATGGTTAAGGGCTTGCAGACCAAGCCCTACAAGGAGAGACTAGAGAAACTGGATCTTTTCAGCCTCCGCAAGAGAAGGTTGAGAGGCAACCTTGTGGCTGCCTATAAGTTCATCACAGGGGCACAGAAGGGAATTGGTGAGGATTTATTCACCAAGGCGCCCCTGGGGGTTACAAGAAATAATGGCCACAAGCTAGCAGAGAGCAGATTTAGATTGGACATTAGGAGGAATTTCTTCACAGTTAGAGTGGCCAGGGTCTGGAACGGGCTCCCAAGGGAGGTGGTGCTCTCCCCTACCCTGGGGGTCTTCAAGAGGAGGTTAGATGATTATCTAGCTGGGGTCATCTAGACCCAGCACTCTTTCCTGCTTATGCAGGGGGTCGGACTCAATGATCTATTGATGTCCCTTCCGACCCTAACATCTATGAATCTATGAGTTCTGGCCCTGCGGACATTCGCTGCCTCGGTGCCCCCTCCATAGCCGTCACTACGTTGACTCAAAGGAACCGCAGTTGGGTGCTCGACGGATCTCACAATCGAGCAGCTGTAGATTACTGCTTTGTTGAGGTCAGGCCTGTAAAGAAAGAAAACAACAACAAAACAAAACAAAAGAGACTCGTAATTGAATTTACTATAAAGATACTAGGTGAACGTCGGAACGATGAGTCATCCAGTTGTGATGAACGATAATAGGGGGACGATCGGGCTTCTCCTCTAATAGGACAGAATAGGTATTAGGGTACTGTCCTGATCATAGAACTGTTCCTTTGTGAACTTGTGGATGAGATTGGCGGGGGTGTGGTATTGATACCCACACTAACTCATCTGGTTGGAATTTAGGTTCCCAAGGTAGAGGTTTTTTGACATTAGCTTTGTCCCATAACGTTTTTGCGGTGTTCAGTGAGATGAGAACATCATGATTGAATTTAGTCCAGTTTTTAAATGTCCCTCCCCCTCTGAGACGAAGTTGTTCTTTGTATAGGCCTATATGTCTTTCTACAATGCCATTGGACTGCGGGTGGTACGGCAGATGGAGATGCCATGCTACATTGTGAAGACGAGCAAATTTGTCTAGAGCATTAGAATTAAAAGGGGGTCCCCCATCAGACTGAATCTCATGAGGAGGTTGCCAGGTGGCAAATACAGCAGTTAAAGCAGAAACAACAGCAGTGGCATTGCTTTTTCGTAAGGGAATGACTTGTAACTGTCTTGTTCCCAAGTCAACAACGACTAATCCTTTATTTGGCGGCTTAGACCCTGGGAGGGGTCCTAGCAGATCTTCCTGCCAGACTTCTCCTGCCTGGAACTGCGAAGAGTCGAAAGCTCCAAGCTGATGTTTGGTTCGATGACACTTCTCCTTAGCACATATCTCACAGGCCTGAGCTACCTTTTCCCAATCATGCCAAACTCCATACGAGGCCGGCTCCGTAATGGTTTGGCAAAAACGTTGATGGCAAGCTCGCGGTCCCGGGTGACCCCAATTTTCATGAAGCCACGCAAGGAACGGACTTACTTCAGTACCAGAGTTAGTGGAAATGGGTAATACTACGTCGGTTCGAAGTGGGTCTTCTAAGAGTCTATCAATGACCTCATGCACTGGGTCAGTGTCCGAACGGTGTGACTTAGTGTGCCTAACCAACGGGAGCCGTGCAAATTTAGTTAACGTTTTCCAGATGTCTTGCCAATCATCCAAATTTTCGGTGGGAAGGGCTGTACCAGTAAGAATCTTGTAAATGTACTGAGAGTCAATTGCGATGATTGGAACTGGGAGCGTATCGTCATGATGTGTCAGACAATGCTCCAGTACCTTGAGGAATCCTAACAATTCACATTTTGGGGCCGAGTTGTCATCCGGGTAGGCTTGAAATATTTCCTTATCGTGACAAGCCTTGCAATAGTGCCCATAGCCTCCGCCATGTCGGGAGGTTCCATCTGAAGCCATCCACGCCGGGGCAGAAGTTCCATACAGTGTAGGGACCTTTTCCTCATCTCCTGGGCTAGGATTGGGCATTGTATCTTCAAACTTCCAGCACTGCCAGTTGTAATGGTGGGTAAGCACCAACGTATTCCACGTTTTAGGCTCCCCCTGAAAATGTGGGTCGACTTTTTCCGCATCCAGCAAGGGTAACAATGTGGCATCGGGAGTGCATAGTGTCCCATGCCCCCTTGCTAATGGCTCCACTAGTTGTCCAGCTAGGAGGATTTTCCCTATAGCTCCATACCAATGTTGTGCCGCTTGAAGCGTCTTATGGGCAGCGTATACTAGCTTATCGCGAGGGTTGTGCACAACAGCCCACACGTGGTTTGTGGTGAACCCAAGGGCTACGATTAATGGCTCACCAAGATCGATTGCGTGGAGCTGTGTGTTTTTAACCGTGGCTAACAGGCGAAGTAGGTTCCACTGATCTCCTTCCGTCCAAGGTGTGGATTTTCGGGATTTGTCATGGATCTGTCACTGTAATTTAGTAAGGAGCACCAAATGACTGGGTTCAACATAATGCCGGTACTATTTTAAGTGACCTAAAAGCTGTTGAAAGTGTCTCTTAGTAACAGGGAGGAACGTCTTTAATGGATTGATGTTAGGACCATCATGTGAGATTCAGTGGCGGATGGAACCAATATATCGGGTGCCGAGGAACATGATGTCATCTCCAGGATGTAGGCATGACTTTTGCTAGTTGATCGTCCATCCTTCACTCTGAAGGTGAGCGACTAGTTGGTTAACTATATTAATAACGATGGAACTATCACGACCCATGATAGCAATGTCATTGACATAACTCCAGATTCTTAATTCCTCCTCTGGGGGAAGAGAATGTGAGGCATGAAAATTCTTCAGGGTATTGTTCATGGCACCAGTAGCCAGCGACGGAGCGTTGCGATACCCCTGCGGGCAAACCGTCCATCTGTACATAGTGCCATCAATGCACATATTTAGTACTCCTTCAGGGTCAGTTATCGGAATTGAAAAGAACATGTTTTTTAAATCCAGTGTAACCCCGACCCACTTACTTCACTGGAATTGAGCCATCTCAAACATGCATTGTGGTAGAGTAGAAGGATTAGGTTGTTGAAGTACTTGACATCTTTTGTTGGCCTCCCTATAATCGATGACTAGCCGGGCTTCGTTGGGTTTTCCAGGTTTCGCGACTCCCCATCCTGGTGACAGGTAGGTGCTAGCAGTTACGGTTTTAATACAACCTCGTTGCTCGAGTCGCCGCAGGAGGTCAGTAAGGGACTTTTTTAGGGGACCCTTGGTTGGGATTGGTCGATACCGCCAGGTGGAGATGTTATGAAGCGTTGGTCGATGCCAATCCTGCTCTGGGATAATAATGGGTAATGCTTGTAGCACTTGTTCTTTAAGGTCAAGCGCTTTAATCCCCGGGATTCCTAGAATGTTGATGCCCCCTAGCATGGCCTCTAGAGCGTATTGATGACCTTGGACTAAGAATTTGACTTTTGTTGTGACTGCAATAGCGTTAAGTCCTTGTACCTTAATTGTTTTGGTGGTTTTCTGGTGGGGTATCGTTGAGATAATTACATTAACTTGAGCTCTAGTATCGAGGAGGAAGAGTACTCGTTGTTGGTCATCTGGATCAGCAGGGTCGTAGACAGTAAGTTCGGCGTAAGGACGAGGGTCAGTGGGGTCAGGTTTGAGTTGGAGAAGGCCGCCGGCAGAGCCGACAGCCATTACTCGTTTTTCGGTTGTTCCTTGAACTTGTATCCTAATGCTTCGGTCAGACAGTGTTGGGTCTTATCCCCCAAAATACGCAGTTGCTGTTTCGTGAGTCCAGAAAGACTGAGAAGGAACCCAAACATGTTCTTTTCCTCTAATGTTCTTTGAGGTGACCACCATAGCTCTCGCCGGGGGTTAAATTCTTGATGTCTTGGTCTCAGTGCTTCGACTGGGTACGCCGAAGATCGGTCTTTTACATCATTAGAAGTTCCTTCACTTTGTTTCATGAGCGCCTGCAGTTGTGGGAGATGGCCCAAGAAATTTCCTACTGGCTGACCCGCCATAGGGTTCAGAAAGAGTCAGAGCGTAACAGTATTTGTCCCTCCATATACCTCTACACAGGCATCTATAGCTTCCAAAGGCGTTGGAATTGCCCCGGGGTCTGATAGGTGGCGATGAGTCCATTTCTCCTTGCGTTGGGTTGCTGTTAGCCCCATTGGATTCGCTCTTGGGCTCCATGAAAGATATGACACCCCAATTATGGCCAAGAGAAGTTGTTCCTCAGTGGCCTTCTGCGGGCGACCCTCATGCCAGGCGTGGAATTTGTGGGTTACCTGTCCCACTACAAGCGCCGGGAGTGGGATGGGCCAGTGTGTACTGTCTGTGACCATGTTCAGATCAGTAGCATGCCCCCCGCTCCACTCCACTTGTCGGGTCAGGGCACTTGCTTCTTCCTTGTCCAATATGTCAGACCCGAATTCTACTATTAGTCGCCCCAGCCACATGGCCAAAGTCTCTTCCGGTTTTATTTTAGATTCCCTGCAAAGTTCCTGTATTTCTGGTCGAGTGCGTGTGCGAGAGGTAACAGTGGTACGCGTGGTACCTTCTTCATCTGCAAAACGCTTCATCATAGCTACTGGGTGAGCTGCGGCAGAGAGAGAGTTAAATTCTTCGGGGAGGAGCGCTGGATACATTCCTCCTCCCATTGCCCCCTCCCCGTGGCAAGGAGGCAGGGCCATTGGGAATGACATCACCTCAGGGGGCGAGGTTGCTAGGAGGATTCGCGTCGGTTCTTCCGAAGCTCCGCCCCTCTTTTCCGGGTTCTCCGGACAGCTCGCATTTCTCTTGGCGCCATTTTCTATCAGCGGCGCCATGTGGCCGGCACTATTGATAAGTGTTACTCTGGAGTTCTCCGCCGTCCGCTCCAGCGACTCCTTGCCCGCCGTATGCAGTTGAACCTCCAAATTTGCATATTCCCTTAGTAGACCCGCTACTGAACGGAACAACACATTCATCATTTTTCCCTTTTTCCACTTGGTTAAACCCCATCTGGTCGTGTGATGGCCCTTGGTCTCCAGATCCTCCCGGAGCTGAATGAGGAGCTCATGACCCCGCGACCCAGGCACCAAATCCAGACAGTTGAACCAGTCCATTGGGGTGGGTTCCCCTCCTTCCCTCAGGTATCGGGTGCATTGGGCAAACTCGTGAGCGGGGGTCAGCTTTTCTGCCTTCCGCGCTTTCACCCTGGCTAGGGATATGGCCGATGTTTCCTCCGGGGGTCAATAGTAGACCCGGTCGCTCCCCATTATACACCCGAACTCCCCAAGGGATAGCTTTGTTCTCCACTCTTTTATGACCGCCGCTTCTTTTTTTAAGGAGAAGTAGCCGTCAATATTTCATTCATCCCCTTCGACCGCCTGGTGGTAAGCGATATGCGCCCATAAATCATTTGCATTTTCCATGCAGCGGGTCCCGGTGCGCCAAGGGCAGCACCAAATTAGGTTCGTCTCCATCACCATGCCCTTAAATCCCATCCTTGTCGCCATGTCTCAGATGGCCGGAGCCGACTTGAGGTGATCTACAAATTGCTCGGCTGTTGGGCGGGCTGGTGAATGGAGGGGCAGACAAAACGTATTGGTTGCAAAAAGGCTTTACTTACGCCGCTAGTAGCCGCGATGCAGGTGGTCTGATCGCTTAAATAATTACACAAGTTGCTTCAGCTGGCAAAACCCTGGCCAGCAAATTTGTAAACGAATCAGGCATGCAGGAAAAGGGGTATGTCGAGGGATAGCATTCGGCGACGGGGAGAAAAATCGATAGTTGATCAGGCTATCGATTCATTCTGCCACGAGTCAGGAATTCTCTTAAGTCACTCTGCAGCGTGCTCAAAGTTCTCCAACTTAGGCGGAAGTCGCATAGAATTTTATACGGCTAACAAGCCAATTGCTAGCTGCCACGTAGGAATAATTTAGAATCGGCCAATGATAGGACATAAATTTGCTTACGAATGGCGGGAACTCTCTTGCACCGGAGTTTTCTGTTGCAAAGGAAAACTTGTGCTGTGCACAGAGACTCTCATGTGGCGGGAAAATTCCATCGTGCTGAGGCACTTAAAATCATTGGGTTATGACAGGCTTATTGGACTGGAACAGATGGTGACACAATATACTGGCTTATTGGTTCCTGTGCACCCACACATACACATGCACACACAGTGGCAGTAAGGGTTAAAGAGGCTTGGTGCAGGGGCTGAAGTCCAGGAGGAGAGAGAGAAAGAGGGTCCAAATTGTAGGAGGAAGTGTGCGGGTAATGTCTACCTATCCCAGGGTGAAAGTTGATCCTTGATGGCCAGTCGGAGTCTCCTTCAGCGCTCGGTGTTATCCACAGGGGGTCCAACAGGGCCTCTAGGGTGGATAGGTGGCATGACGTGAAGCTGGTCTGGTCCGGATGGAAATGTCATTCCCAGTGGGTCTGTCTTCACTGCCCCCTTTTATAAGGGCAGACCTTCTGTGACCCTAGTGGCAGGGGGCATGCCCCGGTATACTAAGCATGTGCATTCCAGGTTGGGACATGCAGTTTCAGGTGTCTGTAATGGTGGGTTGGCTGGTTTCTGTGGCAGTCTTTGTCTTCCAAATTTTGAGCCAGGGAGGGTCAATGCAGGGTGATGGTTGGGTTGTCGAGTTGATGGTTCGGTCATTCAGAGGGAACTATTTTTAGACCTACTACCTTTGTCTCTCAAGCACCCTTATCCATCCCCATTCATTCAGGAACCAATTCACATAGGAGAGGTAGGTATGAGTCACACAGTTACAATGGAGTTACAATAGGGTATGCCCAGGCAGGGGACACAAGATAGAGACTTGATATTACAAGATGGAAACTTGATATTACTTGACATTACTTTACAGACACAGGCCTAAACCATACAGCATTAATATGAAACAATAAAAATCAACGCAAAAATTATAGGAATACAATGTAATACAATATAAAGCAGTAAAAATCAATACAAACATAACCGAACACTATTTACAATATAAAAAGGGGCTTATTACAATAATAGCATACAAGAACATATCTTAGCTTACCTAGTATTACTTGTAATCACTTATAAGGGATAGAGAGGTCAGAGAGAAAGTCAGAAATGGTTAGGGGAAGGGGAGGGATTATATTTTAAATAATAAAAAAAAATAAAGAAAAACTGGGGGTTTTGCTACACCAGCACGGAGTCCGCATCCAGTTCCCTGCATCAGCGAGCGGGGAATGCCTGAATCTCTGAAGCTTTCCAAATCTTTTCCAAATTGATTCAGAGAGCTTTAAGTCAATTCAGACCTTTTAATTGGTCTCCTGATTTGATTCCGATTCAGAGATTCGGCCGCCGAATTGGGTCGAATCTTCTTTAAATTGAATCACCACCCGAAGCTTCGCACAGCCCTAGTTTTTATTAACCATATTTTCCTTGAAGGTTAAGTAGAGGAGAGATCTATGGAGTTCAGCTGCCTTGAGAAAGGGCCCTTGATACAACTTGACATAAACAGGATAACCCTTTATCCTATATAGGGCACATGCAGAGGAAACTGTTAAAAAAAGGTTTTACCTTTTCCTTATTATAAGTGTGAGGAGGGAAAGGAGATCAGGGGAACAGGGATCAAGACTGCACCGGGAGAAAGGTGCTTCCGCAGCAGCTGTTCTTTGAAGTTGCAAGGCATCAGTGCAGCAGGGACACGGCGCGCTGAATAAAAAAGAGTGAACAGAGATTCAGAGGGAGAGAAGCCGTGGTGTGGGGACCGGGATGGAGAGGTCTCAAGAGTTGGCTCTGGCTGAAAGAGAGGGACTCAAGTGGAAGGTAAAACCCCTTGAAGAAGTGAGGACAGTTAACTCATCTAGAAGAGGAGAGAGACACAGCAGAAGCCACAAGAAAAAAATAAAAAAAATAAAAAAATAGCGGATTCCCAGCAGTGTTATTTAAGGTCAAGTTAATTTCTCCCTGTTTTGTTTTCTCAGTCTCATTGGGATTTTGATTTGGACTGATTGTGCTCTGGGATCTGGAAAAAAAAAATTTTAAAGGAGAAAAGAAGCAAGAGACCGAAGGAAGTTTCTTTGTTGTTAAATAAAAGAAAAATATAACAAGTTCAAATAGTTGACTTTACCTATTTTTATGCATGTTGTTTTGTGTTAAATATACACATCAAAGTGTCCTGAAAAATAATAAAAACTAAATCAATAAAAATATTTTGTTTTACAATAAAGAAAATTGATCGACCACATACATTTCTTGGTGATAAAAATTCTGGCGTTTGTCTGGAAGAGCTGGAAACAAGATATCAATGGAGAAAAAAATTTCTATCTGTGTTGCCAGAGTCCTTCTGTGTTAGTAACACCTCCCAACTGATAACATCGAATTAGATCAAGAAGTGGTGGGCAAGAGTCAGATTTAAAATGCAGAAGTACCCAAGTCAAGCCATCTGAGAGGTAAAAGCAAAAACCAGACTAGAGTAAAAAGGGAAAACCCCACAATAAGCAAAGGGAATACATACTCAGAATGATCACTTCTCTTCCTTTTCCAGTTGTTAAGATCATTTTCACCTAGCCAGGCATGTGTACATACTGTATTATAAGAGGCATATATTTGTATGAAGTGATTTTGTTATATTTGAACTGAATTTATTATTCATTTTAGCACCTACGCTATCCAAAGCATTCAGTTTTTCCCTTTTCAAACCTCACAGCTAACCACAGAACAGATTTCTTTCCAGCAATGTAAGTGTTTGACTTCATGGTAGCTACTGGTAATAAATAATCTTTCAAATAATGCCAGGAGAGGAAGGATGGTTAGGATAATTATTGTGCAAGATGGCAAATGTCCTTGAATCACACCAGACCGAAGGAGGAAAATGAGGCTTTGGAAACTTCAATACAAGTCTTATGACAAATCTGACCAAGAATCATTTATTTTCTCTCTGTATAACATTTTCACTTGATCAGAAAAATCCCTTCCATTTTAGATTGCCCTTTTTTTTTTAATCTATTTGGTTCATCTAAGACCAAAGTCTATTTTAGACTGTTCTAGATAGAGCTAGAGATATATTTATTTTAATTGATTAGCAAGAGATAAAAGCTCCTCTTTTAAAAAGCTTCTACATATTTTTTTCAAGGCTTAGCTGAGGGTTAGGTTTACATACACAATAAGCTGCTCAATTTTTACAATGGATATAAATAAAGAATTTACTTTCATGAAGCTAAATAAAGCTGTAAAATCCAAGTGGACTGTAAAATAAGGAATAGGAGAGCAGAATGCTAAACTTTATGGTTGCCTTCGAAAGCTCAGTCACATCAGGAATTAAGTATGCATATCCAGAGAAGTGTTCTTTGTCTCCTTCCCCTGCTACACAACAGGGAATGTAGCTGTAAGTTAACCGTTTAACAATTAGACCCTTTTGTTCCAAAATATCTTAAAATTGATCCTCCAAATCCACTAAAACATTATTTAATTTTGTCAGTTTGGAGGGGAGGAAGGTTGAGGTATTTAACTAGGAGGAGGTAATTAAAGAAAGTGGTTTCCTGCATTGATTTATTAGCTGCTGACTGAATGAATGTATTATTTGCATATGATTTTTTGCTGTTGGGTGGTTAGCAATTTCTTGTAAATTTAACTAATTGATAGGGTGCATATAATAGGCCTGTGAGAAGTGGCTAGTATTCGCTTCGGATTTGGATTCGGCCAATTCGGGGGACAGTGATTTGATTCAGTGACTCAAATCACTGTCCCGAATCACTGTCTCTCATTTGGAGATTCAGCTGCTGCCAAATCTCTGAATCACCCAAGCCTATCCCCTGCCCACTCTCCCAGCCCCCCGGCACTTTATAAAAAAAAGCCCCAGCTCACTGGGAATTGCCAGGTGGAGGGGTGATCCCTGCTGCCCCCCATTGTCCCATGATGCATGGGGGGGGCTCTGCCACGAGTCCCCCAGCCCACCACCGCTGTCCCAGCCCTGCCCATGGCTGCCCCACTCACCTCAGCTCCAGCCCCTTAAGAAAAAAAATGAGAAAAACCCCAGACTCACCATTTCTGCCTGGTGGGGGGTGATGCCCATTGTCCCCCACTGCCCTATGCCACACGGGGGGCTCTTCCATGACCCCCCAGAAGCCCCAAGGCCACTGCAGGCACTGGTGAATTTTTTTCTCAAAGGGCAGGAGCTGGGCCATGTGGGGCAGCAGTCGGGGGGGCTGGGGAAGTGGGGGGGTGTTGGGGGTCTTGTGCAGAGCCCCCCATGTAGTGTGGAGCAATGGGGGGCAGCAGGGATCACCCCCTGCCCAGCAGCACCCAGTAAGTGGGGCCTTTTTTTTTTAAGCACTGGGAGCTGGGGCAGGTGGGGCAGCCATGGGGGAAAGGGCTGAGGGAGCAGGCAGGGGTCCCCCCATGGTCCCCTCCTCTCCCCTCCCCTCCCCTCCCCTCCAGTATGCCTCCCCTACCCCTACTTACCAGCTCCTAGTCTGGCTGCAGCTCCCTGCTGCAGCCACTGGGGACTGTCCAAATCATCAAAGTTCTCCAAATCTTTTCCGAAGATTCAGAGAGCTTCAAATTGATTCAGACCTTTTAATTGGTCCCCTGATTCAATTCGAATTCAGAGATTCAGCCACTGAATCAGGCTGAATCTCCTCCAAATTAAATAACCACCTGAAGCTTTGCACAGCCCTAGCATATAAGTGTTGTGAGTGATTTTAATTGTTTAAATTATTACCCCAATTGTCACCATATTTGCCCATCACTTTGGGGTGTGCTCATTTATTAGGGATACGTTTCTAGGGTCTTGGTAATTCTATCAATGTGCTGCTTGTGTTACTTGTGTTTCTATACGGAGCTCTACATCTCCCTTCTGCAAGTCCTCAGCCCCAATGGAGCTATCTTGCAGGACTCAGTTTCAATGGGGCTGAGTTTCTCCAGTCACCAAATCAGTCATACACACAAACACACAGAGATTAATGTGACATGCCTGACCCAGCTGGGTTGATCAGCATGGACAGGGTGACACCTTCATATGACAAGAATCAGTTCATCAGAGCAACAATAAACTGCAGTCAGACACAAACACACAGGTAAACAGAATACCTCTGAATCCAGCTGGGTGTCCAGGTGACACCTTCATGGGCCAGCATTCAGTTCATTAGGGGACATCTGAGCCAAACTGAGTCAATCAACCTGTACAAGCTGATCCCCTTATGTGTTTTAAACTCAGCATGTCTTTAGCCTCTTGATGAGCAGATCTCACAGTATTTTGGGGCTTTACAGGGATCTTTAGCTTAGGTAAAAGAAGCATTGCTGCAGAGCAACTGGGGAAGGAGAAGTAGAAAAGGAAAAATATACCCAGCTACTACCAGTTTGACTATAAAAGTTATTTACTGCTAAGTATATGAAATATATAATGGTACTAATAGTAATAGACATGCAAAGGAAAAACAAACACAAACAATTACAATATTACCCTGGTTTCACTAAGTATTTGGAGAAACTTAGCTCAAGATTAACTAATACAGTTCAGGTTCAGAAATGTATGCCTAGAGAGAGAAAAAAGAGAGAGAGAGCACGCTGCGATCTCACCAGTCCAAGGCACTTGGGTTGTTTGCTGACAGGTAAAGTTCGTAGCACGATCCTTGAAGGGAGATGATCTGTTTCTTCCAGTGTCCCAAGAACAACAGTGGGTGGTGTGAGAGAGAGTTCTCCTCCTGAAGCACATACACATTGCTGCATTTTTACAGATTTTTATACCCTCAGTTCAGCTTCTTCAAAGCATTTTCAGTAGTGTAAATCATTGTCTTTTCTATTGACAAGGGGTTATCTGGTTTGGAACATTTCAAGAAACTGATTAATAATCAGAAAAAATCATAAGGCTAGAGAGTAATCAGACACTTAGGAGCCAGCTTGAAATGCCTATGAATAGCAGATATACTAATGGGATATCTCATGGTTTCTTCAGAAACAATAGATAGCTTGCAGCATCAGGATTTTGGATTTTTACTTGTGAACAAGCCTCAGCTTAGCATGACTTTTCCAGATCTTACTATAGTCTTTTAACAGACTTAAGGCAATATGTTCATAACCTTTTGGGGAGGGAAGACTTCCACCAGTCATCCCGGGAAAAGTATGACAACACTTGTGGTCAGGGCTCCAATGGGCTGGATGCTGTGATGAACCCCTTTACAATTGTTCAAATGTTGCCCATACCCCCTCTGACTCGGTCTCTTTGCCTCAGCATTCCCTAACCCGGCAACCGAGTTTTAGTCAATCAAGTTTAAATAGGCCTCCCATAGTGGGACCAGGGAATGTACGGCCTGAGATGCCTATTAAACTTAGAGGTGTTGGAGAGGAAGTCCTTTGTAAATCCAGATTAGAACTGGTTTGATAAATGCTGAGCTGGGTGTGTGTAAATGTGGGTTGATTAGCATGTGGAGCACAGATTCCCTATCATGCAGTGTTCCCCTGCTTCTCTGATCCCAGAATTCACTGCAGTCTCTGCTTCAGACTTTTTCTTCTCCATCTCCCATGTAAATGAGTTGTCATTTGGTTCCATCTCGGATGCAAATGAGACCTAGGGCAGTTGTTTCACTCTTGTCACCCTTATCTGGAGGGTTCTAGGTGCATCTCCCACTCCATCTTAATCAGTTTTTGTTTAGGTAGAGGAGGGGAGGTGGGGGGAATTCTTTGTGAGTCAGACAGGCTGAGTCCTGTGTCAGGGTTCCCCAAGAACATGAAGCTGAGAGGTAACACAATTGTTTTCTGAAAAGCTAGATGTAAAGAGATCTGGCCTTGAAAGTTGAAAACTAAAATGATTGCTTGGTAAGTTTCCTGAATTTTTTTTAAACAAATATACACACACACACACACACACACACACACACACACACACACACACTTTCAATTTGTCTGCCTGATCGAGCAGTAATTCTTGCTCTCCTGATCAAGTTCATTGATTTCAAAGGAACTCATCTTGTCTGCTAAGATTGCATAGCCAGTATTATTTCTGTAGAAGGTGCTGTTGGTTGTAGGAACAATTCTGGGAGCCTAAGCCATTGGTACATGAAGTTAAAACTGGGATTTACCACCTATCCTATAGGATAAAGTCCAGTCCAGGTGCATAAACACCTGCCTATTATGAGTATCTCCCTTATTAGCTGTATTACATTACTTGCCATATGTAATAGGGTTGTGCAAAGCTTCACCAGCTGTTTCATTTTGACTCTGTTTCGACTCATTTTGAGCTTGGAATAGTGAAATCAAAATGAAAAAAAGGGCTTTGAAACAGCCTTGAAATGAAATGAGGGCAGTTTTGAAGCATTTCAAATTCTGAAGCAGCCAGCCAGGTGGTGGGAGGCAGGGGCGAGCCAGGGCAGTGCTCCAAGTGGCTCCACAGCCCGATGTGGCTCAGCCCGGTGGGGAGCACAGCTCTGGCTCTCCCCACCTCCCGCCGAAAGGCCGCACTCCGATCAGCTTTGCCAGCCCCATGGAGCACAGCCTAGTGGTGAAAGGTGGGCAGAGCCGATGCTGCGCTCCACCTCTCACCACTGGACTGAGTTCCACAAGGGCTGCAAGCCACTGGGAGCTGAGCCCAGTGACGGGAGGTGCTTCCCCTCACTGGGCTCAGTTCCCCAGGGCTGGCAGCTGCTGGGAACTGAGCCAGGTGGTGGGGTGTGCCTCCCGCTGCTGGGCTCAGTTCCCAGCAGCTCACAGCACTGGGGAACTGAGCCCATCTTGGGGAAGCACCTTCTGCCACCAGGCTCAGTTCCTAGTGCTGAGGACTGAGCCTGGCAGCGGGAGGTGCTTCATCAGCCAGGCTCAGTTCCCCAGTGCTGGGTCCTAGGAAGCAGGAACAGCCTTCTGTCATCTGGCAGGCAGATTGGGGGCCCACTCACACCCCTGGAAGGGCTGTGGGGGCTCTGCTGGACTCCTCCCAGGGGTGCAGACCCCCAATCTGCCTGTTGGATCACATGACGCTGCTCCTGCTCCCTGGCTCCTGCTTGTCAGTAGCTTGAGGCACAGATAGAAACCCCTGCACCTATCTCCTTGAAACTTGGCAGGCTCCATGTCCTCAGAAAGGCTAACATCCCTGCAAGTTTCATCAGCATCAGGCAAGAAATGACAAAGTTACAGCCTGTTTCATGCTTCCCCATTATAGCCTATGGGCAAAATGTCAAAACAGCATCAAAACGGTGAAACCATTTTGATGAAATGGAATGGTACAGTGCTTTCAAAATTAAATGAAACTCAAAACAAAACACTTTTCTGTCAAAACGGAAGTCGAAGCAGAACATTGCTGTTTCACAAAGCCCTAATACATAATACCTTCTTTCACATTTTCCTTGTTAAACATGCACCATATTTTCTCTTTTTTCATGTTGTTAGTAATATATATCATCATATGTCACAGAGGCATTATAGTATCTCTACAGTAAAAGCTGCAAATGGCTTTTGTTTGTTATACAGATGTTTTATTATCTATAGCCCTTTCTTGGGAGATTAATTTTATCTGAAAATAGGCAGAATAATCTCAAGGCAAATTTAGCATGCCAAACTGCATCTCAGTTTCATCTTCAAGCCTTTGTCTATAATGGCATTCCCAAACAGGGGTATATGGAAAATGTCTAGATGTACACAAGAGGAAGAACTGGGAAAACAGAAGAAAGGAAGCAAGATGTAGAACTGGAGAAAAATGAGGGGGGAAAATGAGGACATATTCCATGATATGAGTAGTTACACTGTGTTGTAATAACAGTGTCTTTTTATATTATAAATGTCATGGGATCCTGAGATGTAGAACATTTATGTCATAGGATCCTGCAGCAGTATAACACATTTTTACAACCCAAAAAATTTGCAAATCACAAGTCTATCTGATGATTAATTGGACCAGCCTTAAGCCTATGTCTGGATCATGTCCTGAGGGGTGAATCCATAAGCTTTGTTAGAAAAAGTGCTTCTTCAAATTTGACCCAGTAGTAAAAGAGAACACTTCTGAATTGGACGTAGCTTGATTAATGAAACATCAAGACCATTAAAAAGAAGCAATTTTTAACACCTGTGGAGTGGAGAACCTTAGCCTTCAGCTGCCTGAATAATAATGCCACAGCTGCAGCACTATGGAGCTGGAATCAAAGCAGGGTGCTTCTATCACAGTCAGACACTCAGCATTTCTGCTTCATGCATGCACCCCAATTTGGGGGAACTGATTTTCAAGGAAAAGGTGTGTGGTTTGTGAGAAAATATCGGTATATTTAAGATATGTACAAGCCCTACAGGTGTGTTAGACCTCAACTCCATGCGAAGCCCAATGACTAGGAAGACAATGGATCAATGCCGTCATGCATCACTTGCACACATTGCTCATCAACAGCTTTATTCAAAATGGAGACAGCTTCGGACAAAGCTGCAACAAACCGAGGAGCTGCCCCAAACATTAGTTCTTTCCATATTTATAAACCTTGGTTTATGTTCATTAACATTTACCCCACTTTTGTCCCTCCTTTGTTCCACCCATAGTCCGTCCCATCTTAAGCTCCACCTCTGTTTACTGTTTACTTCATTAGCATGGAATTGCCTATGCATTTAACTTATTTACATGTCTTTTTGCTATGAGCTCATACCTAAGACCTTGACCCTGGCTTCTTTTTGTCACTTGTGGCTTCTTGATGATTTCTTCACCATCTCCAAGGTCTTGCTTCTGCTTTATCTCCTAATGGTAGCTGGTGGGTTGCATCCTGTTCTTCTTACACAATGAGCTATGTATCTTACAACAATACTTTGTTGTTAGGAAAATGCTTGCCTAAGCATCTTGCAAGGTTAGTTTTAACACACCATTCTGCCTTGTGGTTAGCAGCTTTGCTAGGCCACAGGTTATAGCCTTTTATTATTTATAGCAAATCCAATGCTCCCCAAGATCCAAATACTGTCTCCCTAACACTGCCTTACAGAATTAGTATAAGCAGCAAAAGAGAAACCCAGCCAATTCTCCAGGAGCCATCACTCTTTCCACACAATACACCCCTTGGGCCTGGCAAGGTAGATGGTGCTTTTGTGTTACTCAGACAGAGGATTGACCCTTTTGCCTATTGGTGGTAATGAGTGAGAGAGTGCTCAGGCTACTTACTTTCCAGCCTGGGACTGAGCCAGGACCTAAGACGATGGTACCATAGGGATATTTTCTGCTTTTCCATTGGCATGAACATGCAGCTGAATTGATTTGCTTCTATTACGAATACAGCATATACATACACAAGTACCAATAATAATAAGACTAAATAAAGCAAAAATGTCAGTTACCACCCAAACACTAGCGTGGACTCAGGGTGGACTATTTGCAATCAAACAGATTACATCTCCCATTCCACACAGTTCTGCAATGTCCATGGCTAATTTGTACATTCCCTTAGCTTCAACTGCAGCAGCGCTGAGCAGAGCTCCCCATCTCCATTCCTTTTTAATGTCTTTTAATTGTTTCTCTGAATGTTCCCACCCTGGAAACTGGTGTGCCCAAACAGTGGCTTTTAGGGGGGGTCAACTTGGCTTTGGTGTTGAATTCTATTGTGGGCGGCCAATTTATTGTGGTGGGACCTTTGAGAGTTTGAATTATAATAGAGGCTCCTTTTGAATCTATAGGCCACACACATCCTTCTGTATTGTTTACCCATAGGGTGTGGTTAGGCCAGATCAAGTTTGTGGGTCCTTCCCAACATATCCTGTTTTCAACAGCAATTATATCCCCATTGGATAGCAGTTTGACACAACTTAATTGTCATGGTTTTTTAAGCCATTCCCTCCAGATAGTTCCTATCCCTATCCATATTCCATGGTTCCAATACAGGGGATTGCAGACAAGAAACCTAGATCCCTCTGGTGTAGCCACATCCCATATCTCGCAGTGTACTACCCAATCCCATTGACAACCTCCTCCCACTCCCGGAGTCAAGAGCCTGCTTTTTGTCCAGAATCCACCTCCAAGTCCAATGACTGTGAAGTGGCAGAGGCCCTTTTGACATCCTTCCCAGGTTAATGTCCAATAACGTCTAAACCATCAGACTGACTTTAGAGTGATGGACAGGCTGCTGTTGTTTAAGTCGTCTGGCCAGAGCCCTTTTTTGATATCTTTGACTGCACCAATCAATTGAGCATTGAGTGCTTGCTGGGCACTGTCACATACTTCATCCCAGGTTAGGTCTTGAAACCCCATATACTCAATCTGCAATAAACCTCTTAAAACATGGGTTATACTTACTCCTGCGTGGGAGGTCCATTGAATGGCATCAAGTAATACTTGGTTTTCCATTCTTGCCTCCCAGTCTATACATAGAATGCCATGCTTTAAGTGGTTCAACCAATCAGCATTATTGTCCACTTTATATGAATTCCAGACTCCCATTGAGGAGTTTAACCTGTCCCAGATAGTACTGGCACCATCTCTCCTCTTCCTTACAGAGTGTGTTTGAAACAAGTCAGGCACGGCCCATTTGAGGAGCCATTCCTCTGCCTGACTTTGCTACAATTGCAAAAATAATGTTTCAAAAGCCATTCATCAGGCGTGAGTGTGATTCGCATATGAATTGTAGATGCATTGAGCAGCACTGCTCACTCCCTGCTGCCCTCCAACCAGGATAGATGTCCGCCAGGTGTCTGCCTAGGTGTCTGCTGGAATGGGGAATAGAGGATAGTGGGGCAAGTACTGAATCTGCAACAGTTACAGTGGTATCACAAATCCAGTGGGACCAGCACTGGATGAGATAAGCAGGAATTGTTAGACATGATTTGAAGTGTGATTAGGAGACTTATGGCTTCTGCTTCTTGGCTGGTGGCTTTGGGCAGTAACCAGGCTTCTGTCTTTTGGGGTCCCACAACAGCACAGGCTGCCCAAGCAGTTTCTCCAGTTCCTGCAAAACTTCCATTAATAAATCATAATATTTTGCCTGATTGTACCTGTTGTACACTGTGGACAAGTACTGGCCAGGTGGTTTGTCCAGGGTAACACACATGCAATTTTTTAGGGGTTACCCAACCCCAAATGTTAATTTCTGTTGAAGGAAGGGGCTGAAACCAAATTCTTGGGTTATCCAGTGCTAATAAAAACCAGCCTATCCGTGGGGTTGTTAACCCTCCCTTCAACAATTCTCTGTTTTTAAGCAATTGATGGAGATTGTGTGGCATTCAAATGCTTACAGCTTCTCTCCCTACTAGATATTTGAGTTTTTGCAGGGACCAATACATGCTTAGCAATGCCTTTTCACAAGTTCCATATTTTTGTTCTGTAAGACTTAGCCCCCAGGAGGCAAATGCCAAGGGGATGTTGATTCCATCTTGGTTTTGGGTGGCTTCTACTGTTACATGCCGGTCAGCAGCTCAACACCAGATTTCAACTTCTACCTTAGAGATTCTGGCACTGAGGGCAGGGGCTCTTTGTAACTGATCTTTTAGCTTGATAAATGCTGCTTGACACTCTGGAGACCACTCCCATTTGGTTTGCTGCACAGCTTGATGGAATGGCTCCATAATTTCTCTGCAATCAGGTATGAACTCTCGGCTGAACCCTACAAGACCAATAAAGGACTGCAATGATTTTCAGTCAGTAGGTGGCGGCATTTGACAAATTAGTGAGCGCCAATCATTGAAAATTTGTTTTCCTTGGCAAGTAATTGTAAGCCCTAGATATCGAACTTCTTGTTTTACTAGCTGGGCTTTGGTGCTGTTTATCTTCAGGCCAGCATTTTGTAGTACTTGCAAAATTACTTCAGTATGGTGGTGACACTGTTCCTGTGTAGCTCCCCAGATAAGAATGTCATCTACATATTGCAAGCAATGTTCTGATGCAGGCAACTGTACCTTTTTCAATGCTTGATGAAACAGCATGGGAGCGTTGTGGTATCCCTCAGGTAGTTGAGTCCAGACAAACTGAAGTCCTTGCCAGGTGAACGCTGTTTTCCAGTGGTCATATGGGTGGACTGGAAGACTCTAAAAACCATTACTGATATCCAAAACAGAAAACCATTGCACGTGGTTAGTTAGCTGGCTAACCAGTTTTGGAAACAGGGCTACTACTGGGGCCATGGGGGTAGAAGCAGCATTTAATTTCCTATAATCAATGGTGAGTCTCCAAGTACCATTTGGTTTCTTTAGCAGCCACATGGGAGAGTTGCCGAGAGAAACCTGGGGTTTGGATAATTTTACGCTTTCACAAGATATGAATAACTGTGGAGATATTATTGAACCGCATCTCTTGGAATTGGATACTAAAATGATTGAGGGGAGGTCCTCCCAGAATATAGACCAGCTCTTGGTTTTTTAATAATCCTACGTCCAGACTGTTGATAGCCCATACGTCCATTCAGCTCTCCCAGTCCACGAGAATGACTGCGGACTTAAGTGCTTTAACAGAATGGAAGGCTAATTCCATGGGCTACTGTGCCGGGCCATCCCTGATCCATACAAGCTGCTTGGCTAAATCTACACAGCAATATTGTAAGAATGGCATTCCAATAATACTAAGGGATGGGTGACACAGCCATGTCAATTGAAACCTTTGCATCTGGTGATGCAGGTTGTTCACTGACACTGAACATGTCACCTTCCAACCTTGATTAAAACCTCCTGTGGCTCCTGAGAATGAGACTAGGGATTTTTCCTCCTCCACTGTAGGTGAGATAGTCTTGCTGAAATTTAGCATGGATCTGATATCTAATAAAAAGATTTCAGGTGCCCTTCCTTCTACCCAGCCCCGGATCCAGGGTCTCCCATCCTGATTGAATTGGAATGGGGGACACTGGCTGGGACCGCAGGAGGCACGGTCTCAGCCTTGAAGAGGCACAGGCAGATTCTCAGGCTCTGAAGTGAGGGTGAGAACCCAGGTTGCTGGCCAAGGGGTAGTTTGATTTATTCACTCTGGTCAAGGGGTGCCACATCTGAAACACGGATCCCTGTTGGGAAAATTTTTGTGGGACACAATCCCTGAGGACATTCCCAATCCCCTGGCCTGCGTGACTGAAAACCCTTGCTGCTTTTACCTTCCCGATCACCTTCTCTGTGATTAGGATTTTCAGCGTGTAGCTTGGCAGGGAAACTTACAAGCTTAGCTGATAATTCTTCTAACATACACTCTGATCAGCAAAGCTGTGATTTGGATTCAGTGGCTCCTTGATTCTTTAAGACCTGTTGGGCTTGGATAGTTTGTTGTGATTGCCACCAAGCTTCAGCTCATTCAAGGTAGTGGTGTAATTAGTTATCCTGCAGTAATCCCTCTTGCATCTCTATCATAGTGATTAAATTGGGGGGACAGCTGTATCCATACATCAAATAGGCAGCGTGTCCGTGCTGCACTGCCAACACGGGGTGACAATGCCCACTCTGGAGGCAAAGAATCTTCCTATACTCAGACCCAAGCCTGCAGTCACTCAGCTATATCCCAGGGGTGTTCTTCATGAAGTGGATGCATTTGGCTAGTGCCCTGATCCACTGTATAGACCCCAAAAAGTGCTCAGGCAATAGTTGTCATTCGGGCCTGCCACCCTCCATCTCCCAAAACAGTGGGGATGACACCCTTTACCAGTCCAAGTAGAACTTCAGATAAATCATGGCCTGGGAGCATAGCAAGGCTCCTTTTGGCTTTTACCAGCCACTGGTTCTATTCATCCCACTCCAAAGGCATGAAGCCCAACTGGGCTCATGGTGCGTCTCACTCGATGGGGGTAGGGGAAGTGATTTTAACTCACTGCACGTGAGTTGTTCCTTCAGGCAGATCTAAACCAGACCGATGAATCAGCCCAGGGGAAGCAGCCTGGGGGGCACCACTGGGGGCAATTTAGGGTTACAATTTGCTCAACAGCATGCACTTCTGCTGAGTAATTGGGGAGATCTGGAGGAAGGGGTGGGTAGGCTGAGGGAGGCCTAAAAAGCGGGGTGGAAGGTGTTACCACGGGTGACGTTTTGCCACTCAGAACAGCAACACTCTGGGGATCAGCTGCATTCCCCAGAGTCTGCATTTTGTCAATAAGAGACTTGAGAGACTCAATTTCTCACTTGGTGCTTAGCAAATCTTCTGAGTCTCTTTCTTTTATCTCAACAACAACCACCAAAGCATGATTGAACTGTTGCTGTTGAGCTACAACTTCTTTAAGTTGACAAATAAGATCATCCTTTTCCTGACAAAGTTTTTCCTTTTCTTGACACTCAAGCCAGAAGGCTTGAATACCCCAGGACAATGCCTGGAGGGCAGCTGCTTTACAGAAAGCCTGCTTCCATGATTTTTAACTTAAAATTCCCTCGGCCCACACCCAGACCGTAATCCAAAATGGGCTAGATGGATTACCCTGGGGCCCCTGCAATGGCTCCCCATTCCATTTAACCCAACATTCAATAAAATCCCTGAGGTCCCCTGGACCCCACACACACAGAGGAAAAGTCTCTGAACCTGCTGCCATGCTATTGGGGGAAGATATAAGATGGGGTATGATAGCTGAGCTAACTCCAGAGAACCAAGTATGCTGCTAGGCCTTACCCTAGTAGGACAGGATGATCAGTTCCCCTCTAAATGTGTGTTGATCCTACCAACTAGGCCAAGATGTCCATGCGACGCCCAACAAATAGGGAGACAATGGATCAATGCTATCACCTGCACACATTGCTCATCAACAGCTTTATTCAAAATGGAGACAGCTTTGGACAAAGCTGCAACAAACTGGGGAGCTGCCCCAAACATTAGTTCTTTCCATATTTATAAACCTTGGTTTATGTTCATTAACATTTACCCCAGCTTTGTCTCTCCTTTGTTCCACCCATAGTCTTTCCCTTCTTAAGCTCCACCTCTGTTTACTGTTTACTTCATTAGTATTGAATTGCCTATGCATTTAACTTATTTACATGTCTTTTTGCTATGAGTTCATACCTAAGACCTTGACCCTGGCTTCTTTTTGTCACTTGTGGCTTCTTGCTGATTTCTTCACCATCTCCAAGGTCTTGCTTCTGCTTTATCTCCTAATGCTAGCCGGTGGGCTTCATCCAGTTCTTCATACACAATGAGCTATATATCTTACAGCAATACTATATTGTTAGGAAAATGCGTCTTGCAAGGTTACTTTTAACATACGATTCTGCCTTGTGGTTAGCAGCTTTGCTAGGCCACAGGTTATAGCCTTTTGTTCAGCTGCAAATCCAATGCTTTCCAAGATCCAAATAGTGTCACCATAACAAGGTGGTCCTTAACCACTGTGTCATCCTTCAGAAGTCAGTTTCCATATCTAAGGCAGATTCTGGCTGCAAAATATGGATCAATATCTAGATTCAGAATCTGAAATTTCCACTTGTGTGTATACAAACCCTAACGCATATGCACATACAATTCAGCAGGTTGAAAAGCAGTGTTTTGATTTGGGCTAATGCCAGTTTTTGTTTCACGTTATCTGCAGGAAGGAAGCATCTTTTTAACAGGTTTTTAACAGGTTTTAAATAGGTTATTTAACAGGATATCTTTTTAACAGGTTTAATAGGTTTCATGTTTATTCTTCTTTCAAGTTAAGAAATATCCTTTTAGGGTTGATGAATTTTAAGAGCCCCTGAATTTTGGCTGAAGATTTTTTCATTTTATACCTCTACATGTAACATAACAGAAATAGTGATACAGCTTTAATGAGGACCCTGCAAAAATGTACATCTCTGCAGAGGGAGTAGCTGTGTTCCAAGCAGAGGTCATATGATGAAGCGCATGGTAATCTCCACAAACTGGATTTAATTAGAACTGTTGAAACAACTTGGCAGCAGGCACTGCTTTCAGATCTGTATTGCATCTCCCAGCCTTAAAAACAGCTGCATACTTTTTGCAGCCAAACCTATGAAAAAATATCCCTGTAATTTACTGGCAAGTTTGTGAAATAATTTGTGTGTGCTAATAAGAGCATCTTAAAGCTAATTCTGTATTTATACTAGAGACAGGGCTGGTAACACTGCCTGTTTTTAAAGTTGCCTGCTATTTCCCTTTTTAAAACTGAGTTTTCAGTTACTTGTAACTTTGCCAATGTTTACCTGTTCAGGCTGAAGAGCTGAATTGTGTGCATGGTTGAAATATTGGAAAAATTCATTGGAAATGGTTCAACTATTTCTGACAATGAAGCTAGGGTAAAATATTTTTACAGGTTAAAAAATTTGAGCATTATTTTCTTTGAAATGCCTTCAAAGTTATCAGGCAATTATATCTGGTTAATTGCGCAATTACCTGAAGACCAGCTACACATCCAAAGTACTTACCATGCCATAAAAAGCTTCAACCAGCTGTAAAGTTAGACCTCAAAAATGTGTACTAACTTTATAGCTGGTTGATATTGAGCTTTAATTTGCATGTATCAGGGTCTCCCCTATGGCTGGGAGCCCCATCACCTTGTTCAGTCGAGGCTGTGAATTTCACAACCTGGATAAGAGAGAGGATTCGACATTGTATACCTAGACTTCAAAAAGGCCTTTGATTTGGTATCCAATGATGCTCTCATAGGAAAATTGGAGGATTGCGGGCTTAACTATTCGACAATTAGGTGGGTGGGGAGCTGGCTGCGCAGTAGGACCCAAAGAGTCCTAATGAATGGATCTGTGTCATCCTGGTGAGACATAGCCAGTGCTGTCCCTCAGGTGTCCATGCTTGCTCCATTGCTCATTGGCCAAGTTTCTGGATGATGCCAAGTTAAGGGGAAGCATGGTCACACTTGAAAATAGGTGCCGCCCCCGCAAGTGCCAGCTGGAGAGCAGGACCACCAGCAAAAGGAGCCATGCCACTTGCAAAAGTGGCTGCGGAGCTCTGGAAGTGGTATGGCTACTTTTATGGTGAGTGAGATTGGCGCCCCCATGGCCAGTGGGATCAGCTGCTGGGGGGAAACCCCCTCCCCGACTCAAGAGATACTAGACACCCATGGATTTCTGCATAAAGGAGACATACAGGATTGGATCATACTGCAAAAGAGGGAAGCAACAATTCTAAAAGGCCAAATGCAGTCCCTGAAAACTGTGTGGACAATGGAACAGGGGTATATCATCCCATCACAAACATACAAGGGTTGACTTTGTATACTGTGCCAGGTTCTGAAATGCTTCTATAAAAACCTGGGAAATGCTTCCTGTCTTTCAGCTGCATTAAGAAGTGACTTTTGGAAACTTCTTCCATCATATACCATTTTCTTGTGATTGTATGTGCTGTGTTTGGAGTGTTAGATACCAGTTGCAACTCTATCATGATGGGCTATTAAATTGACAGAGTTCATATGAAATTCTGTAATGCTATGATCTTGATTTAAATATTATGCTGTGTTATGCCTAATAGTGTCGACACCACTTACAAAGCATAAATCAACGCAGCTTAGTTTTTGTTAGAATGAGCTGGGCTCGAGCAGTTGCGATTCTAAGCATACCAAAATTCATGTATGTTCAGTGCTGGGAATCTGGCAAAGGTCTTTGTATAAAAAAAAAATCTATGGAATGTTCCCTGAGTTTAGAAGTGCTTTTTGTCCCATTGCTAGCATCAGAAAAGGTGCTGTGTTTTTTTTCAAACAATGTTTTATGGTGAGTATGTAGCATGTTAAAAACTTTTTCAAATGTTAAAAATGTTAAAAATTTGGCCTGAGCCAAAGGATGACAAAAACAGGACAGATTTTAATCTTATGGCATCAAGTCTGACTTTTCAGGATGAACAAAGTTTAAAATATTAGTGGGGCAGTGATTTCCTGACCCACTAACCTCTGGTATCTCAAACAGATGCAGGATAAAAGGTTTCCTTTTAAAATTTTATTGCATCTCTGCAAATATGTGTGGATCAGTCAGATGAACAGTTATTGATTTGTTAGTATATAATTGAATGCTGGAGCATTCATTCAGAAGAAATATTCAAGCAAGTTCAGAAGAAATATTGGCAGAAGAAATATTCTTGCCAATCTGGTTGTAGTCAGCTGTGTATATTGTCCTCAAGCTGTTGTATGAATTTATTTTCAGTGTTTAAAGGTTACATTTCATGTTTAACTCCTGAAATCATGCCTCATGTAGATTGCATATCAAAAGCAACACAATGCAGTGCATTCCAAGTACCTGAAATTTTGAACAAATTTTAACCAAACCCCCACAGTGTTTATTGTCAAAGAAGATATCAGCATAAAAAAGATGATAAATGGAAATAAGGACTGATCTGTCATAGAATTTGGAAGAATGAGAGGAAGAATGAGAATTCCAGATCTGCCAGAACCTTTCTTCCAGACCTAGATACTTGCTGAATATTATTTGGCTCCTGTAACTCTGATTTTTTGTTGTTGTAGTAGTAGTAGTAGTAATAGTGTTTTTTGTCTGATTTCTTTGTTGTCGAAAACCTTTCACTGAATTAGACTCCACAGTGGTGTACACAGGTCGTGTCCACACTGACTCCGCAGTAGCTTGTTACTACCATGCAGCAGTGTCACATGGCATGAAGTATGATGCAACACTAATGTGCAGTATTAACAAGCTACTTTGTAGTTAGTGTCACCAAGAAGCTGTTTAGGGATGTTCTGTGCAGTAATTCCGGTTACTGCGCAGTTGTTTAGTACATGTGTATGCAAGTATTAAATGACTGCAGATTACCAACTGCAGTCAGTTTCTCATGGAGATGCATCCACAGTGTAAGAAACTGTATAGTATAAAAGAGACTGTTCTCATTTTTATAGGCTGTAGTAGTTCCGTGCATTTTTTCACTTACATTTCTTGACAACTCCTTCCCACCTTCCTTGTGGACTTTGTACTCTACAACAGTGGTCTCCAACCTTTTTAAGTAGGAGATCACCTTTGGCACTTAAAAGCAACCCAAGATCTACTGTGCACTGCCACTGCTGCTGCCACCACAACCACACCCACACCACACCACCACCCAGCAGGTAAATCTGTAGGAAGGTGTGGCAGGGCACTGGTTGTGCCTCCCACTTTAAGGTCCTGGAGCTGGCAGCTGCCAGATGCCTGATTAGGGCAGCTATTTTGGGATCTGGGGCTGCCCATATAAACAGGGCAGCTTGGCTGCTAGGGGCCAAGCAACAACATTGCCTGGCTGGAGGGCTGCTGGTGTTATCTGGAGGTGAGGGAGGAGCTGTAGGGGATAGTAAGGAGGCTCCTGGTCCTGGGTACAACCTAAAACTGCACCCTGCCAGGAATAGGTGGCCTGGTAGGGCTGTCAGTGGTGTGGGAGCCCCCAGGAAATGCCAGGCCAGTTACCACCCTGGTGAAAGGTGGGTCGGGGCACCTTAACCCCTAGCCCCCATGACCGGGTGGGTTACCCCTTGTTTTGGAGGGCCCAGAGAGTGGACCCTCGGAGAGAGAAAAGGGCCATAGACTCAGGCCTGTCTGAGTTTCCCCTGACTGGCCCATGCTGGGGCTAGGACCAGAAGGGTTGAAGGGCCAGGGGCCCACCACGAGAGTTGCCCAAGACCTGAGGGCCTGGGGTCCCGACTGGCCTGGAGGTGGGCCAGGGCTAGTAGCCAAAGGTCCTGGTGGGGGGAATTACACCCAAAGGGGAACCAGTTCAGGGGGCTATGCTGCCTGGTATGACGGTGGAAGAGGCTGCCTGAGGGGAGGAATCCAGGTGGGATTCAATAGGAGGATTCTGGAGCCCAGTGTGGGGGCCAGTAATTAAAGGGACATTGAGATGCCATCTGCGAGGCTTGGGCTGCGGTGCAGGGGAGGAAAGGAGCTGCAAATAGTGCCCCCTGGCATCGGGGCAGTAAATGGGCAGCCTCCCGCTTATTAACATCTATTAATTAATTATACCAACAAAGTGTGGTGGGCAAGAAGGTGGGCGGTTAGGCCAGGAACAGGTGGGCGGACCACAGCGAAAGCGGCCCTGAGAAGGCCCCCTGTTACAGAAGGGAAGTGAGGGGGTAGTTTAAGAAAAAATTATTTGGGGCCATGCCTCCCCAGCAGGTAAGTCCCACTGAGCCAGGGTCTACTCCACTTACCCCTGCTCCCGTAGCACCGTCCCTCACAGCAGGGGCCTCAATCTAGCCCCTGCCCCTTCCCTCCCCAACAGACTGACCTGGCGCACGTGCATGCATATATGCGGGCACTCAGCCCCCCCCGCTCCAGCCTCAGATTGACTCCAAGAGGCTCCAAGGTCCACTATAAGAGGCTCCAAGATCTACTAGTGGATCGAGATCCACTGCTTGGTGACACTTTGTCTTCCTTATCTCTTTTGTATTATGCTGCCCTTTTCCCCCAATATTTGGGTGTCTCTTCCCCTTGCCCATTGTGTATTGTCTTCTTTCTTTCTCCTCCCTTTGCTAGCACTTCCTTCATTTCTGTCTTCCTTTCATGTAGTCTGAGCATCATCTGAAGAAAGGAAAAAATAGGGCAAACATAACATATAGTAAAAACTAAGGGCATATTCGAGACTTATCTTGACTTATTGAGATTCACATACTCTTAGCATTTGTAAATTATGATTTATGAACTATAAAACCAGTTATACTTTGATACAGATGATCAATTAATTTGAAGTCAACCTAATTTGTTCTGGTATGAACCAGCTGAAACAGTTAAGCAGGTCCTTGTGCAACTCCATGCTGATCAATTAGAACTTGGGCACCATGTATAGTTGACCCTGTGTCAGACTCCTTATCTCTGCATAACTACTGAACAACATGTGATTCTAGGATTTAGACAAAGTAAGAAAACACCTTGCATGAAAGAGCGAAGCAGTGAAAAGCCCCACAAGAACTGAAACTCTCCAGAAATATGGTGGATATCTGATGAATGTTTAAACATCTGATGAATATATCTACACAGGTAATGGGTGCCAGCAGGAAGGAGGATGTTCAGAAGGTACCTTTATTTCACACAATAGCTAATTCTGAAATATTGTGTGTTTTTTTTAATAGTTATAAATCAGGCACATGTGGTTCATTGTGAAACTATGTGCTAGAAATTCGAGTAGGAGTTACACCATGTATAAATGAAACATTAGTGATGTATTTTCAGACAGAATACAAAAAGAAGGTGAAAACAAAGACTAGTTCTAAGGCTGAAGGGACAGGCTTGCAAATTTTGAGTGGAGGGCCTAACTAAGTCTTCTTTTATACGAGACAAGAGCATGACTAGGATCTGGGACAAAACACTCAGTGAGATTGTGTTGGAAGACCCAGAATTAATCATTGACCACACAGTTATGATTTGTCAAGCAAAGGAATTCAGACAGTCCTCAGACAGCCATGTGACTTGTTGGGAACTCAGTGTAATTTAGAGGGAAATGTAACATATTTGTTTATGGTATATAGAGCATACTACAGATCAGATTTATTTATTTATTTATTTATTTTAAGAGGACAAAAGAAGGTATTGTTAGACCCTGACTCCATGTGGTGCCCAACGACTAGGGAGACAACGATCCAATTGCTCATGGGTTCTGTTACTCATTAGCCAGAGCAGAGCAGGGAGCAAACACCAGCACACATTGCTTGCAACAGCTTTATTCAGAATGGAGACTGCTTCGGACAAAGGTCCCAAAAAACCCCAGCAAACCAGGGACCTGCACTAAACAATAGTTTTTTCCTACATTTATACACTTTGGTTTAAGTTCATTAACATTCACTCCACCTTCATCCCTCCTCCTGTTCCACCCATTTCTCCTCCCATCTCAAGCTCCGCCTCTGTTTATTGTTTGCTTCATTCGCATGGAATTACCTATGCATTTTACTCATTTACATGTCTTTTTGCTATGAGCGCATGTCTAAGACCTTGACTTCTCTTCTTTGGTCAATAGGCAAACTTTGACCAAAATCTGGAAGCTTCTGGAGGCTTCTTCACCAATCACAATTCACCTTTTTGCCTATGCTCACTTCAGATTCCGTTACCAATTGCATGTTGTTTTTCAAATTTCAATCTGTTTTTCTGTCCCAATTTGTACCATCTTCCACATTCCTCAGGCTTTACCTCATTCACAGCACACAAACTTACTTGAAAATGGTTGACACAGTTAAATGGTTACTTAGCATAAGCAAATGGCTGGCTTACCTATCATTCTGCCTTGTGCTCAGCAACTTTTGCTACGCCACGAGTTAAAGCCTTCTTCCAGCTGCAGATTCAATGCTCCCCGAAAATCCACATAGCGTTACCCTCCCAGGTCTGATCAAATGCCCCAAGAAGTTTTGGAAAGCATCAAAAATCCTGGATCAGAGCTAAATGAACAAAAATGTATAAGAGAGAACATTTTAAGGAGAGAATTGCATGCGGCAAGGTGAATAGATAGATTATGGCACCACTGAGGCCATTACTAATATGCCTGCCTGACAGGCATACAAAGATTCCTTGGGGTAGTGAACTTTTAGGGGAATGTTTCCCTAATAATGGTAACCAAACCAACATAATGTTGGTGCAGTCCTCTTACAATAGTGTGCACAGAACCAGAGAGGTCTGTAGCTCATATGTCACAAATGCTAACAAAAACATGAGCATCATTATGCTCAATAGATAAGGAGTCTTTGGCTTTAAGCTACACCTTTACAAGTTTATCTTTGTTTATGTGGGGAAATTGTTGAATGACAGTCATCATAAATCATTCTAATGAGGTCTGGCTAACATTCTCAGCCCCCTTGAGAACTGACATTTTTTCAGTTGCAAATGTCTGATTTGTAGATTGAATGTAAACCTAGAAGAGATTTGGTTGTTCTACAAATGCTTACTAGAGCATTTGGTGAAAGTATGTGCTCCCTCACAAAGCATTTCTTTGAAGCTAGGTAAGATTGATTTGCCAAAATGTAAATAGCACTTAAGAAAACAGTTACAGAACAATAGAGAGATGGACACACATCCCATCTTCCCTACACTTGCCCATGCCCTCAAGCTTCTATGCAGGCATCACCTAGCATTGGTGTCTTATATCCAGGTACAGCATGTATGTCACTAAGGTTGGAGTGAAGGGGACCTGCCACTGCTTCACATTTATTAATATGGTTATTTTGTTCACTGTTTGTGGGAATGCTGTTTATCTAAGCCATTTCCTGTTTTGCTCCTTTTATATCCCCATCTGTTCCAACTCCATAGCAAGTAACTCATCAACAGCGCATACACCCATGTTCATAAGAATTGCAGTAAATTCTTTGCTTTCCACAATGAGCAATCCCCAGATGGTTAATCTTTCTGTTTTCCAACTAATATGTACATTACTCTTCCTTCCTTATGCTGACGATATGTAAAATCCTCTTGTGGCATTATAACTCTATCAATGGAATGCAGATGTGAACAACTTCTGGTTCAACAAGGCAGTGGTAATTGAATGCATTTCTAACCATTTGCAGTATCTTTAAAACCAATTATAAAACGCACTCCTGAACATCTTGAAGTCTTCCTTGGGGTCCTGCACAACCTCACTCCATGAATCTTCCCCTTCTGATTTGATGGCCTTGAATTCAAAACAAAAAATATCTTTTTAGAAGAGTAAAGTTCAAGCTGTAGTAGATGTTATGAAATTGTGATGCTTTTTGCTTCCTGTTTTTCTACAGAAATTGGTTTATTTTGAAAACTCCATACATTTTATATATAAATTACCTTTATATGCAACAGTACATAAAGAATAGCAATACTAATAACACTTCATAACTTATGCAAACTGAAAAGTTTTAAAAGTCTAAACGTTTTCTTGCCAATCAACCCAACTACTTTTTTCTTTTGTTTTTTTGCATCTCAGACTGGGTAGTACAGTTAAGTGAGTCGGCTCTACTGTTGTTCATGCTCATGTGGTCAGCTCACTTGAAACCTGCTGCTAATATCTGAGGCCCTTGTTTGAGTTGCAAGTGCAGCAGATTTTCTTCAAACTCAAAGTAATTTCCATTTGACTATAAATCTTCACATTTCTGTTAAACTGAAGCTTGTAAAGCCGAATTTGGGGGGGAGGGATAGGGTTATATTGGACATTTATTGGACATTTACTGTCCTCCAAGCCAAATCCTTTAGAACACATCTTTTAACTTGCTTTCCCACAACATGAAGTCTTTATAAAAGGAAAGAAACTGAAAATTAAACTAAATAAAACCTTAATGGAAGACCAGTTTGGTCCCTAGTGTCTGCAAATAGGAAAAGTGAGAGAGAGATCTTGTTGCACCATGTATCTTTTAGAAATCTCCAACACTCAGCAGAATGAAATATCATGTCCTTTCACTTACGGGGGGGGGTTGTGGGTTTTTTTTAAAGAAAAAGTAATTTGTTATTTTTATTCTTTCCTGCTCCTTTAATAGCCCCAAGTAAGCAATAAAGCTGATGTTTTCATTTTTGGTAATTCAAAGTGAATATTAACTTTCTCCCAGTATCAGTCAAAAGTGACAGAGATTTACACAAACAGCCAGATTAAGTGTGATGCTAATCCCTCAATGTTACAATTTCTGAGGGGACATACAGTATGAGGCCCCGAACAGGATTTCATTGTGTTTATAGAACAAAGTTAAATGCCTTATTGCTTTCTGTGAAACCTCTGGAAAAACATAACAAGGTCCTGATACTGCTCCACATGGGGACATTTGTTTGCTCCATACAGAGCCTCACTGGCTTCTTTTAAGGTTCTCTGTGCACATAAGGGTCTGCATGTACTGACTTGCATGTAGGATGGGGCTTGAAATAGATATTCCTTACTTCACTTTCTTCTGCTACCCTAAAGTGCAGGCTTATTCAGCAGGAACAGGACAACTTAGAGTGGGGCAAACAGGACACTACACCCAGGTGCTGATTCAAGGGCAGGGGGGCAGAATGGCAGCCCCCAAAGGAGCCTGTGCTGCTACCACAGCCCATGTTGGGAGCAGCACCCCATGATGCTGCAGTCTTCAGAAGAAGGTGAGCGTTCCTTCCCCTGTACCACCTCAAGCACCAAAATTTAAAGTTACTCATCTGGTCAGCAGTGCCCAAAAGCTGCAAAAATAAAAATCTCTCTCTTACACACACACACACACACACACACACACACACACACACACACACACAGAGTGATCACTGGGTTCAGTTGAACACAGATATGCATGAATAAGAACAACTCAACAGATTTTATTCTGGACAAGTGTGCAACTCCTGCAGTTTCTGTCTGGCTCTCACTAAAGCTATGTACAGACATTCAAAAAGCCTGAGTTACTCAGTTTTCTATAAACAGAATAGTTTAGATCAGTAGTAAACAGAACACAAATTTGCCCTTTGGTGGTAAATCTTAAACTGGTTTCCACCATTTTTTAAATCAGTCTATGTGCATGCCAAACTTCTGTTCTGTTATGGGTAGGGACCAGTTTCCAAACACTTATACTGGTAAAAGTGTAATGACTGTAACTGTTCTAATTTACTAACTAAAACTGAATATCTAACTAATTAGATGTTGCCTGAGATGTTGTTCTTCAGCCTTCTGCTAGGTAGCTTCTCTACTTTATAACTTATACCACTGCAACATATGCATGCACACAGACACAAATACTAAGGGCAAAGAAATGGTTCTGTGCAGAAGTTGCAGGTTACAAGGAGTTTCCAACAAACAGTTGTTGGTGTTTTGTCTTGAGTTAAGCTGACTTTGATGCCTGAAGGGAAAGCTCATATTTCATTACAGCTAAAAGACCCTGGGTGGCTGCACATTAGGTATGTTTTAGTAGCCTCAGTTAGGTGTACATAAAAAGATCCTTGCTGAATTTTGTGAAAAGGGAGAAAGTATTTTAACTGCACATAATGTATCAAAAAGCTATTCAGAATAAAGGCATAATAGAATCATTTTTGAATGGTTCTACTACCATGCAGTGCTTTAGCCACCTAAGCCTTTCCTAGAAAGGATCTCTAAATAGACATTTCTCCCACCAGCCTGCCTTTTCAGAGTTTTGTGGAAGGATGGGATTCCCAGGAACAGATTCTATTGGATAATTCTGGTTGGGCCTGACCTTAAAAATACTTAGTACTTGAAAGTAACTCTACCTAGAGAAGCATTATTATTGACATCACTGAAATGTTTCCTGTATATATATTTATCCATTAAACTGTAGGATCTTGCTATTTACATGCAAGGGAGATTATTATTTTAAGTATTTAAGTGGCTATAAAGTGGTTGGTTAGTTGTAAGTCATGATCTGCCAATGGAAGTTTAGAGACCATAATATTCCTGTGATAATATAAACAAAGTCCTAGATGTGTATACAGTAATTCAAGGGAAATCTATTTAAAAACTAAATATTTTGCCCTCATTCTCACACAGATCCACAAGAAACTCAGTGATCCTTGTGGGTTACATATGGTGTAACATAAGGACAGAATTTGGCTGAAAGACTATGAATACACATAACAAGTTGTGCTCAATAAATCTACTACTGCAAGGAAAGCGATAATAAGGGTGACATCCCATTTTTTACCTATGGGCTGCAGCAGTTTCAGTTCTTGAACACAGCACTCATAGCAGTGCCTACAGCTAGGAGTGATTTTTTATTTTATTTTTTTTGACCCCTGGTTTTTACATGTCAATACTTTTAGAAGTGCAGCTATAAAGAAATTTCATATTGTGGAGGGAAAGCTGGCTGTTTCACACTGTGCATCAAATAATTTTGTCTCATTTGAGAACTTTTTGACTGATAATCCTACTGCTTTCATCTTTGTGGTAGGACATTTTATTGAACAACTTTTCTGTTCAATCCATTCTGATATCTTTTGAGTTTCAATGGGGCTTAATAAAAATTCAAGTTCTGCTTCAAACTGGTTTAAGTACTGTGCTGTCAAACATATACCAGTAAAAATGTAATCTCTGTACCTGGCCTAAGTGATCAGAAACTAGTCTATACCCATAACAAAACAGAAGTTCTTCACACAAAACCAGTCTCTCTCTGTAACAGAATAGAAGCCTCTCGTCCAGGATGGTGAGGGGGGAAAAGCCCATTTTTTAGATTGTAGCTTATGGCTTTCAATAACACATTCCTAAAACCTCTATTCTTTGAGAAAATGCATTTCTACCCCAAACTGCTTTGTTTTCCAAAGACAAATGTGGTTGTTTGCTTTTAGACCAAATGCTTAGATTTATGATTGGCCCTTTACAGTACATTTACAAGTTGGAGTTAACCTTTCTTTTAATACATTGTCAGGGGCAGGGTCCTTCAGGAGGGCCATGATCTCCTTAAGGCCCCTTCCTCCGTGCCAAGTTGGCCCAAGGGCACCCTCTGATTCTCGCCCGCCACATCTTTGATGTTTAGATAAGTTTGGGAGGCTGCCTTACGCCCTCTTGATCACTTCTTGGTGTTCGTTCAGACCCCGTGGTTTCCTGGGCCCCTTATGGGGTTCTCACTCTATGATGGGTGCTTCGGGGCACCCTAGCCTTAGTGGCTACGAGTGGCTCCAACCACCCCTTATACCACGCCCCAAGCCTCGCAGTTGGAATAGACATTGTTCAATCTCTCTGTCTACACTCACACCCATCTCTCAGGCCTTCTTGGTACTGCCGCCCCGTCCTGGGGCTCTCCGTGCCCACTCTGGGCCTTCGCAAGAATGCCGCCCCTCTCCTGGGGCTCTCCGTGCCCACTCTGGGCCTTCGCAAGAATGCCGCCCCTCTCCTGGGGCTCTCCATGGCCGCACTGGGCCTTCTCAGTCAAACCACCCACTCCTAGGGCTCTCTGTGGTTGCACTCTCTCAGTCAAACTGCCCTCTCTCGGGGCTCTCCTATAATGCCGCCCTCTCTCAGGGCTCGCCGGTAAGCTGTCCCCTTCTCTGGGGCTCGCCGCGCCTGCACTAGGGCTTCCCAGTAGTGCCCCCTCTCTGGGGCTCGTCATGCCCGCACTAGGGCTTCTCAACCGCCCCTCTCTGTTGCTGGGGTCTATGCACCCTGTATGCAGCACCCTTACTGGCACTGGGGCCCCCACACTGCTGTGGGTCCCCTATGAGGCCTCCTCCAACCCCTAATAGCCTCACCCAAACCACCGGTAATGAACAACAACACAACAGAAATTCGAGCCTCTTGGCTATAACATAAACATAAGTCCCCTGGCTATAACAACATTGCTCAAACGTCCCAGAGCTGCCATCCTTTACTCAGCTTAAGCTGTACCTGCGGTCAAGCTTCTTCTCGCACCCTGGCTTAGGGAGCTTCTGCCTCTCTGGCTGCTGGCAGGGAACTGCCTCTGGCCTCAGCTCCTGGGCTTTATAAGAGCCAGGCCCTGCCCTTTACAGTCAGATGACCTCCTGGTTGCCCTGGCAACCTTATTCCCTGCTTGGACTCTTTCCCCGGCAGTTTCCCCTCTCTAGGAGCAGGGCACCTCAGTGCTCTGCGACATACATGTTTTATACAAAATCACAAACTACAGTAATCGATGCTTAAATATAACTTTTAAAAATCTAGCATGAAAGAAAGTGAACCAGAAAGTTAAAGTAAACTAATAGTTTTAAAAGCTGCATTTCACAGCCTGGATAAACACACTTAAGCTAGGTACAAATGTTATGGGGCGGTTAAAGGGCCACTCAGTCCAACTTAGTTCACCCAAGTGTGAACCTTTCACTTAGATTGACCTAACTAGGGATCTAAGTGCAAACTGTAAAGTTCAGGAAGTTTAGATCAGTGTAAAAATGGTTGATGAGATCTAAGTTAGACTACTCTGGAGGTAGACTTAACTTAGATCAGGTCTGGTGAAACCGATATAATTACACTTCTATACAGTTCCCAATGGAGTCCTAGGGCTGGGAAAGCCCAAACATTGGCCCCAGTTCTGGGCCTGCACCTTTCTTACCTCTTCCGCCCCTCCCCCCAGCAAAACCAGGATATTTTTAACTCATTGATCCCTCACCTCTCCCAGAAATAGTGGCTGGTCGGCGGAGAGGGGGGGAGAGTTTCTCCCTCTCCTGTGGACCCTGCTAGCCCTCCCAATCTGCCCAAGCCCCCTGTAGATCCCACTCATCCCCTGATCCCCTGTAGACTCCACCTGCCCCCCAATTGCACTCATAGACCCCACCAACCTCCCTGATCCTCCTCTAACCCTTCTCCCCTGGCTAGCTCCCCTCCATCCCAACTTACCTTAGGTTGGGTAGCCATTTTTAACTTGATCTAACCCCTCCAACCTCCCCAAATGTCTATATATACTGTTAGATGTTTTATAGTTCCTGGTGTCATCTTCTTTTTACAGGTTAGGAGTCTCTCTGACTGAAAGAAAAATAGAATTCCTAGGGATTTTTACAATTTAAAGGAAGTGTAAGTTTCTAGTAACTTAACCGAAGGTATAAATGTAATCATGTTATTAATAATAAATTGTTGCATTGCTATGGAGCTTTATTTCTTACAGTATCCTTAATGTATGTGTGGCTTAATATCTGGTGTTTTAATGCAATATTTAAAAGGCATATTTTGTGAAAGTCCAAAGAGGTAATAAATTATACTGAGTTACAGCAGTTCTTCAAAGACTCTGTGCTACTTTGTAAATAGCAAGCCTGGTTCTGTTCATAAAGTGGTGCCACTCCATGGATTTCAATGGCCTTAGTCAAAATTTACACCGGAATAAGCCAGTTAAAAATGAGGTTTATTAATTTTGTTCTGATTAGGTTTATCTCTGAGGATTAAATCACTTAAACCCTGAATAATTATTCACTTTTTGATACTGGCACAAGTCCAATGAAAGCTAATATGTTTGTAGAGACAATCTACTTTGAGAACAGTGGAGTTAAAGGTGTATAACTGAGGTCCTAAATTGTTCTGTAGAACTTTCCTTTCAGGTGATGAAATGCAAGACAAACCGAACTTACTTTGACTTCAGATTCCTAGGTAAGCTAGTAGTGCTGCTATCAAGATTCATGGAGAAATATCTTATTTCAGCACTCCTGGAGTATGTCTGCATTGTAGGGTCACCTTCAAACCTATATACTCTGAGCATCATTCACATAAAAAACTTCCGAGCTCAAGTTCTGATAGCAGTCCTGCCTGACCCTAAAAGCTCTGAGTTCCAGAACCTGAGTTCATATCTTCCCCCAACCTGCCCCTTTCTGCAGTGTATTTAGAACTCACCCAGGTGCTACAGATAACAAGCACAGGGAGCAGCAATCTTACAGTTCCATGCTGCTGACTTGCAGACCCAATTTGCTGTTTCTACCACCTGAAATTAGTGTCAGTCACAAAAGGAGAGAGAAGTTTGGGCAGACAGAGTCCTAGAAGGATCCTGGTTAAGGGACAGGAAAAGCAGTGTGCAATAGCCTCAAGATAATATACAGATGGGGGGGAAGCAGCTGGTGTAATTTGAATTAGCTGCAAGCAATCCTCAAGTGCAGCTCTGAATTTCAGTACAGACAAACTCTTGGAGTCTCTTAATTCTAGCCAAAGTCTGTTTCCAAAGCAGAACCACATTAAAATTTGTTCTGACAAAAGCATATCATATTTTACATTAGAAATATATTTTTGCCATCTACCATCCAGAAAATTCTACTCTTGAGCAAGGTTCTCATAATGGCTTGTCAACTTCATCTTACTTTGACTACTTTCATTTTTTTTCCCTCATTCTCAACCATGGTTTCATGGCACCTTGCCCGTCACAGTGTTAGCACTGTCAGGTGTGCAAGCGTGATCCACAATATAAACCAATTTTAACTAGGAATCCACAGCGTTAAAAACATTCTGACCTATGTTGATCTTTGAGATCTTTGCAACAGAAGACTTGCTGTATTATCTTTCTGTAGTCAAAAAATGAGTTTAAAAGTGAGTAAGAGATAAGAGGTGGCATTTTCCAGTGGGGGAGCAGGGGGGGGCGGGGGGGAGAAATGGTGCCTTGGGCAGAAAAAGGTTGAGAACTGCTGGCCCACTGGCTTAAAAGGAAGAGGTGGGGGAAAAAATAGATATGATAGTATCCAATGAAGGTTAACACCTCAGTTACTCTGTAAAAATGATCAAGCACACTTATTACACACACACACACACACACACACACACACACACACACACAGAAGGAGTAATTCACTCGAGTTGAATTGTTTATCTTGTATATTATCATTATTGTGAATATAATCCTCAAATAGTCTCCATATGCTATCAAATAATTCACCATTGTCCTGCAATCTGTAAGTGATTTTTCATGTTATGTCTATTTTAAAATTATGTATTATTTACATGATCATATCAACACTGTTTGCCTAGTTTGTTTTTTTTAAGTACATTTTAAAAATCAACAGACCATAGCCACTTGCCTTAAAGGCTTTGTAAATATCCATTGTGAACATTCATACTTGGTCATTAAAAAATTTAAGTTTTAACTTGATAGACTGACAGCTTTCTGATATGGCAAAACAGACACAGCTACTAAGGTTATAATTTGAAGTTCTTATGTTCTAAACGCTATAATGAAGTTGAAAATGTTAAGGGAAAATGGCTACATATAAGAAGTGGCTTCTTTTTGGGGGCAGGTTAACATGGCTTTCTTTTAGGCAGTGGAGATAGGACCTATGCTAGTGACCCAAATCCAGACCTCCTGAGTCTGTTGCCTTCCTTTACAGAATAAAGAACTTCGGAAACTCTCAGCCTGAGGAATTTACTTATTGTTTTCTGGTGATGGCTTAAGAGAGGAATTTTTCCTATAAAATCACGAATTGTCATTTGGAATTAAACACAACATTTCTGCCCAGATATTTGCCAAATCTTCCTTTCCATCCATATCACCTGCTGATTTGGATTATCCATACCCAGGTTACCACAAAATGGAATCCTAGCCAAGTACTTCGCTCATCATGATACTGTTTACCTTTCTCATTTCATCCTGAAGCCAACCAAGAGGACTTCTTGTGGCTGCCTTAGAATATTTTTTCCAGCTCACCTCTGAGATCAGAGATGAAATCCTTATGTAATAAGAGAACTTGCTTTTTGGAACCACAATTAAATCACAATTCACATTTGCTTGCTGTCTCTCATGACTTCAGACCCTTCCCCATTAGTCAGTGTTGCCCTGAGGGGACAGGCCAATGCTCAGGATCTCAATATTGCACTGTTAGACAGGAGGGCGTGGTGTACAATTGCATATTTATAAACACACAAATCAATTAGGTGCATACATACACATATTACCACCTTAGGCACATACACATTCAAACCAGCCTAGGCACATTCATACCTATCACCAATTCAAGCATATACACTATACACCCCAAAAGTTAGACACAGATCACTAATTCATATATAATGCACACAATGCCACATATATATGATAGGTGTGCATAAACCTAAACTAGTTGTTGTGTATATGTGTATGCTCACACTAGCAACTCAGATACACACTCCAAATTTAGATGGAATCAGTTCCCAACACCTGCACATCCAAAACATATACATGAATTACTAATTCATATACCACACACACAATCATATTTATATATGTGTGTGTGTGTGTATCTATATCTATATATATATATATATATTCACTAATTCACACACATACCACCCACCTACACATACAGACAGGAGAGTTTCTAAGTTGGGTATTGTGATGTGTGTGTATGTATGTATGTGCTTGCTGTACTTGGGATACCTGGGGAAAGGTTAAGGTAAGAAAGTAGAAGTGTACGGAGTGAAAGTTGCTGGGAGTGAAAGTTACCAGGACCAGGATTAGAACCCGTAGACTACAGGGACCTGGGCTGAAGAACTGAGGCTCAAGGGTAACTTTAGGTTAATTGATCTTAATTGACTAAAAGACAATGCCCAAAGCCTGCAGAACAGGGAAGCAATGCCGTCACAGAGGCTGAGGCTGGACTGGAGCCAGAGCTACAGGGGAGCAGAAAAAGTAGGTGGGGAGAGGTAAAATGGGACTAAGGGAAAGTGCAAGTGTTAAAGAGGGGCTCTGGATGTGGAGAGCCAGAGGATGGCTCCCGGGCAGCTAGAGAAGTTGCGGGGAGCGGCAGTATGTGCTGGGAGCTGCAGAAAGGCTCCAGCTGCTGGAGAAAATTGCGGAACAGCCACGAGGAGCTGGGAAGCTGCAGTGGGGGGGGGTGTGACTACAGAAGGTGCAGGGGAAGCCTGAAAACAGAGAGACAGACAGCAGAAAAATCACAGGAAAAACAGCAGGAGAGACTGAAAGGTGGCAGGGGCACCAGGAAAGCAGAGAAAGGCAGCAGAAAGTCACAGGGAAAAGACAGTAGTGTTGTCCCCAAAGGACAGTGAGTTCGTGCCTGGTACGCTTGTGCCAATAAACACACAGGGGTGAAGAATCTATCTTAATCTTTATTTCTGCTCAGAAAGTGGTGCTTGGCAATCGTTCGCAAAGCAAGCACACCCACCCAAGTGCGCATTAGCCTTATATAGCCTCTTCTAGCCTTACACGCTATGCAGTTACTATAGGTTGCCCTTTTTGGTCCATGCGCACTTCACCCTAGCTACAGACCCCTCCCTAGTCAGTTTGAACTTGCCTTCGTGACAGTGTAATTTGCTGATGTGGCACCTGTTATTCAGCAAGCTCAGCCAGTAACCCCCCTTTCCAACCCCTTAGGGACCTTGCTGATATGGCTTTCCCTCTAGCAAGGCCAGCAATTAAGCAACTAGGCAACAAGCGATCTCCCCCAGCCTAAACAACCTACTCTATGCCCTTGGTTAGATAAAATACTTTTTTCAAAACATACAGCTGTTCCCAAAGTATAAAAAAACCTATAAAAGTTTCAGTTGTACTCATCAAATCCCCACTTTGAGGCTATGACCCTATGGAATAGGACCATAGTCCTCGACCATCTTTTTCATCTTCAGAAATCTCTTCGCTCCCTCCCGATTCTTTTGGATCGGGTTTGTAACTGATGGTTTTACAAGCATCATGCGGTGAACGGGGGAAGAAATTGATCTCTTCAGTACCTCACAACACATAGGCACACACTGTACTCCACAACAAATCATCAAGAAAATACACATACTTGCCACAACTAATAGGAAAATTTGCTTAAGCCATGAAAAATTAGGAAGCCAAGAAGTAAGCCATGAGAAGTCGAACCCTTCCCCTTGCTTAATGTGGGACAGAACTTCTTTTAACTTCTGCACTTTTGACTCTATCAACTCGGAATTATCTGTCAAACTGAAACAACGCATTCCCTTGAACTCTTCACATCCGTGGTTATGCCTCAGCAACAGGTAATCTATGGCTGCTCTATTTTGCAGAGTAGCTCCTCTTAGTTCTTTCATTTCAGTACTGAGGGCAGCTAGGGCCTGTAAAGTTGTATTTAGGCCCTTTGCCAGGGCACAGGCCACCTTACTAAGCTGCCTCTCAGAGTCCACTACTAGGCCTGGCACCCCTACTATGGAAACTGCTAAGGACACTACATCGGCCTTACTCAGGAGGTCTATGTCACTATCACAGGATTCATCTAGCACATGCAAACCTCTCCGGTGACATTTACTAGGGGTTGTAGGCATACCTGGTAGCCAGACAGTCAACCGGCCCAGAGCACAAGGGCCTCCTGTGGCATTGGCTGGGATATATGAATAGGAAGTCTTCCCACAAAGAAGGAACCACCCCCGGGGTAATACCACATGACCGTAGTTGCAAGATACATTAGTCACGTCTGAGCAATTGAAAATTTTCATTTCTTTGGTTAGGCTCTTACAAGCTTTGGTACAGTTCACAAAATTGGCATAGCTGGTGTTACTAGGGGAGGTGACTGTCAACAAATCTATTTCAAAGGTACTGGCGTTCCTTTCTGTGGTAATGGTTCCCCACATGGGGTAGTTAGTGTAATTGATTGGAACTCCTATTCCCTCAGATGCGAACCAAGTCTGATTCCGGACTGCTTCCAACGGAGTGGGCACCCCTATAAGGCATGACGTGAAAATATCCTCAACCGATGTTCCTCCCGCCAAACAAAAATGAGTGACATTTAATACATCCTTTGCCAAATAAACCCACACATTTTGACTCTTTTCGAACCTTTGGTGCACCAACCCCTTAGACCCTAGAAACATTACGCCTATGCAAAGAACTACTGTCCACATGGTTGACGTTTAAACAGAAATTTAAGTCCTTCTACTGGCTCTGCTGTCCAACGGTGTCCGTTTGTGTTGGCTTCTGGTGCGACACTCTCAGCAACTTCTCCCGCAGGTGGTACTTCTGGTGCGGCCTTCACCCAGGGGTAGTGTATCCACAGTTTTACCCCCTGAACCTTCACTGCAGCGTGAGTGGTGAGAATCACAGGATACGGTCCCTTCCACCTGGGCTGAAGCGGCTCTTCTTTCCACATTCGGACCAGCACCTCATCTCCGATCTGGAACTTATGGACTGGTGTATCTAAGGGGAGTGGAAGTCGCTCCTGGACATACCTGTGGAGAGAACACAATACAGCAGACAAAGAATACAAATAATCTTTTGCCCAGACTTCCCCTTTTACATGCATTTGACTCCCATGCGTCACCACTGGATTCTTAGGATATGGCTTGCCATACATTAATTCAAATGGACTAACTCCCAATTTAGCTCTAGGGGCTATGTGCACTCTAAGCAAGGCAAGAGGCAGAGCTTCGGGCCATTTCAACTGAGTCTCTTGGCAAAGTTTAGCCAGTTGTCTTTTCAGAGTCTGATTCATTCGTTCCACCTGTCCACTTGACTGTGGTCTCCATGCTGTGTGAAGGTCCCATTGTATCCCCAGAGCCCGGGAAACTGCCTGGGTCACTTCTGACACAAAGTGTGGCCCTCGGTCCAAGGCTAATGATTCCGAATCGTGGAATCATTTCTTTTAACATCACCCGGACCACTTCTTTTGCTTTATTGGTTCGGCACGGGAAGGCCTCGGTCCATCCAGTCAAGGTGTCCACGAGCACTAACAGGTATTTGTAGTGTCCCTTCCTGGGAACTTCAGAGAAATCTATCTGCCAACATTTTCCTGCTAATAGTCCTTGCCTTCCTGCTCCTGGCGGAGGCTTGGGGGAAATCTTAGGATTGTTGGCACAACAGACAGGGCATCTTCGCACTATCTGTTCTGCTGTTTTCCTCATCTTAGGTCCCACTACAATTCTTTGGAGACCTTGGGTCATGGCGTCAGCTCCCATATGGGTGCTCTGGTGGTACTCTTGGAGCACTTTGTTAAGAATCAGTTTTGGCATCAGGACCTTGCCAGTTCAGGCAAGACCCACCATCCATCTTGTTGTTCTTTGCTTCCCAGTTTCTCTGCGAGTTGGTTCTCTTTTTCAGTATATTTGGGAGGTTCTTCAGGCAACACTACCTGAGGCATCAATGCCAACATTTGAGTCTCCTGAACTTGTTCTCTAGCTGCCTTCTTTGCCGCAGCAGCTGCTCATTGATTTCCTCTTATAACTTCACCATCTCCCTTTTGATGGGCCTTACAGTGCACCACAGCTACCTCTAGTGGTTCCATCACGGCTTCAAGTAGTTTCAGGATCTCTGTTCCATGCTTTACCGGGCTTTTACTTGCCGTTAAGAGTCCTCTCTCTTTCCATATAGCTCCGTGGGCGTGTAGGACTCCAAAGGCGTACTTAGAATCCGTGTATATAGTGGCTGTCTTTCCTTTTGCCAAATGGAGAGCTCGGGTCAGCGCAATAAGCTCAGCTTTCTGTGCAGAGGTATTTGGAGGCAAGGCTTTTGCTTCCACAGTATCCCATGATGTAACCACGGCGTATCCCGCATTTCAGGTTCCATTGTCCATGAAGCTGCTTCCATCTGTGTAGAATTCAAGGTCTGCATTAGGTAGTGGGGCATCTTTAAGATCCGGCCGGCTAGCATACACGCTCTCAATAGTTTCAATGCAATCATGCTGTAATCCTTCGTCCTGTTCCAATGGCATTAGCGTAGCTGGGTTCAGTGTACTAGAGGTCTGCAACTGGATGTCTCCCTGATCCAGGAGAGCCGCCTGATATTTAGCCATTCGTCCAGGGGAAAGCCAGGTTCCCCCCTTTGCATCCATCACCGCCAGCACTGAATGTGGGGTATACACGGTCATTGGCTGTCCTAAAGTAAGTTTCTTAGATTCTTTTACCAGCATAGCTGCAGCTGCCACTGCTCGCAAGCAGGCCGGCCATCCCAAACTAGTGGGATCCAATTGTTTGGAGAAGTAGGCCACTGCTCTTTTTCAGCTACCCAAGTACTGGGTCAGTACTCCTGACGCAACCCCTTGGCGTTCATGAACGTAAAGTTGAAATGGTTTACTCAGGTCAGGTAGGCCCAGGGCCGGCACCGTCATGAGGGCCTGTTTGATAATGTCAAAGCTCTTTCGGCATTCTGCCGTCCATTGCAAATCTCCCTCGCTGCCAGCAGTGGCCTCATAAAGAACCTTGGCTATCAGTCCAAAATTGGGGATCCAGATCCGGCAGAATCCTGCCATCCCCAAAAAGCCTCGCAACTGTCTCTTGGTCTTTGGGACTGCCATCCGGCAGATGGCCTCCTTTCTCTCAGGGCCCAACATCCTCTGGCCTTGTGAGATGTCAAATCCCAGGTATTGTACCCGCTTTTGCTCTATCTGGGCTTTCTTCCGAGACACCCGGTATCCCACTTGTCCCAGGAAGTTCAGTAAACTTACGATCAGCAGGTGGCACTCTTCCCTCGTTTTTGCTGCAATCAACAAATCATCCACATACTGTAACAGGGTTCCTGACATACTTTTATTCCACTTCTGAAGGTCGGTACTTAAGGCAGTGCTGAAAATAGTGGGACTGTTCTTAAAACCCTGAGGTAAAACTGTCAAGCACAATTGGGTTTTTCTCCTAGTATTCGGGTCTTCCCACTCAAATGCAAAAATCTCTTGGCTGTTTCTTTCAAGTGGGATGCAAAAGAAGGCATCTTTCAGGTCCAGGACTGTAAACCACTGGTCCTCTGCAGACAAAGTAGCCAGCAAAATATAAGGGTTCGGCACCACCGGGTGGAGGGTCACCGTGACCTTGTTCACGGCTCTGAGGTCCTGCACAAAACGATACTCGTTACTGTGAGGCTTTTTGACAGGCAAAATGGGGGAAATGAAAGATGATTGGCACTCCCGAAGCAAACCATGTTCAAGGAATAGCTTTATAAGCGGTTCCAGGCCTTTCCAAGCTTCTATTTTCAACCGATACTGTGGCACTCTGGGCGGGATGATTCCTGGCTTCAAATCAATTTTTACAGGGGTGGCCAGTTTGGCTCTTCCTGGCTTCTCTCCCGCCCATACCCAGGGTACTACAGTGTCTTCTACTTCGGGGGTAATTCTCCCTTCCTCCCCCTCCTGCAATAGGAGACACACCTGAGCCTTCCAGGCCTCCTCAGTTGGTATCTTCATAGTAATTTTGCCCTCTGAAAAGGTCAATTGGGCCTGCAATTTGCACAGCAAATCCCTCCCAAACAAGGGTATGGTGCACTCAGGCATATACAAAAACTGATGAGGCACTTTCTTTCCTCCCAATTTGCATTCCATGGGTGACACAAAAGAACGATGCATCCGCTGGCCAATGGCTCCAATTATGGGGATCTTGGTTTTTGATAAGGGTCCTTTAAAATTGGTTACAACTGAATGCGTGGCTCCACTATCCACTAAAAAATCAATAAGTTCTCCCCCTACTTGCAAGCTAACCAGGGGCTCGTCGGGGGAGACAGGGCTTACTTCAGTGTTAGCCCCCAGTCCTCGTCACTCCTGGTCAGAGCCATCTAACATCAACAACCTTTCTTCCTCCTCTCGTCTCTTCTCCCCCCTCTTGGGGCACTCATTTTTCCAATGCCCTTCCTGCTTGCAAATAGCGCACTGGTTAGGTCCCAGCCTGGGACCCTGGCTGTAGTCTCCCGGAGCATAGCTCATGCCTCCTCTTCCTCCACGCCCTCTACTTCCCCTGCCCCGTCCTCTACTCCTCTGATCTACAATTGCCGCTGCCAACAACGATGCTTGTAACGACGCCTGTGCCTTCATTCTTTTGTCTTCCTTTTTCTCCTTAACCTGATCTCAGTTAGAGTACACCTTATAAGCAATCTCAATCATTTGGCTGATGCTCATTCCAGCTGCTCCTTCAGCTTTCTGTAGCTTTTTCCTAATATCTGGGGCTGACTGTCCTATAAACAGTGTGTTAAACATCTTGGCATTTTCCCGCAGCTCCAGATCTAAATCCGTCCACTGTCTGGCTGCCTCGCACAATCTCCCATAAAAACTCCAGACCCTGCTGCACTTCATACAATTTAGACAAATTTTTCTGCTTGGGGATAGCCTCCCGGAGAGCAGCCAGCACAAACTCCTGATACAGCGCTAACTCCTTCTGGCCCCCCCGGGTGTTGGGATCCCAGTCTAGATTTTTCTTAGGGCAAAGTTCATCTACATCACCGGTTGGGTGACACTTCTGTGCTATCGTGCGTGCTTTCTCTAAGACCAACCTCTTTTCTTCCGGAGTCAGAAGAGCGGGCAATAAGGTCTGAATATCTATCCAGTTTGGTTGGTGGGTGAGGAAAATAGTAGAGAACAACTGGGTCATTGCCTCCAGATTCTGGTGATATTGGCCCACGGACTGTTTCCAATTTATCAAGTCTGCCATGCTGAATGGCACATGGACAAAAACTGGTCTACCCTCAGGACCCACCCCTTGACACAAAGGGGCCTGAACTACTGATTAGGCCCCTGATCATAAGCGACTCACCACAGGGCTAAATGCCCCATCTCCTACAGTCCCTTCTACCGCCAGATTGCTACCACCTGCATCCGCCGGACCCAGGGACAGCACCCCAGGGCTGTCAGGGGAGGTGGGGGATGATGGACTGGGCGAGCCAGGCAGGAGTCCCTGATGAGCCATTTCAGGTGCAGTGGAAGTCCCCTGTGGTGATGCAGGGCTCAACGGATAAGACGGAGGAGCTGTGGGAGCAATTAACAACGGCACATCTTCCTCCCCCGGCTCCTCTGGACACACTGTGGTGACCCCCTGTAAAGCCATTACCCCGCTTCCCCTAAATATCCCACACGACTTCTGCGTAGCCCCATCCCCATACAAAGTCATATATGCCTCTACATAAAGCATCTCATCCCACTTTCCTTGGCGCCTACAAAACAACTGTAACTGCAAGATTGTGTTATAATCCAAAGACCCATTCTCCGGCCAGGCTGCACCATCTGCAAGTTGGTACTGTGGCCAACATGTATTGCAATACCGAATCATCTGTTATTTCGTCATAGGGTCGCTTCCAAACTTTGGCCAGTTTTTCAAAATGCATCCTAAGGGGCTGCAGGCGGAATCTTGGACTGGTTACTTCCCATTGTCCAACTGACGGACGGCGACCGCCGCTCAGCCTCAGTACCCAACTGATTAAAGGGAATTCATGGGACTGCTACCCAGTCTCACTCGCCTAAGGCGTCTACACGGTCGGAACCTTTAAAGCCGTCTCTTTCCCAATCCTGATCAAAATATGGAAAGAAGTACTCACCAGTCCATTGAAACCTCCCTCGCCCCGCCCGATTAAGTTGGTCCTTCGAGCGTTGCACCGTTGTGCCCCTCCATGACTCCATCAGGCAACCAGGAGACGGTCAGACCTCCGACAAATAAGGTCGGTGGCGCCTGGCCCTCGCGCCGTCCACAGTTGTTGCCGGAGCCAAAGAGGTGGACTGGGCAAGGCAGTCAGCTAGGGTCCCTTCGTGGTCACCAGAAATTGTTGTTCCCAAAGGATAGTGAGTTCGTGCCCGGTGCACTTGTGCCAATAAACACACAGGGGTGAAGAATCCAACTTAATCTTTATTTCTGCACAGAAAGCAGTGCTTGGCAATCGTTCGCAAAGCAAGCACACCCACCCAAGTGGGCATTAGCCTTATATAGCCTCTTCTAGCCTTACACGCTATGCAGTTACTATAGGTTGCCCCTTTTGGTCCATGCGCACTTCACCCTAGCTACAGACCCCTCCCTAGTCAGTTTGAACTTGCCTTCGTGACAGTGTAATTTGCTGATGTGGCACCTGTTATTCAGCAAGCTCAGCCAGTAACCCCCCTTTCCAGCCCCTTAGGGACCTTGCTGATATGGCTTTCCCTCTAGCAAGGCCAGCAATTAAGCAACTAGGCAACAAGCGATCTCCCCCAGCCTAAACAACCTACTCTATGCCCTTGGTTGGATAAAATACTTTTTCAAAACATACAGCTGTTCCCAAAGTATAAAAAAACCTATAAAAGTTTCAGGGGTACTCATCAGTAGGAATTAAGAGATCGGGAAACTAGTGGAGAGGGGTGGGGGCTGGAATTGAGACAGAGAGAGAAAGAGAACGAGGCTGGAATTTAAGATAAGGAAGGGACTGGGATTCAGTAAAACATGACCCAACTCAGGGTTGCAAATGACAGTGGTTTTATTGAACAGTGGAAATGTTGACACAATGTCTTTTTGGTTCTCTTGCAACCACACACACACTCAATGGCAGCAGGCTTAAAGAGGCTTGGTGCAGGGCCTGAAGTCCACTGAAGTCCAGGCAGAGAGAGAGAGAGTCCAAATTGTAGGAGGAGGTGTGCAGGTAATATCTATCTATCCAGGCTGGAAAGGGGTCCTTGTCCAGTAGATATTGTCCAGAGGGGGGTTGCTGGCAGGGCCTCTGGGTGGATAGATGGTGTGGCATGGTGCTGGTCCAGATGGAGAGGGCATCCCACTGGGTCTGTCTTCACTGCCCCTTTTTATAGGGGCAGACCTTGTGTGACCCTAGTGACAGGAGGCATGCCCAGGCAAGGGTCAGGCCCCGGCGTACTGTGCATGTGTGCTCCATGCAGGGATGTGCAGTTTCAGGTGTCTGTAATGGTGAGAGAGTTGCTGGTTCTGCAGGGTCTTTTGTCTTTCAAATGCTGGGTTCACGTCTCTGTTCCTGGGTGAGGTCCATGGTTTCTGGGTGAATCAATGCGAGGTGATGGCCCAATCATTACAGGCCATTCAGTACAGGTCTGCTACCATTGTATTTCAATCATTCCCAATCACACTCATTCATCCAGGAACCAATTTACATGGGAGGGATATGTGACTCATACAGTTGTGACACAGGGGATGCCCAGGCAGAGAGCAGAAGATGGAGGCTTGACATACAAAATGGAAAATTGACATGATTTTGGTTCACTTACAAACACAGGCCTAAACCATACAATATCCATTTGAAACAATAAAAATCAATACAAAAATGATAATAATACAATATACAACAGTAACAATCAATACAAACCTAATAATTATACAATATAAAAGAGTGGATATCCAGAACCAAAAACTTGCTACCAAAATAAAAATGTTAAAGCTATCCTAAGTCTGAGCTCACTTATACTTATTTATAGGGAATAGAGAGGGAGAGAAAAAGTCAGAAATGATTGGGGAAGGGGAGGGAATGCATTTTAAAATAAATTTAAAAAAAACTGGGGGTTTTGCTACATCAGGGCCAACAATATTAATTGGCAGGAGAACTCCAATAGCAAGGCATCTGCAGTGCCTGTGCTAATGCAGATGCACAGGCCTCCACATAGAATCACAGGGCTGAAAGGGACCCCTAAGGATCACTGGGTCCAGCCTCCCTGCATGAACAGGAAAGACAGCTGGGGTCAGATGACCCCAGGCAGTTAACCATTCATTTTTCTCTTGAAGACCTCCAGGGTAGATGATTGCACCACCTCTAGAGGGAGCTTGTTCCATAGTCTGGACATCCCAGTTGTAAAGAAGTTTTTCCTAATGTTCAGCCTGAAACTATATTCCAGGAGTTTGTGGCCATTGTTTCTAGTTCTCCTCCCAGGGCACCCTGGTGAACAGTTGACATGCAAAATCTAGATCTCTTGGTTCCAAAATTATACCTTTTATTAGAGCAACTGGAAAATGGCAAGAAAATTGTCCTTTTCTGCAAGCTTTCGGGATCAAAGTCCCTTCGTCAGGCTCTGGGGAAAGTGTAAATGGTACAAGATGGTAAAAAGTCCCCAGAGGTAGAAAATAAACTTCATTCTTGCACAGAGGGAGCTGAAGATGGAAGTCTGTCCCTCTGGGTCCATGAGAGTGTCTTTGTGAGCTGTGTTGAGTAGCTCTTTGATGTGTTGATCAGGTAGAATTCCTTCCCTGAAGGTGTCAGATGGGAGGCAGGGAGGTAAAAAAACTTCCTTGTTGTTCTGCAATGAACAGTTCATTCTCAGTGAACAGTTGTTCACTGGGCCCCTGATGTATGCCTCTGATATAGTGGTAAGCCATAACCAGGTCCCCTCTCAGCCTTCTTTTCTTTAGGTTGAAGAGTCCAAGATTTCTCAGACTCTTCTCACATGGCTTGCCATGAAAGTCCCTGATCATGTGGGCGGCCCTTCTCTGGACCCTCTCGAGCTTTAGCACATTCTTGTTGAAGTGCAGTGCCCAGAACTGGACGCAATACTCCAGCTGTGGCCACACCAGTGTTGAGTAAAGTGAGAGAATCACTTATTTGGATTTACTAGAGATGCATCGATTGATGCATGCCAGAGTTTTTTTGGCCCTAGCAGCTACTGTGTCACATTGCCGGCTCATATACATGCTGGGGTCTATTTTTATCCCCAGATCCCTTTCATTTGCTGGTCAGGTTAACCATGCCCAGACTATGGGTGTGCTGAGGGTTCTTCCTTCCCATATGCAGCACTTTGCATTTCTCCATGTTGAACCTCATTGGTTCCATTCTGCTCAACATGCTACGTCTGCTTGTATGCACAGCCTATCTGCAGGTATGTCCACTGTCGCGGGGCACCTCGCTGCCCCGCTCCTAGAGAGGGGAAAACTGACAGAGGAAAAGCTTTGGTAGTGCATAAGGAGCCCTAGCGGTGACTAGGGAGTACAGCTGTGGGTTGCCGGGGCAACTAAGGAGAGTCAGCTGCCTGTAGGAGGCAGGGCCTGGCCCTTATAAAGCCCAGGGCTGAAGCCAGGCTGGCAGTTCCCTGCTAGCTGCCGGAGAGGCAGGAGTTCCCTTGGCCAGGATATAGGGAGAACCCTGATCGCAAGTATAGCTCGCGAGAGCTCCAGAGGCTAGAGCAATGATGTTGTTACAGCCAGGCAGCCTTAAGTTAAGTTATAGCCAGGAGGCTTGTGTTTGCTTTAGTGTTTGTATTAAACAGGTGGTTTGGGTGAGGCTATAGGGGTTGGAGGAGGCCTCATAGGGACCCCCAGAGGGGTGGGGGCCCCAGCGCCTGAGGAGGGCGCAGCATACTTATAAGGGTCCACAGGGTGTGGGGCCCTAGCGCCCAGGAAGGCGCAGTATTCTCAGGGGCAACCCCAGTGGCGAGGGGACCCCGGCGCCAGTAAAGGCACAACTTGCGGGGTGCATAGACCCCAGCCCCAGAGAAGGGGCGGCATTATTAAGGAGCCCAGCGGGGGCACAGCAAGCCCCAGAGAGGGGGCGATAGTATTCGGCAGCCCAGCGCGGGCATGTAAGGTCCCAGGAAAGGGGGACTATTGAGAAGCCCGGAACGGGCGTAGCGAGCCCGGCGGTAGGCTAGTATGGCAAGAGCCCTCAGATAGGGGTAGGGTGCTGCGGTGGACCCCGACAGAAGGGGTTAGTAGTACAACACCCCAGGAGAAAGGCAAGGTGCTGCGGTGGTCCCCGGCAAAAGGGGATAACAGTGCGGTGAGCCTGGATAGGAGACGGTAGCCGTGCGGTGGGCATAAAGGACTGGAGACTTGGGAGGAAGTCCCGTAGCGGGCTAGGTTATTTTAGAGAAGGCCCAGAGTGGGGCGTGATGAGAGTCCCAGTGAGGGGCCATATATTAGAGAAGGCCCAGGAGTGGGCTAGACTACAGAGGAGGCCCAGGGAGCCCGGAGACTCGGGAGGAAGTCCCGTAGTGGGCTAGGTTATTTTAGAGAAGGCCCAGAGTGGGGCGCGACGAGAGTCCCAGCGAGGGGCCGTATATTAGAGAAGGCCTGGGAGTGGGCTAGACTACAGAGGAGGCCCGGGGAGCGGGCGAGTATTTTGACAGACCAACATCTAGTACATCTGCGAGGCTTGGGGCATGGTATTAGGGGTTGGTAGGAGCCACGCATAACCCATAAGGCTAGGGTGCCTGGAACACACCCAGTGTACAGCGAAACCCACGGTGGGTCCGGGAGAACACGGGGACGGAGGTCCCAGCTAACTGTGCCTAGGAGACGTAAGGCAGCCTCCTAACTTAACTTAAGATCCAAGACGTGGCAGGAGAGAATAGAGGGTGCCCTTGGGCCGAATAGGCGTGGAGAGGGGGCCTTAAGGAGATCACGGCCCTCCTGGAGGACCCCGCCGCGACATCCACACAACCCCATATCTTGGTATTGTCCACTAACTTAGCCAACTGGCTTTTCACCCCCTCATCCAGGTCGTTGATGAAGATATTGAACAGCACTGGGCCAAGTACTGACCCCTAGGGTATGCTGCTGCCCACATCTTGCCAGGATGACACCAATCTATTCATTTGGACTCTGCAACCAGTTTCATACCCACTTGACAGTCCCACAGTTGAGCCTGATATCTTCCAGTTTTCTAATCAGTACCTCACGGCATACTCACGGGTTCGTAGCAGGCAGATCGTGCCTGACTAATCTGGTCTCTTTTTATGACCAGGTTACGAAACGCCTGGACACAGGAGGAGGGGTGGATGTCGTATACTTAGAATTCAGGAAGGCCTTCGATACAGTATCCCACCCCATACTGGTGAACAAGTTAAGAGGCTGTGACTTGGATGACTACACAGTCCGGTGGGTGGTGAATTAGCTAGAGGGTCACACCCAGAGAGTCGTGGTGGATGGGTCGGTTTCAACCTGGAAGGGTGTGGGCAGTGGGGTTCCGCAGGGCTCGGTCCTTGGATTGATACTCTTTAATGTCTTCATCAGCGACTTGGACGAGGGAGTGAAGTGTACTCTGTCCAAGTTTGCGGATGACACAAAGCTATGGGGAGAAGTGGACACGCCGGAGGGCAGGGAACAGCTGCAAGCAGACCTGGACAGGTTGGACAAGTGGGCAGAGAACAACAGAATGCAGTTCAACAAGGAGAAATGCAAAGTGCTGCAACTAGGGAGGAAAAATGTCCAGCACACCTACTGCCTAGGAAATGACCTGCTGGGTGGCATGGAAGTGGAAAGGGACCTTGGAGTCCTAGTGGACTCCAAGATGAACATGAGTCGGCAGTGTGACGAAGCCATCAGAAAAGCCAATGGCATTTTATCATGCATAAGCAGATGCATGACGAATAGATCCAAAGAGGTGATACTTCCCCTCTATTGGGCACTGGTCAGACCGCAGTTGGAGTACTGCGTGCAATTCTGGGCACCGCACTTCAAGAGGGATGCGGATAACCTGGAGAGGGTCCAGAGAAGGGCAACTCGTATGGTCAAGGGCCTGCAGACCAAGCCCTATGACGAGAGACTAGAGAAACTGGACCTCTTCAGCCTCCGCAAGAGAAGGTTGAGAGGCGACCTTGTGGCTGCCTATAAGTTCATCATGGGGGCACAGAAGGGAACTGGTGAGGTGTTATTCACCAAGGCACCCCCGGGGGTTACAAGAAAGAATGGCCACAAGCTAGCAGAGAGCAGATTTAGACTGGACATTAGGAAGAACTTCTTCACAGTCAGAGTGGCCATGGTCTGGAACGGACTCCCAAGGGAGGTGGTGCTCTCCCCTACCCTGGGGGTCTTCAAAAGGAGGTTGGATATGCATCTAGCTGGGGTCATCTAGACCCAGCACTCTTTCCTGCCTATGCAGGGGGTCGGACTCGATGATCTATCGAGGTCCCTTCTGACCCTAACATCTATCAATCTATGAACCAGGTCAAAGGCTTTCTGGAAGTTGAGGTACATGATGTCAACCACTTTTCTCTCATCCATGTAGCGAGTCACCTGATCATAGAAAGAAATGAAGTTGGTCACACAAGACCTGCCTGCGATGAAGCCATGCTGGCTGTCAATCAGTATTATGCCTTCTGCAAGTTTGTCACATATAGCCTCTTTGATAAATGTTTCTAGGATTTTCCCTGGAAGTTAAGCTAATTGCCCTTTAGTTTCCTGGGTCTTCAGACTTCCCCTTCTTGAAGATGGGCACAACATTGGCCCTCCTCCAGTCCTCTGGGATTTCTCCAGAGGCCCATGATTTTTGAAAGACCTTTGCCAAGGGGTCTGCGATTACTTCGGCCAACTCTTGCAGCACTATTGGGTGGAGTTCATCCAGTCTTGCTGATTTATGTAAGTCTAATTTCTTTAATTGATCATACACCAGTTCTATGGCAACGGTGTCAATCCCATCTTGCTTGTTCTGTGCCCTACCTGGCATGTTGTTGCCCTTGGTCTTCTGAAAGACTGAGGCAAAGTAGTCATTTAGGAGTTCTGTTTTTTTCTGAGTGGTAGTGACAAGGTATCCTGAGGCACAGAGCAGCAGCCCCACACTCCCATTAGTTTTCCTTTTACTGCCTATGTAGCTAAAGAAGGACTTCTTGTTGTCCTTGATTTTTGTAGCTAGTTTTAGTTTGGTTTCTGCCTTAGCTTGCCTAATCTGTTTTCTACAAGTGTGGGCCATTGTCATGTAGTCTTCCTTAGAGGCTGTCCCAAGCTTCCGTTGTTTGTACACCTTTCTTTTTCTGTAGGAGGACTGCAACTTCCCTGCTTAGCCAAGAGGGTTTTTTGACCCTTCTGCTACTTTTTCTCTGTAAGGGAATGGATTTTCTCTGATCCTTAAGGATTGCATTCTTAAGGAATGGCCATTCTTCTTGTGAAGGACAAGAGCCAATTCTACTTGTGAGCCATTTAAATGTCTAAGTGCAAGCCTATTCCACCCTCCTTGAGGTCCCAAAGAAAACATGAATGCAAAAGGTAAGTGGTTTCTCTTCTCCCTTGCTGTTTCTTGTGACTCAATCTTAAGTCTAAAATGAAGGTTCATCACAGAAGTTTCTCAGGGAGTTGTGCAGGGTCATATAGAATCATACTTAATTGCCTCATAGGTTTTGGCTCAGGATGACTTTGACTTTCATCCCTTGGTAAGCCGTGTGTCTTGGAGGCTAAGCTCCTTGCTTTTTCCATGAGGACCAAATCTTCTGTCTCACATAGGAGATGGTAGGGGACACTTAAATCCATTTCCAGTGGATGCCCATTATCTGCTAGGCTGATTAATTGTGCTTACAACAGATGAACTGTACCTAAATGCATTTTAATGTCTCATGTCTATCCCACTTCAAAATCAGAAGTTCCTTTTGTTCTCTCAAGTGGCTGACCTTTAAGCAGGAATACAGCTAATTCCTGGAGGGTAAGCTTCCAAATGTACTGTGGACAAAATCATCATTCTAATATTATAAAAGCCTAAGTCTGTCTGTCTGTCTATCTCTCTGTAATGCTTTATTCATGCTCTGATTGGCTGACAGAAACAGCCAACCAGAGTGTTCCAAGTGTGGGGGACCACCACTGAATCTGAAGCAGTGCTGAGGACCAGACAGAGGGTGGGGAAGCCGAGGCCAACAGCACTGGCCTTGTCTCCCCAACCTCACTCCCTGCAAGAGGCAGGACAGCGACAGCATGGGGCATTAGGTGGTGGCACTCCATCCCAACCCCCTCCCCCCACATCATTTTTGACAGGTAATTGGCTAGTTTTTGCATATCTTCATACAGTTCAGTAATATGAGAGTTAATTCTGTGGTCTATCAAGGTCTGTGTAGAAGGAGGGTGTCCCAGGGGGACATAAGTGGAGGCCCCGGAGCACCCTCCCACAGCGTGACCCAAGGCAGGGCTGACCCACCTGAAGAAGGAAATAAAAAGCCCCGAAAATGGGGCATACTTACTATTTTCAGGAGAAATGGAGCCAGACGAGCTGTGCCAAGATGAACATCCTGAGAGGTTCATCAGCCACTTTTATTGCCAACTGGGAGGGTGCCAGCGGATGACATAATCAAAAATCACTGTCCGGCTGATTTAAAAGCTGGCAGCGAGGAAACGGAGGGGAGAGCAGGGAATGGAAGGGAGAGGAGCCAGAAGGCAAGGCTGGTCCCCAGGCTGAACACAGGTCATGTCAGCAGCTTGGCAAGGGGCCAGACAGAGACCCACAAGAAGGGTTCCGGTTCCTGTAAAAGAAGCATCACCACAGGGCAGCTGGGCCAAGGAGGATGGCGTTGAGGGATCCTGAGGGCCACAGATGCCGGACCTGTGAGTGGGGTGGGCTGAGTCCCCGTGCCCCAACTATTTCTTTCTTCTTTTCTCTTAACTTTTGTTTTGGAGGTTACACAGAGCCCCAAACCAGGGAGAGAGGCTTCAAGAGACCTCTTGGGTCAAGAGAGAGCTGAGGTAGTGCAGCAGACTACTACACCTCAAGAGAAGACTAGACGCAGTGGCAAGGACAGTCCCATGTCCTGTAGTCATCCAGTGCGAAGGGACACTGAGAGACGGGCAGGGAGCAAAGAAAGCAGGTGATGACATGAAGGGACAGGCCGGTGACCCATTATCCGGCTGTCCTGAGGGCTGGTGCATGGCTGAGGTGTAGGGGAGGTGGAGCCCCAAGAACGCATGCTAAGAGCAGTACCCAGTCTGCAAGGAACCGGAAGAAGGAGCCCCATCACCGGAGAAAAGAAGATCAAGTCATGGCAGGTGAGCAACGGGGCCTCGCTTGGGGGGTGAACATGACCCAATGCCTAGGCCCCAGGGACACGCCCTGCGGCCAGCACCGGGTGTGCACTCTAAAGTCACTAGAGAGCACCTATATGAGGCCAGGCGGGTGCAGAGGGGTACAGCCAGATGATACCCACTGTCAGCATTACAGCATTCAGCTTCTGCAAGTTCTCTTGTGCATCACTACAGGCTGTGTGTGACAGGGGGCATGGTTGGGGCTAGGTCTCATGCTGGTCTGCCCAACCATCTCTCCAGGGCAGTCCTCCCAGTCTCACTTGCCATTACTTTCGGTTTCCATAAACTGATGTTATAACATGGGAAGCTACCCATTCCCCATCCTGATGCCAGGGGCGCTATCTGCAGCTCCGAACCTTCCCTACACCACAACCCATGCTTTGCAGATGGCATCCACAGGATGTAATCACATACCATGACTGGTGCTCCAGGGTCTCACAGGGACTCTCACTCCCTCCCTGGAGCACCAGGTCATTGTGCTTGCTCTTAAGGTCTTCCTTTCATCACACTCTCAACCTCCTTGCAGTGGAGGACTTACCGGGGTCAGGACTCTCTGGCTGCACCCCCTACTAGCCTGTGACCCAAACGATGACTTCCGGCATCCACAACCATACCTTGGCCTCTTCACCACACATGGGGTTCCTACTATGCCCCCTCTAGGGCCTCTACACTGCACCCCACATGGGTCTTCTCATCTTCATGATCAACTATTCACAGGGCTGGCCCTTGGGATGCCCTTCAGGCTTACTCCCAGTTCGGCCATACTCAAGACACCCCTGGGACTGCCCTTCAGGCCTACTCCTATTCAGCCCTGCTCTGTATAGGGCCACGCTCTACACTCCCCACGCTACCCTCTCAGGGGTCTCCAGGATCTCACATCCCTGTTGGGCCCAGGTGCCTACAGATGAGCACACCTGGCCCTCTCTACTCCCACATCTTCACATTACCCCCTCTGGGGTCTCCAGGATCTCACATCTCTGCTGGGCTCAGGTGACACTCCACTTGCCATGCCTGGCCCTGCTACTCCCACAACTGCCTCCAAAGCCCACCCAAAAATGAGGGCTGGGATTAAAGAGCCTCTTCTCACCTTTCACTGGGGAGGTAACTGGCCTGGAATTTCCTCGGGGCTCCCACACCACTAGCAGCCCCACCAAGCCACCCTTCCCTGGCAAGGTGTAGTTTTAGGTCATGCCCAGGACCAAGAGCCTCCTGCTCTTACTTTCACAATGGTCCTGCTGCAGCTCAACCACGTAATATTTCTGCCCGGGCTGGCAGCAGTAAACTGAAGTCTTTATATCCCTTGTTCTCAAAATGGCTGCCACCATCAAGCACCTGGTAGCTACCTGACTCTGCCCTTAAAGTGGCAGACACCCCAAAGGTGCCCTGCCACAGTGTGCCATTTCTCACATCTTGTTCACTCTAGATCTAGGAATCTGCCTTTCCAGTTCTGCATCTGGTCTGTATTCCTTCATGTCCTCTGAGAAATACACATTGCGTCTAGCCACAGGAAGCAGATACTGAAAGTCTTCTCTGGTATGTAGCAACAGAAGTGGATATAGCGTGGGGATGCAGTCACCCCTCCCTCCCTTTTTTCCTGCACCACCAAAGTTTAAAAACAACTGCCTGGCAGTGGTATCAGCATTTGAATTACTCAGGCAGCAGTGAGGGAGCCAATTGACCTGATTCCTTCTTAACTCTTCATTCCACAGATGATAATGACTTGTTCTCTATTGTAATGGTCTTGATGTTTCACTAACCCAGTTATCCTTTCTTCTACAATTCTGCTGTCTCTTATCTGCACCTGATAATGTAACTCCTATTTCACAGTCCTGCAAACTGTTTTTAACTCTAGCTAAAAACATTAATTCAGGTGTGGAAATGAAGTAAGGTGAACATCAACTCGGGTATGGAAATAACTTCTAGTGAAGCATAGCATTGTCAACATGCTCAAGAAGGCTAGATTTTGAATCTGAAAGAAATGTAAATTTAATTCTAATGACAACAGGACTAAATAAACAACATATTTTGATTATTTTTGCCTAGTTTGTTGTGATTTTTATTCATGATATACAATAGAGCAAATGAATGCACATTCCAATAAAATTTAGTTTTGCTTCCATTTTAAACTAAACAGCCCATGGCTCCTAGCATATTAGGAAAGCTTCTGGTTTCTTTTTACCTGTAGAAACATGTTCATTGTGTTATGTTATATGTGATGGTACATTTCACCACCTACACTCCCCTTTGTAAAATCTTAGATTCACCCATGTGTAGCGATATATCTTACTACCCTGCAAGATAGGTGAAATCCCCAATACACTCTATGCTCCAATTAACAATTTTTGTGACAAAAGAGCTGTCTGACTAGTCCATTAGTTCCCTTTCCCCTCTTCCTCCAAGTGTTAAATACAGTTAATATCCTGTATTTCTTAGCAAAAGATTAATTTGTACCATTTTTGTCCTAACACAATGTAAAATGGGTATAATAAATCTTCTGAAGAAAGATTATTACAGTTCCTATATGTTTTGTCAATGTATTACATGATTTGGGATAGTATTTTCTCAAGTGCCTAAAATGACTTAGGAGGACAAATCCCACTGAAGTCAGACATCTTTAAATGTAACTTTTTCTCTCACTTTAATGCCTTCCAGTTCATGGACACTGCATGGTTTCAGACATGTAAATCCATGTAGAATATGATGCGTGCAAGAGTAGCAGATAAGGCAAGTTGTGCTCCAGACCTCTTGTGAGATGGGTTAACAGGATACTTGATGTTTTTTATACAGTACTGGCATTTCATTTACAAAGTATCTGGATGCTAGTTGCCCTCTTTTAACTATGGAAGGGTTTAATGTTTGGCAGCAGAGAGAGATTTCCAAAATCAGAGCCTGGGATTATGAGGCCAAACTATGGACTGCAGTATTTGTCCTGGGCTAGTACAGTCCCAAATGTGAGTAACCCCTAACAGCTACCTGTTTTACTCGCACCTGGGTTGAATTCTTGCTTATAGCCAAAAACTGCCCATGCAAAAAAGTTTCTGAAAACTCTTCTATTGTTAATGACAGAAATACTGAATGTATTAGTTAATACATTCATACAGAAGTCAAGGCAAGTTTCCTGACCTACTGAGGGACAATTAGGTCACTAAGCTACCATTGCTTACTTGTTTGCTTTGCTGGTGATTCCTGTAATTTGATTTTGTTCAGTGTTTTTTGTGTGAAGGAACTGTTACACCATGAAGTTAAAGCCTCCCCAGTCCCATTCTTCTACCTCTCCATTTCATTCATGCTTTGCTTAAATCTCTGCCTCTCTCCTTATTCCCAATCATCACTCACTCACTCTCTTTTCTCCTGACAATGAATCTTGACACTCATCTCAACTTGCCACCTATATTCATGCTTCCTTTTGTGTTTTCTTACATACTATTCTACCTTCCTCTGTCCTTTCTGTTTATCGGCCACCTCCTGAGTCTCTCACTTGTGCTCCTTCTCTTTTTCTCTCTTCCACTCCTTACAAACCCTTACTGAACATTTGCCTCCTCATCTCCAACAGAAAAAAAGCAGTTACCTGCCCTTTGCATTAAAATTGGGGATCCCTAAAAAGTATAATGCTCCTAAAATAAACTTGCCAGGACTTTTTACATCATCCACTGAGTAGCTCTGAACTACATCTTTCTTCTTTTGTCTACGTAGATTGGCAAGCAGAATTGAAGGAAGGAGAGCAGAAAGGGAAAGAGAGAGCTTTCCGGATGCACCTCAAAACAGAATCTGGTCAGGGACACTAGTACCTCATGACTAAAATGATCCTATGTTTTGGGCTAGCATCTTTCAGAACTCATTTAAAAATTAAAAGAGGACAAATGCAAGCATTAATTCTAATTAGCAATGTGCCTTAGCACCTGCCTAACATAAAACAAGCAAGGACTCATGTTGAACTTAGTGGGGCTTCTCATATTCTGTGTAAAGTTATGAGAGTACCTTTTGGTTCAAGCAGAAAGAGTTCTCCCTTCTAAGGTGTTTTACAAAGAAGAATAATAGGTTTTGTTTTTCCATTATGGAATGAAGGAGCTCCAAGAAGGAAACAACAGAAACAATGAGTGCTTTCTAGGCCTGTGAGAAGCAGCTAGTATTCACTTTGGATTCAGATTTGACCGATTTGGGGGACAGTGATTTGATTCGATGATTTGAATCACTGTCCAGAATTGATTTGGCCGAATCTGATTTGGAGACTGGAATAGCGAAGGGGGAGTGGGGATTGGAACAGCGAGCAGGGGTCAGGGGCACTCAGAGGGGCTAGGGGAACAGGTAGGGGATGGGGCCTGGCGGGGGTCCCTCCATGGTCCCCCGCCTCCAGCTCCCCCTTCCCTGTCCCCTACTTACCAGCACAGCTCCCCATGGCAGCAAGTGGAGATTGCCCACATTGCCAAAGATCTCTGAATCTTTTCTGAATCAATTAAGAGAGCTTTGAATTGATTCAGACCTTTTTATTGGTCTCCTGATTCGATTCGGATTGGAGACTCGGCTGCCGAATTGGGCTGAATCTCCTCCAAATTGAATCGGCACCCAAAGCTTCACACAATGGTATATTCCCTTCTCTTGTGGAGGCTGAATAGATTCAGGCCCTTTAGCCTCTTTTTGTAGGGCCTGTCCTGCTGCCCTTTGACCATGTGAGTGTCCCTCCTCTGGACCCTCTCAATGCTAGCCACATCCCTCTTGAAATGCGGCGCCCAGAACTGGATGCAGTACTCCAACTGCGGCCTGACCAATGCTGCGTAGAGGGGAAGGATCACCTCCTTGGATCTGCTTGTGATGCATCTGTAGATGCACAACAATGTGGAGTTAGCCTTACTGACCACTTCCTCACATTTGGCGACTCATGTTCATCCTGGAGTGAACAATGACTCCAGGGTCCCTTTTTGCCACTATGTTGATAAGAAGGGTATTCCCCAGCCTATAAGTGTGTTGCTGGTTCCTTCCCCCTAGATGCAGTACCCTGCACTTGTCTGCATTGAATTTCATCCTATTCTCATCTGCCCACCTCTGTAACCTGTCTAGATCTAGCTGGATTCTGTCCCTCCCCTCCAGAGTTCTCACTTCACCCCATATCTTGGTATTGTCATCAAATCTGGACAGCGTGCTTTCCACACTCACATTCAAATCGCTGATAAGGATGTTGAACAGTACAGGCCCTATGACTGAGCCCTGGGGAACTCCACTGCTCATTCCCCTCCAGGTCGAAAATGACCCGTCCACCATCACTCTCTCGGTGTGACCATCTAGCCAATTTGCCACCCATCTCACTGTGTAGGTATCAGTGCCACAGTCACCTAATTTTTTTGAGAGAATGAGGTGAGAAACAGTGTCAAAGTCCTTCTTAAAGTCCAGGAAGATGACATCCACCTCAACGCCCTCATCCAGGAACTTTGTGACCTGATCATAAAAGGAAACCAGGTTAGTCAGGCAGTTTCTGCCCTCAATGAACCCATGTTGGTTGCCCATGAGCATTACCTTCTCTGATGGGCCCTTGCAGATGTGTTCCTTGTTAATTTTCTGAAAGGTCTTCCCAAGGACCGTGGTAAGATTGACTGGCCTATAATTGCTGGGGTTCTCCTTTCTAGCCTTCTTGTAAATGGGGACCACACTGGCCCCCCGAAGCCCACTGCAGGTGAGAGAGCAATCTGGCGCAGAGGATGAGGGCCACCCTCCAGGCCTGGGTGCCGTGAGTTTCAGGGAAAGGAGGATTCCCACAGGGGAGGGGAATGCCCCCCCTGGTTAGTTAAGTCCTCCTGAAAGGGGAGGTCCCACTGGGATGCTCCCGCTAAAGTTATCAGCTTCTTTGTAGGGCTTGGGAAAAGCACAAGGGCATTGGGGTTTCCCCTCAGGATTGAGTTTACCTTTGGGGTTCTTGCGCCATAAGTGGTGTGATATCGTGCCTTATATTTTGTGAACTCTCATGTTGTAAATTAGTAGATGAGTAGAGCCCTAGGGCCCCTGTTGCTATTATTTCACATGTTGTTTATTTCTGACTTATTTATTGTTCACCCATACTTATCTATAGTTTATCTGTTGGCTATCTATGTTTATTTTGGGGTTTATCTGTTTCAGATCAAATACTTATATTTACCTGTGATTTACCTGTATCTGGAACACTGGTGTAAGGTTTTATGGCATTTACCCAGAGGGTATTGTTTATGTTGTTTGTTTAGATATATTTAGAGAGAGAGAGAAAGTACATATGTTTCTATCCACATTTCTTTTCCTTGTGATAAGTTAATGTAAATAAATGTGTATATAATTAAGTTCCCTGACTGTCCTGGCCTGGTTCTATAGGCACAGAGGGAAACTGAGTGGTCTGCAGCTCCCCCACAGCACACCTGCCAGCTAACAATCCCCTTCAACTGGAGAAGGGAAGTATATACCTGAGTTACCTGGGCTAAAGTATTTCCCACAGGTGTCTAAAATAGTAAAACTATGCATGAAATTGGGATTGTTTGGAATTAGCGAGAGGATGAATCTTATCAAACTTTTCCAATTCATTGTGCTGAAAAATGAATAGATTTTCTTCTTTACTGAGGCTAAATCATCCTGCAAATATTGTCCTGTTTAGCAATAAGCTCTTAATTTTATTTTGGATCGTTTGATTCAATGCTTGTAGTTCAAAACTTTTCATCAGTGGAAGAGAATGCCTTTGCTTGCCCGCTGTGTGCAAATATGATAGAATATTTGATTGTCTTTTCCTAGCTATTTGGGAAATAACATGAATCCAATCTGTTTTAGAAAGCAAACAAAAGAATTCAAGTCCCAGAGAAACAGTGCTACATATCACTATCTTCTTGAGTCACATACAGTTTAATTAGAACTGTTTGGAATCTGAAAGAAGTTTGAATTGTTCTTTGAGGGTTTTTAGCTATTAAAATGGCCACTGAGAGCACACAGTTTGACCTTCTCACTGAACGTATATTCTGTGCTCCTCCAATTCTCCACTCATATGAGATCACAACACAGAAGTATAATTTTGATATTTACAATTAAAATCTTAGAGTAATCAGTAATTACCTGGCTGAAGGTACTTGGCAATTTTTAAAACGTTTTTCAAGGTGACAGTAAAATCTGTTAGATAGCTCCTTTGCTTTATATAGTCTCATCCCAAGAAATTAGGCAGAGAATGTGTTCATAAATCATCTAAAGGAAGAGGAGATTAGAAAGATGAATCCTACCATAAGAGCAGTATGTTTCAACAATGCCCACAAATAAAGGAGTTAATTAAGAACTTAACCCTGTTCCATTAAAGGAAAACAGTGGAAGTTCTGGTACTGATATATATTCTAATCCAAGAGTCAAGCTCTGGTCCCGTTGAAATCTATGGAAGATGTCATTGACTTCAAAGGCTCAAGGACCAGGCTTAGCTGCAGATACTGTTATAGGAAATTTTGCAATAACACAGTAACAAAAGAAGATAGTCAAGAGACAACAGAAAAATATCAGTTCTCTAGGACAATAGTGCTCAACCTCCATCTATGCCACGGAGCCATGTAATCTGTGTCCAGTTTTGGAACCCTGTAACAGAGCATTGGGGTGTGCTTGTTCCTTTAAAAGAGCAAGCAGCTGGAGAGGCAGCTTGCAGGTGGTGAAGAGAATTAATTAGGGACTCACCTGACCAGTAGCAGGTGGGGCTGGAGATATATAAGTCGTGGGTCTGAGCCCATTAGGCAGTTCAGTCCTGAGAGCCATGAAGTGAGGAGCTCCTGGCAGCAGACTTCCTGAATTGACTGTGGAACTGAGCAAGCAACTCTGCAGGGCTGGGAACAAGGGAAGGTCTCTGGGGCAGAGAGGGGCTTGTTATATGAGCAGAAGACCTTGGTTTATGTTATAACCTAAAGAAGATTTGCGCACCTGCCAGAGGGTGCCGGTGGTTATTTTTAAGTAGAACCAGTAATTTAACCTGGAGCTCTGCAAGGGCACACTCAAGGCCTACTTAGACTGCCAGTAGCCACAGAGAGACTGAGAGTGGGGTCCAGCAGGCAGTGCAGGAGCTCAGAGGGTGGGGATCAAAAGATCCACCAGCCCAGGACCCAGAGAGGGTGCTGGGAGTGTGATCAGAGGACCAGGAGTGCAAAGCAGGGCTGAGAGAGAGACCAAAGAAGGTCTAAAGACCAAGTGTCTGACTGTGGGATCAAGAGATACAAGTGCCAGGGGTTGCCTGAAAGTCAAACTACAAAGTCCACACCCCTAGGTAAGGGGTGAGAGCCGTAGTAAATGGTCCACAAGGGGTGTAAGCTGGGCCAGAGGGCCCATGAGGCCAGAGAGAGGGAGTGTGGGACCAAAGGGTCTGAGAACCCAGAGAGAGAGGCTGAGAGTACGGAAGAGCCTGGAAAGGGGCTAAGTAGAATGAACATTAAGCAACATTATTGAACAGTAATACCCAAAATACATGGGATGTGTTAAAAACATTCTGGCATCCGTCACACTGAAATACAAACTTTAGCAAAACATTCATGAGAAGGCAAATTTTTACAACGGCAGCATATCTAAAGATTTAAGGGACAATGTCAAGCTGCTTAGGATTTTTAAATATATGACACAGAAGAAGCTGATAGGCATTTTTCAGACAACATTTAGAATTACTCATCTGTTGAGCTTTCTTTCAGATGCGTCCCCTGTTTAGACTTTGAGTTTGTGCACATATGCGTACATAGTCGCATGTTAAAAATAGACATCCAGATAAAGTGGAGCCTTTTCTAGCCTATAAAATACCAATAATAAGATGTTAAATGAGGCACAGAATGACAGAATACTTCTATCAAGTCTCCTTTGGTTTCAAAGACCAAAGACTGGATTAGCACACCTGTGGAGGTTCCAGAAGGGCAATATGGAGATTTTGGAAGGACAGACTTCTGACCTGAAACAAAGCTTACTTACTTTTCTCTTGTTCCTTGTTGTGTGCAAAATGTACTACTCTATCTTGCAATACTTCCTTTCAAGACTTGCAAACAAATTAGTGACAAGGCTTACTTTGAAACCATGCAACTGCAAATTAGACCACCCTTAATTAGTGTCAGTTACAGGGAAAATCTAGACTAAGTCTTACTGTTTTACACAGAATGGAGATAGGAGCCTGCACTTTCAAAAGAAATCTCCCAAATCAGACTCAAAAGATCACTCCTGAGATGATGGCATGAGCTGTTCCATGTGAAAAGGACTTGATATGCCATTTAGTTTGTTTGAAACTTGACATAAAAATCCTGTAAAAACAAATACTAACTGGCACATTTTTTTCTTATTTAATATACTCAACATTTGTCTACTAGAAAACTGAAATCAGGTCAGAAACATTTATGGTTGGGATCATTCTTCCCTCAAAGGGAAGAGTTTACAGCTATCTCTGTATTTTGGAAGTGAGCTATAAGTCAAACAATATATCTTCTAGAATTTTCATTGTAATAAGCTTTAAAGTAACTGTTTTCTATCTGTAGTTCCAGATATAGTGTTCCTTGCATGTATAATTCATATATATTTGAAATTTGCAATAGGTAGAAATTTTATTTACGCACACACACACACCCATCACTTTTGAGAATTCTGCATTCGTCTCCATATTATTTTTAAATAAAGACAAATAGATGCAGTATATCTGCCTACTTAGCAAAAGGGAGTAGTAAAAGGGAGTAGTCTATATAAATGTTATAATACAAGTGCACTGTAAAAGAAGGCATATCCCCTTATAGCCTTCATTAAAAACTTTAAAGATTGATTACTCAGTTGGGGCCAACATTTGATGCTTTAATGGTTAACATGCAAACACAATCCAACTTTCTTTATGAAAAAAACTAAAAATAAAAAATGTAAAGCAAGATTAAAATTGCTGATTTAAATTAAGTTTCCTCATTTAAATCATTGTAATCTTCCCTTTCCAGGGAGTACAACAGAAGCCTGTTAAGCTGGGAAAGCCTTTGAGAAGTGAAACAGTCCTCAGGAAGGAGGGATACAGCACAAGAAGTGGGCACACAGATGCAAGGGCAAGAAGAGATCTAAGAGAGCCAAACAGAGAGGAATGCTCTGGGAGAAAGTGCTCTATGAGAAAAGGAGGGCAGCCAAAAAATGTCAAACCCTGAGAAGCAGAAGCCAGGCAGGTTGTAACTATGGGGGCAGATAGCCCGGTTATTTGGGATTCCAATGTCAGAAAACATATAGTAGAGAGTAGCTGAGGAGTATCCCAAGACTGACACCCTGGGAGGAGATACTATGCCCCCTATCTACAACAGGAAGACTAAACTAGCAAGTAAAGTAAGGCCAGTAAGATGGCAAAAAATAAGGCCAAAAGGAAGAAATCAATCCTTAGAGAGGGTATGGGCACAGGTATGGTCTATTCATGTGAATAACAGTCACAGGATCCATGCAATAATTTTTACCTTCCAAACTACCCCCGGGAGTCCAAAAAGTGTTGGTTAATGTTACAAAATATCAATTCCTTTGGCCCAGAGTTTCAAAACAATGAGTAGGAAAACCTACAAAAATATTTACTTTAAATAAAAATAAATACCTAAATAAATAAAACCTTTAAACAAACACAAATACCAGCCTCACTGTGCAAACTCACTGACTCAGAAATAATATTCTTAGATTATTTCCAGGAAATAATATTTTCTTTGCATAATATTTCTCTGTTACTGAAATCTTAGATCTTTTTCACCCTCACCCCAGCAGAGTAGGGACACAGTCGGATACCTGGGACACAGGGGTAGTGGTGACTTCTAGTTGCCACGCCCTCCCCCACAAAGTCAGTGCCTACAGCACTTGGCCCATTTGCCCTACCCTAATTAGGCCAGTCCTCACCCTCTGATCATTCCTCTGATAATTTTTAGGACACAGCTTTGTAGCCTAATGCTCACACAGAATACAAAAGAAATCAGCGGGGTGCTGTGTGTATGCAGGAATCGGTCAATGTAAATTACGTTGTTGGAGGTCTGAAGGTCAAAGTCTCAGGTATATCTAAAGGAGTTAGGACTGTATGCAAAATCCACATAAAAAATTAGATATTTGTGCTCTGGCATACCTAACTAACTTTTCTCAACCTTCCTATTAGACTCTCTCCAGTTTTTCAAGGAAGAGTCCCTGTGCTGTATATTACTCAAGTGAGCAACCTGGCTTTTATTTTGATACTGGAAGAGAGAGGTAGTTAGCCATGTTGGTCTGACGTTAGGCAGAGTAGATTTGCACCTTTATGGACTAACTAAATACTGTAAGATACTGTAAGAAACCTAAATATAAATAATAGCTCACCTTCAAGAAAGGGTCTGCACTTAATTATAAAATTAAGGTCACTGTCCCAGAAAAAAGTAATCTTACTCAATTTCTCACCTCCTCCCTTTTCTGTGTGTTTACCATAGCACTGTAGTTGCGGAGTCTGCAGCTTAATGGCCATTGGTCCTTTGAGCAGCAGCAGTCAGCGTGATTTTTGATGTGTAATCTCCTTAGACCCCAGTAGGTGGTTCTCTTTGGTGGTTGAGCTGTGACAAGCTGCTAGGCAGAGAAGGTGATTTAAATCCTGTATTCAAAGGAAGGTATAATTCAGCCCGTACATTGGGGCTGCACATGCAGGCAGGAAAAAAACAGCATAAATGGAGAAAGAAGCACTGAGTCAGCAGTGGGGATGATTGAAGTTTATCCAAAACATATTGCCTAAGATTTGGGTAGCTCCTCCAGGATTACTAATGAATGGAGGCTGGGAGGCTTGGAATTCCATTGATTGGCAGCTGTACCCTGAGAAAGGGACATAAGTAAACCTTCTAGTCTGTCAATATCTCATTATTTGCAATGAGCTCTGACAGCTCTGTGGTTACATATGTATAAACCAGTAAGGCAGAAAAGGAAGCAGACAATAATTGTATTTTGAAGTGGCACAGGGGAAGGATTGTTGCCTGATGTTCTGAGGAGTGTAACCACTGCTGTTTCCATATGCTGAGCAAGCATATACCATTCCCTATTTCTTTCTCTTCCCCTCCCCTTTGCTCCTCTTGAGCAGCAAGAATACAGGAGCCTTCTCTGTTGAAGTTGCTTTATTCACCTCTAAGTCTCCTGATATGAGCTAAGTCAGCTGGCTGGGTCTAAATGTTATCTTTTAGAGCCATTTATAGTTAAGATGGTAACAGTTTCCTTTATAGGGTCAGTTTTGACACTTTCCTTTCTCCTCCCCAAAATCTTTTTGGCCTTAAAATTGGTAACTTGGATGCTAGAATAAGTGGTCAAGAGCTGAGAGTTAGAGGAGATATTGCCAGGCCCTCTTGAGATTCTTTATTATGATTGCCAACTTCTAGATTTCATCTGGACTGCGTCTAGAAAAATTGATTACGTTCTTTTTTTTTTCCCTTTTGATCTGAGCTGAAAACAATACTAAAGCTACCGTTACCTGGGTTTCTAAACACCAACAAAATTACCTTCTTGCAGGACTTAGAGAATGTAAATCCCAAAGAAGAGGCTGTAGTTAAAAATAATGGGATGAATTTGTTGGGAAAAGGCAGATGACAAATTATGTTATGGTAAGATTTATTGTTTCGTTTAATGACATTATTTCCCACAGGACTTGTTTTGGACTTTTTTTTTTAAATAGAGCTTTTGACACATTGGAGAATGTGGTATAAGCAATAACCCTACTTATTATAGCAAGGGTTTGGTGGTTTCTTTGCAGAGAAGGGCACTCAGTTGTGGCCAACGTTTTTTGAATGTTGAAATATTGTATAGTGTCTTTAGGTGACTTAATTTACTCTGAGGTTAGGCCAGTTTCACCTATTTTAAATTCCAGGGGTGCTTGTACATGTGATCAAATTGCACTTTAAGGCGGCTTTATTGCCCTTTTGCACCACTAACAGCATTGCTGTTTACACCTTCGGTGGTGTATTTTGCTTTAATTTCATGACATGATCAACAGCGTATTTTTTTTAAATTACCTTGTTTCATAGCAAGGTAAAACCCATCTGAAGTAATTTGTTTGCTATGTAATGAAGTGCAACGATGCACGGAGCACTGAAAGCCCAGATATGCTTGGGGAAGCTCAGGTTTGGCAGGCTTCCAGTGCCTCATGCACTGTCCCAGCTGCCTTCTCCTGTCACCAGCACACCCAGCCACCCTCCTGACGACTTGCCGCACTGCCCCAGGAGCAAGCCAAACTGTTCCCAGGTGGACCCAAGTAGTGGAAAGGCTGCATGGGGTGCTTGGGCCTACCTGCCTCTCCTGTGGCCGGAGGGTGAGCTGCCAGCAGGCCAAACAGCTCCTGAGCTGTGGGAGACCCCAGACCTTCCCTCCATGGCAGCAGTGCTCTGCAGGTGGCACCTGCCCACTAGCCCCCCACCCAGGCAGTCTGATAGTCTTGGCAACTATTGACTGGATTGGCTACCTCAATTTTGGATAGGGCTATCAATATACAAAGCACTTGTAGTTTCTGTCACTGTGCTTAATCTAGGTATTATATACAAGGTGCTTGAAAATTTAGGTCAGTGATCTTTCAGTTTATCCCAGTGATGGAGCAAAGGCAGCCATTCTTTGCCTTTTGTAGTGAGCAGAAATATTATTCAGGGGAGTGTTTCTGGAGTGGAGACCAGGGTTGGAGGGAGACCAGTCCCCTTGTGATGTAGGAATCCTATGGGAGTGAAGAGGTAACTGATAAAACAGCACTCAAGGTCAATGACAGCGTAGAGGCAACATGCTTTGGCATCAAAATGACAAGAGAATCTGGTTTCTCACCCTTGCATTTCCACATAGCAATTTCCAGATGTATTATCCAGAACTGGTTCTCACCTTGCTTTTCTTCTCAGTCATGGTCAGATCTCCCCCATCTCTTCCTAAGTTTACCAGCTGCTGTCTTCATCCCCGAGGTCTGTATACTGAACAGAGCTGGGACTCAGGTTTTCATAGACTTGAAGATTAAATTAATCCCTTAAAAGTGTGAAAACAGGAATAAAATCCTCCTGTTCAATGGCTCCATGGCCTTGTCTGTGGATCCTCTGATATGCTACCATAATTGAGGGGAAAAACAGTCAGAGCAGGGGATATCTCAATAACCGCAATTCAGGGCTGTCCGACTTCTAAGTGGCTGGGGATGCATGCCCTGTGGATCACACTAGAAGAGGCCACACAGCATATGAACCACACCAGGGTGAGCCACGGGCACCCCTGCACCCTGCTGCATCATGCAGGCATAATTTCTTCCCTTCTGCCACCACTTCCCAGCTGTTCTGCGTGCCTGTGCGGCCCCAGACTTATTTAGGTGTGGGCCTAGAAACTGCAGTCAGCGGAGAAAGAGAAAGCCCAGAGACCCCCAGCTAGCAGTGGCAGCAGCAGCCACAGTGGTGGGGAAGTGGTGGCCAGGTGTGAGCCTGTGGGCTTCAACTTAACCCTTGGTGGGCTGCCAGTTAGATATAGTTGATAAATTGATATCAGTTGATACAATGTAACAACTACAGGTATTGAATCTTGGGTCCTGTTTTTCAGAGATGTTAAGTCCATAAGAAACGTCATTTGCTGGGTCAGACCATAGGCCCATCTAGCCCAATATCTTGTTTCATGGAGCAGCAGGGCATGGATGCTGAAGGAGAACAGTGCATTTTTTAAATCTTCTACATGTTCCTTCTCTCCCATTGCAACTTCCAGTATTCATATGTTTTGGAACCTCATATTTGGAGACTGTAACCCTGTCTACCATCCTGGGTATCCACAATTCCCACAGTAGACAAGCTGCCAATGTTGTACTACCTTGCAAATCAACCCTCAATGTTACATTGCAGACAAACAGATAACTTTGCCTATGTTCCCTGATTTATTAAAAATGAAAGAAAATAAGTCCTGTTTCCTTATTGCTACACTGATTATGCTTTTTTGAGTTTCAGCATAGATAAAAAACAGTGAGGATTTGTTCTCTTGTGCATAATGAGTTGCACTCTAGCTGACAGAACTAGAACAGCAGGGTTATAATCCAGTTTAGTGATTTCTTACTTGTTGAAAAATTGTTCTCACTGGATTTTTTTAGAGGTGATGGAAATAGTTTGGCTATATTTTACTAAAGCTTATTTGTTCAAATGCTAAATTTTGGGACAAACCACCATACACTGTTAACTATTTTTAGTAAAGAAATTGAACAATAAATTGCTGTATTCTAGCATGGCTCCTTCCAGTTATTCTTTTGTTCTTTTTAACTCAAGTATTCTAACTTCATGAACATGGTAATGTTTTTGGAACATCAGTGGGTTTTAAGTGTATGAGAGGTCTAAATAGATGGCAGTTTTTTTCTCAGAAGCTGACTCATCTTCATGTGTTACAGTCCCCAGTTTGGGGTATAAAGGTAGCTCTTGTAACATGGAAAGCATTTGGTAATCCCATATCTCAGAGACTTGGAGGTAACTAGCTGGGCTAGGAAGGTTTTATTTTCCTCTCATGAATACTGTTGACTTCAGGGGTTAGGGGGTGTCTGCCTGTTTCTGAGGGATTGGGAAGTTGACCACAGCCCAGACTGGTGTTTTGTGTTTTTTAATGGAGTACTGTGCTCCTACTGATGCTAGAAAATGCAGAGGTCTTGCTCTTCTGATCAGTGTCACAGCAACTGCTAAATTTGGGATCAAGAAGGATTTTTTTCCCCCTTAGTTAAATTAGCATGAACTGTGGTTGTGGAGTGGGTTGGTCTTCCTCTGGAGCACAGTCCTCTTCCTACTGCCGGCAGTGTCGACGATGACCAGCGGCAATCACTGACCACCCACAGATGTCACTGGAGGTGTCAGCAGCGGCAGGGGAGAGGGCGAGCGGCGACCACCCACAGGTGCCACTGACAGTGTCAGTGGTGCCTTTTCATAATGAGTGCACCCAGTGCCTTCCCATCTGTCAAATTCTGCCTGATTTTCAGTTACAAGCTCTCTAATATGATTTTCCTCCCCCCAAGCTGTAGACACATTTTTCTGCTTCTTGAGAGAAAAGTGTCCAAACTTCCTTCTGCCTGAGGGACCCTTTCTACTCTTTCAATTAGGAAGAGCCCCTCAGTTTTATTTTGGAGTGTCATAACCCAATGATTTTTAGTGCCTCGGCACATTGGAATTTTCCCACCACATGGAGCTTTCTTTGCACGGTGGATTTCTCAGCTGCAGAGAGAAAACCCCGGTGCAAAGAGCTCCTGCCACGCGTATGCAAATTAGTGTCCCACTATTGGTCAATTCTAAATTATTCCTATGTGGCGGCTAGCAATTGGCTCGCTAGCCGTATAAAAGGTTAGAGCAGTTTCCTCCCAAGTTGGAGGACTCCACAACCATCTCGTGGGGAACTCTAAGCGCGCTGTGGAGCCTAGCAAACTCCGCGTGTGTCTTGGAGGAGGACATAGAGGCCTGATCAGCTTCTAGCCACTCCCCGTCATAGTGGAAAATTTGACGTATTCCCCGTGTTCAGCGTGCAGAGTCGTATATTGACGACTCATCTCGGTTCGGTGCGAGAAGAGATCTCACTTCTGTTTGTTTGTGTGCAACTGTAACTCAAGCAAGTTTCCTTCCTGCACTGTGACCATTGGCAGTGTAAGTAAAGCTTTCTTTGTACAACCAATACGCTTCCATGCCTAACTCTACTCCATCGTGGAAAAACCCCACCTGATGGTCCGGTCTACTGGCCATAGCCTTAGACTGCCCTCGGTCCCGACATGGAGTAGGTCAACAAAGTTTGTGGCCTAATCCTGATCAGCAAGAAAGTACTGAGAGAAATTATTTTGTTGTTTTGTTCTTTATGTAAAACTCTTACAATAAAGTATTGTGCATACGATCCATGGGGATGAAACTTCATAAAGAAGTTTGATTTTTATCCTGAAACTGTAAAAAAAAAAGCCTGTCTGCCACTGGAGCTTGTCCCATGTATCCAACATCTATAGTTATTTTCATAACTAGACTTTCTGGCTTATTTCATAGTTGTTTTACTGAGGTAGGAGGGAGCTATTTTATGTGCTGGTGTTTGCTTGTTGCCTTTAGTATAAATAATGTCTGTGGAACAAGAGATGTTTCAGAAGGAATACTGTCAGTCTTTGTAGTTTGCATTTTGCAGAGTCATTAGTTAAAATCTAATTTTAGGCTTCCAAAACTAGAAATATTTCACCTCACTAAATAGTGTACTATTTATTGTACATTTATTGTATAGCAATAAATAATGCTGTCTTTATTCTTGAAGGAACCTATATGAGAAATGTACGGCATTAGATGCTAGGTGAAAAGAACACAGATCTGGTTTTCAGGAGACCTAAATTCAATTTCTGGGTTTCTGTGTTGCCTTGGATAAGTCACTTCTTCCCTCTACCTGTTTTCTCTCTCTCTCTCTCTCTCTCTCTCTCGGGGTACTTCCAACCCTTCCCCAAGGCAATCCTCTGACTACCACTAAGAAACAAGCCATATCAGCACATTCTACTCTACACATGCTTTGTGCTGAAAAAAGACCTTTAAAGTATCTTTGGGCATGCAGCAAAAATCAACTATACAAGGTCATGTTGAGCTTGCTTCTGAATGGGACACTGTGTATTTGGCACCACTAACACCAGCTATGGAACATTTTGTAAGCAGGTGGCATGGGTGGAGTGGGAATGAATGGACAGCAGGGATTGCTAAGGAGAGATATAGCCATAACTTTGGTCTGTCCTGTTCTTTATATGTTGTGTGGGCAGGGAGTGTCTTTCTAATATGTGTGGACATTACCTTGTACAATAGCACTCTGCTTTCTGTACAGCCTTTTGACAAAATTTAACCAAGGATTCTCAGTGGACACTCACTAGACTTCTGGGCATGTTATCCAATGTTATCCAATTTAAGTGGCTCAGATATCAGAAACATCCAAACACTGCCTCTGTCTTGGAGCCTCTAAATGAGACACACTGTTTTGCATCTGTGAAGATCCAAGACCTCATAGTCTGACTGTGTAGTCCCTTTGTCCAGTACACAGTTGTCACACCTTCTCCCAGAGCTCATTTCTGAAAGAAGGTTTTTTGATCAAGGTTCATGAGCACTATCTTCCTGTGATACAAGATGGGGGAGAGGGGGTGTACAAGTCATTAGAAAACAATTTTTCCTGAATGCAATGATCCATACTGTAGCTCAGCCTTCCTTTTGCAGTCTGTGAGAGTCAGCCTTCTTCAGGCAGACAACCTATGGCTTGTCTTCTCTTCCCTCTACTAAGTCTGAAGTCAGTCCTACTGCTAAATTGGTCAGTCCTGCCCATCACTTCCCCTTTCCTGCCCAAGATTCATGTGTGCTTTAGTTCTGCTCTCGTGTGTTCCCTTTCTAATGCCTGCTTTCCTTGTTCGGCCCTTTGATAGCTTTTGACTACTCCAAACTTGAATCACCTGTAGACAAACCTGGGCAAACAGGGCTTGCCTAGGCCTCTGCTAACCCATTGTCCCAAGTTACTTCCACCTCAAGAGCTTCCTGTTACAATTTAGAAACTAATTAATGTGTGTAGCTGAGGAGACATGTGACTCTAAAAGCTGCAAAAATATTTTATTCGCATTGACAACTACATAAGACATTCAGGTTCGATATTATGAAGTTCTAACTTATGCATAAATTCCCCACATTGTCATGGTTGCTCTAGCTGCTGCAGTATAGATAAATAAATTACAGGTGTTATTCTCTAAAGGAAACAACACTTTCTGGGATGGGTTTTTGCCCTGAGGTGGGCAATTTAATGGAGCCCCACTGCACTGCATTGAACTGCTGCCTAAGCAGCTGAAGAGAAATGCTTGAAGCTGGTTATCAGGCTGGCAACCCTCAGCATCCCTGGAGACAAGAACATTTATCAAGGTGCAGAAATATTGATGGAATTTTTTTAAGTACTGCTGTTTGAAAACCTTGGATGCTAGATCCATATATCATATAATTGGTAAGTAATAGTGCATATTACCTGTAGTCTTAAGATGACATTTGTAGTCTATAAAACAGACTTTGTAAACTTGGCTTGCCTTGCTGCCTTCTTGCTGTGGCATATTTTAACTAGATTTATTCAAAAGCCTATAAATGAGAAAATCATTTCCCTCCATTTGACTCTAATGCCATCTTAAATTATTCCTTAACCTCATGGAGGATTAGTACAGTAATGGTTGGTGTTGTTGTAAACAAATTGGGATGTCCTGATGTGCATATATTATCATAAATTTGCAGTGTTTTTATGGAAATGCATTTTTGTCTGTACCAGTGACAATGTGTTTCATTTAGTAAACTTGACTTGGAATTCACCAAGCATGATAAGTGAATGTTATGGATATACCAGATGTAATTTTGCAAGATAAATCTTGATTAAACAAGTATTCCTTGTAGACTGCTATTATTCTTTTACAGATTAAATAAAAACATTTCCAGCTGATTCATAACCAAAACATCTTACGTATATTGTTTTACTCTTGTAAATTGAAGTGTTAAAACTTAAGGCAATGTATTTACTTAAATTCTTAGGCTCACAAACACTTACACATATGAAAATGCATTCAGTGGGATGACTCATATGATTGTTGCTCCCCATTTGGGTGAACAACTGTTGCAGTAAGGCTTAAAAGCCTGATCCTGCAAAATCTTCCCAAAGGAAATAAGCAATCCCAAAACCATGTAGGATAGTGCCCAGTTTTACAAGAACTAATTGTTTATTTTGTGTGCTTGTAGAAAACTATAACTGCTTATGATGCCATCTGCATAACTGGAGTGCCAACACTATCTTAAAGTTCTGAAGGTCATCCCAGAGAAATGCGATGAATCCTGTGTACCCCAAACCACATCAACTTGCATGTTGTGCTTTAAGTAGGACCTGGTTATTAAAGCTAATTGGCTTTCTTAAATGTTGTTTTCATTTGTTTATAACTGTGATAAACTTCCAGTATTTGATCAAAAATTTTCCAAGCAGGGTATTTGTCTGAAGCAGAGAGGTTTGCAAAATTTTGGCCAAAATGCCTCAGCTAGTTCCAAGAACAAACTAACAAAGCTAGGGAAAAAAAGTGGTGTGATTGTAAAACAAAATTAGATATAAATAAAAACTCTGACTTAAAAAAACAAAACAAAACTAGCAGGCCTGTTCTCTAGAGCAGGGAACTGTAATTTGACCCAAATGTTCCCTTTTCCATCACTATGAAAATTTGGCCAAGGTATCATCCCTTAAAAAAATTACAATTTACATAGTCTTCATTCATACCTCTTAGACTTTAGTAGCCATTTTTTTTCTAAACATTCCATCCTCTACTGAGTATGCTGGAGCCTTTCAGCTCCTAGTGTTTATTAGACAATACAAACTTCACCCTCCTAGAGTTATTAAGCACTTGGCACCTCTCCTAGCTCTAATGTTTAATATGAATAGCCTGTGCCATCCTAACTGCACAACTGAGCATGCTACCTCATGAGTGTAGCTAGACTTGCCATGGAATGCAGCTCTCAGCTTGGTAAGGCAGATCACCTAAAGTGACAACAGAGATTCTGTCTCTTCTTTTTTCTAAATGACAGCTGTACTCACTGATATCTAATTGGCATTGCAAAGGAGGCTGCCCAACTCCTATGCAGATCGGAAGTGTGGAGGGAAAGAGGTAGGTGATACTAAAGGAAGGAGTAGAGAAAAGGAATTGGGAATAAGGGGGCAGACTGAGATTGACTCAGTGTGGAGACATGTCCAGGAATCTGGGACTGGATCCAGTGATGCAAATAGAAAGGCAGGAAGGGACTCTACTCTACCAAGGTGTTGAGGAATTTAGAAAATTAGGGCTTGGGACCAGTGTGAAAGGGGAATGCAGGGGAATACAGATTAGACAAGAATCTGGAATGAACAGCAAAAACAAGAACTGGCTGGGCAAAGAAACTGAAGGCAGGATAGATTTGCAATATATAGACTAACCAAAGCAGATACAGATATAGATTGTGTGTGTGTGAGATGCATAAGTGTTCAAGGGATGAAGCTCACCTCATTAGAAACTGAGACAAAGGGCAAGAGATAGTGAGAAGTGAAGAAGTATGAAATTAAATGATAAACTCAGGGAGGGAGACGTAGGAGCCAGTGCAAGGGGAAAGAGATGGATCTGATGAAGAGCTAGGAAGTGAGGGACTTGTGATTACCTGAACAATAGGAATGGGATGAAAAATATGAGAAATCAAGCCTGAAACTAACTAAATGAAAAGAAAGGGACTGAACGGGGATCCAGAAATGGGGATTAGACCAAAACTAGGGGCAGGGGATGAAGGAGTCAAATGTATCAAGGAATGGGCAGAAAAGTATGTGCCTACTAGAAGACTCTCCACTCTAGAGCCTGGAATGAAACTCAAGAGTCCTGATGTTTTGCTGTCTTTGGCTGTCAGCAAGTCTCTAAAACCGACTGGCAAATCATATCATGTCCCATCCCCAATCCTTTTTATAGCATATTGCAATAGTGTGTTGTAATGATCTATCAGTTATTCCCCTAGCTCATATTTATGCGGGGGGGCAGGGTCTACCCAGTTCAAGGAGGTGGCCAGATGATTTTGTGGGGAGATCATGGGGCTGTCCACCATTTTCATGGGCTGATCATGGTGGAGTTCCCCATGCCTCATCTCTGATTGATTGTGAGGGTTTCCTGTCATGCAACCCTGCACTTGCCCCCAGTTGGTGGGGAGGGGGTGGAGCCACATAACAGGTAGCATTCTCAGCCAATCAGTGGTGAGGGGTGGGTGGCAACCATCTTGGCTCTCCTTCATGTCTGCAGTCTCCCTCCCCACTTTTCCCCTTGATGGGCTGTGCAGCCAGCCTGCAGTACTCCCTCTGGGAGCCAAAATTTTATTTTCAGTAAGTCCCCCCACCTCACTTTTTTTTTTTTTTGCCAATTTTTTCATTGATTGCCCAATTTCACAGGCAATGCTGGATTTCATGATTTCTATGAAATCCACAAAATTGTGATTGAGATAGGTCCCTACTCAAGTAGAAGTCTGTGGTGTGAATCTAAATCTTCTACCTTTACATGATTTCTATGAGATGCCAAATAATGGATTTTCTCTTTTTTGGGTTTGTTAGGGTTTTTTTAAAGACTAAACTACACTTATACAGATCCCCTCCCCCACCCATCCAACAAAACGGCCATATGTTTAGTGTGTCACCTCAGGACTTATTCATTATACATGTTTCCAGGCCTGCTTTGCCTATAGAATGATTAACCTAATCATTAGCTTTTCTAGGTCAACATTCACTTATAACATGGTTTCATAGATAATGACTTTCTCTTCCTGCAACCTTGGCCTCAGTCACCATGCACCTACCAATTTATGCAGCAAGGGACCATCAGTAACCATCTCCTCTACTCCATGTTCCTGACTGATTCCAAGGGTTAGTCATTCTTTTGCAGTAAATGAGGTGGTGTATCTATGGAAAAAATACCATGTAACTGTAATTATATTATGTTTTATAATGTTTATGAACATGCTGCATCATAATGTTTTCATATGACTGGACCAAATTACGGCTGCACACAGTACCTTAATTTTAGCTTTTACCAGCAGTGGAAGGCTGAGAGTATTTTTCATACATTTTTATCAGTAAAATCAGTTTCAACCAGGAGCCCAACTTTACCAACCTTAGAGAGGATCCCAAAATGGTGTTCTATACATGAAAATATTACTGTTTTAAGGTCCAACATTTCAGGACCAGCCTATGCTACATAAAGCACAGAGACATCTTGCGATGAGGAAGTATTTACATAATTATTCATTCAGCAAAAACCTGGTTAGTCCATACTTCACAAGAAACTATACCCTTTGTGATCATACCTCTCCTTCCTCAAAGTCAACAATAGAAGGATTGAGCAGACTGCTGGCAAGCATCTGCATCTGCTCAATGTATCTGACACAGACTTTCAGTGGGCCTGCTAAGACCTAGCCTTATCTTCAGTGCTTACCTTGGTTCCTGCATAGCGATTTCCCTAGCTCCTTGATTCCTGTACAAATCTCCGATTCTTTCTTTTTAAACTTTGATTTTGGCCCAGATCCCTGTTGCTAACCCTTTGCTCTGGACTGCCTACCTCTATTTATGACAGATTCATGTTTATACCAGTGGTATGAAGTGGTATCTTCTGCTCCTGTGGGGCAGGGAGATTACCCAGAAGCCATGGTCTGACATTACTAGGTATTAAGGCTAGCATGAGTTAAGTAGGAAGGTACACATTAGGAAAGTGAGGACATAACTTTGTGCCAGGTTGATTTGAAAAGTAGCAGTTGTAGTTAAGTTGCTGTGTGTGTGTATTCTAATATTATAAAAGCCAAAGTCTGTCTGTCTGTCTGTCCATAACAGTTTATTCATGCTCTGATTGACTAACAAACAGCCAATCAGAGTGCGAAGAAACATTCTAACAGAAGGTAACCCACTGCTATGGTGGTAGGGACAGAGGGGATGGGGATGGCAAGGCCAGCGCAGCCCTGCTCCCTGGAGGCAGAGGCAACAGAGTGGATGGAAGGTGGGGGATGAGGCCGTGGTGAGCAGGCCCGGACCTCAAGCAGCAGGAGGGCCTGCTTCCCCACTCCCTCCCCCCTCCCCCATCATTCTTGATGGACAATTGGCTAATGTGTGCATGTGTGTGTGTATGTATGTATGTATATATGTATGTACACACACACACACATATACTCAGGGGAAAGGATGAAACTCCAGTAAATTGTATTCATCCCATAGTTTTTCATATCAAGACCTACCCAGTATGTATGTATATGTATATGTGTGTGTGTGTGTATACTGGTATATCTATACTGGGTAGGTCTTGATATGAAAAACTATGGGATGAATACAATTTACTGGAGTTTCATCCTCTCCCCTGAACACTACTAATGCATCTCCACTGGTACCTACGTTATACATATACATATACCTACATATATACCTACATATATATAAAATCAGGCATAGTAGGGTGGCACCTTTAACACTAACTCATTCAGAAAGGCAAAAGTTTCATAGGATCCAGACTTGCAGAGAGCAGGGGTACTAAATTGAAAAGAATAAAGTAATTTAAATACAAAGGATAGGGAAAGGAGGACGTTTCCCTGAGGGGTCAGACCAACACTCAGGATCTCAATATTGCACTGTTAGACAGGAGGTCATGGTGTACAATTGCACATGCACACATAAAAAAATCAGTTAAGCACACATGCACTCACTAGGTGCATACACCCCCACTAGGCATACACACTCACACTAGGAACTCAGATACACACATGTTCAAAATAACCAGTCTAGGTTCATGCACACCTATCACCAATTTAAGCCCATACATGCTACACACACCAAATTTAGACAGAATCACTTACCAACACCTGCACATCCAATACACATATGTGAATTACTAATTCATATACCACACATACACATACAATGATATCTATATATGTATTTATGTGTGTATTCACTAATTCACACACATACCACCCACCTACACATACACTCAGGTGAGTTCCTAAGTTGGGTGTTGTGATGTGTATGTATGTATGTATGTATGTGCTTGGCGTACTTGGGAAAAGGATAAGGTAAGAAAGTAGAAGTGTAGGGAGTGAAAGTTGCTGGGAGTGAAAGTTACTAGGACCAGGATTAGAACCAGTAGACTGCAGGGGCCTGGGCTGAAGAACTGAGGCTCAGGGGTAACTTTAGGTTAATTGATTTTAATTGATTAAAAGACAACGCCCAAAACCTGCAGGACAGGGGAGCGAGCGGTGCCAGCACAGAGGTTGGGACTGGAGCCAGAGCTACGGAGGAGCTGAAAAGGTAGGTGGGGAGAGGGAAAATGGGACTAAGGGAAGTGTAGGTGTTAAAGAGGTGCTCTGGGTATGGGGAGCCAGAGGATGGCTCCAGGGCAGCTAGAGAAGCTGCAGGGAGTGGCAGTAGGTGCTGGGAGCTGCAGAAAGGCTCCAGCTGCTGGAGAATATTGCAGGACAGCCAGGAGGAGCTGGGAAGCTGCAGGGGGTGGGGGAGGACTACAGAAGATGTGGGGGAAGCCTGAAAACAGAGAGACGGACAGCAGAAAATTACAGGAAAAATGGCAGGAGAGACTGGAAGGTGGCAGGGCAGTGGGAAAGCATAAAAAGCCAGAAGAAAGTCACAGGGAAAAGGCAGTAGGAGCATGGGGAGCAGGGGGACAGCAGAAAATCACAGGAAAAGGCAGTGGATGGCACAGGAGGCTAAAAGGAAGCAGGGAGAGCAGGAGAACAAGAAGAGGCTGAGAGGTGGCAGAAAAGGGGAGACGGAATTGGGAGGAGATTGGCAAATTAGTGGAGGAGGGGTGCTGGAGCTGGGAGAGAGAGAATGAGGCTGGAATTTAAGATAAGGAAGGAACTGGGATTCAGTAAAACATGACCAAACTCGGGGTTGCAAATGACAGTGGTTTTATTGAACAGGGAAGATGGTTCCCTTGCACCCACACACACAATGGCAGCAGGGGTTAGAGAGGCTTGGTGCAGGGGCTGAAGTCCACTGAAGTCCAGGAGGAGACAGAGAGACAGAGAGAGTTCAAATTGTAGAAGGAGGTGTGCAGGTAATATCTACCTATTCCAGGCTGGAAGTTGATCCTCAATGGCCAGTCAGGGTCTCCTTCAGCTCGGTGTTGTCCAGAGGGGGTCGCCAGCAAGGCCTCTGGGGTGGATTGGTGATGTGAAGCTGGTCTGATCCGAATGGAAATGGTGTTCCCCCTGGGTCTGTCTTTACTGCCCCTTTTTATAAGGGCAGACCTTGTGTGACCCTAGTGACAGGAGGCATGCCCAAGCAAGGGTCAGCCCTGGCATGTGTGCTCCATGCAGGGATATGCAGTTTCGGGTGTCTGTAATGGAGGCGAACAATGGTAGAGTTGTGAGTTCTGCAGGGTCTTTTGTCTTTCAAATGCTGGGTTCTTGTCTCTGTTCCTGGGTAAGGTCCGTGGTTCCTGGATGAATCAATGTGAGGTGATGGCCCAGTCATTTCAGGCCATTCAGTAGAGGCCTGCTACTGTTGTATTTCAATCATTCCCAATCACTCTCATTCATCCGGGAACCAATTCACATGGGAGGGGTACGTGAATCATACAGTTGCGACACAGGGGATGCCCGGGCAGAGGACACAAGATAGAGACTTGACATATAAAATGGAAACTTGACATGACTGGTTCACTTACAAACACAGACCTAAACCATACAATATCCATATGAAACAATAAAAATCAATATGAAAATGATAATAATACAATATACAACAGTAAAAATCAATACAAACCTAATAATAATACAATATAAAACTGGATATCCAAAACCAAAAACTTGCTACCAAAATAAAAATGTTAAAGCTTATCCTAAGTCTGAGCTCACTTATGCTTGCCTATAGAGAGGGCGAGAAAGAAAAGCCAGAAATAATTGGGGAAGGGAATGCATATCTATCATATATATATGTATTAAAAAAGAAAAACTGTGTGTTTTGCTACAGACAGACTGAATTGTGTTATGCATGGTCTCAGCAGAGGTTCTGGATTCTTATCCCATTACCTGGACTATCTTTCATAACCCTTACTTTCTGTATTGTGTTAACTGCTTTGTTTATCCTTTTGATCTGGTCAGATCCCTCCCCTTCCCCTCTCTCTGCAGTGCACCTTCTCTCTATCCTTTCTTCCCCCTTTCCCTATCCTTTCTTTCCCCTATTCCCTATCCTTTATTCCCTTCTATTTAGTACCCCTGGTCCCTGCAAGTCTATTCATAGCATCTGACAAAGTAGGCTGTAGCCTATGAAAATTTATGCCTGAGTGAGTTTTAAAGACACCACCATGCCCTGCCTTCTGCCTGACTTGAGAATAATATGGCTAAGTACCTCTCTCAAATCTGTATTTATCTAAATTGCTGTAAATAGCAATCTATTCACATGGCAGGCACCTTTTAAAATGTAGCTCACTATATTACCATCTGGTAATGTATGAGCAGGTATTCTATGTAATTAGACTGTGAAGATATTTGTGACTCTAGTCAAACTTGTAGAAAAGCAGAAAAACAAATGAGTAACCACTATGCAGGAGCTCACTAGTAATCATCATAACAGAAACTGATTTGAATTTAAACATAAAACATCTTGCAATGTTTAATAGCTAAGCCACCAAATACAGCAGAAAGTAAATCACTTCCAGCACAGCAGTCAGAGGGTCAAATTTTCTTCTTGTATACCCTAGTATAATTCTGTCAAAGTCAGAGGGCTTGTTCTAGTGAACTCAGGAGGAGGATTTGGCTCATTGCCTGTTTTCAGTCTGCACATATGGTACCAATTTTGGAAGGATTTTCTGGTTGTCCTCATGGTTATAAAAGGAGGAGAAAAATACATATTTTCTCAGTTAAATTCAGGTTTTGGATAAGTCATCTTAGATAACTCTTAAAGCATACTATGCAAAAAAACAAACTAATTATCTCTTTCTTCATGCTTTGCTATGGAATTGGCATCTAAATTCACAGGAATATTTGGGCTACCTGTCCCATAGGCAAATCTGCTTTGGGGCAGTGAACTATTTCTCTGGAGTCCTGTTGCTCTTGGATATATAGCTGAGCCCCAACTCTATTAGAATGCAGTGCAAAATGTACCAGTCATTTCTCTAATTACAGGCACTGAAATCCATTTGCCTCTAGCTTGCTTGCTTTAGCATTCCTTTTTTATGTCCTTAATTTTTTGTTTCTGGTGTTATTAATTTAAAGGTATGGGACATAATAGTCACTATGCTTTGTGTTTGGAGAATTGTTTTAAGGTCTTTAAATATGTAATCTGCCTCCAGATGTTAGGTAGATAACACCCCAGAAATGCTAGTTGGGATCTTCAATAAAGACTGTCACCAAATAGCCTTTATTGTTATCTCCCAACAGTTGAAGTTACATTAGCATACTCTGACCTGTTAGAAAGTTCCCAATAGTTCTGTATCTTGTTCAGTTGGTTCCCTCGGTGTGAGGTTCTTGTGCAGGAATTCTTGGAGAAACACTTTTTTAGTGGCTCATCCCTCATAATCTATCCTCTATATGACTTATTGCCACCTCTTCTGAGATGAATCCTACCTCTCCCATAGTAGGAAGGAGCAAAATAATCTCTTCTCATCAGGGTTTAGAAATAGACCCTAGATTAAGCTCAGTGCAACAAGGTGCCCAGGTATGTCATCTGTGGCAGGGAAGGTAGAGGTTGCAGAAGTTCTATACTCAGCAGCCTCTGAAGAGATCCCACACAGGCGATGACCTTGTTTTCCCAGCCTTTTCCTCTTTTTTCCTCCCCTGGTTTTCATGCAGGACTCTACTTTCCTATTCCACCTCCCCAGATGCTCTCTACCAACTTGCCTTCTTTGGGGGTTTTTTGTTTGTTTGTTTGTTTTTGCATTATTTTCTCTATTATGACCCATTTGACAAATTAATGTATCTGATGGCTATAATGCTCTTTCATTTTTTGAAACAAGTTTTAGGTGTAGTCCTAAAACCTCTTTTCACAAACTTAACTTTACTGGTGGACCCACAAACCCAACTTCGCTGGTGGAAAGAGTAAGTGAGGCAGGAATTGCTTTCCCTCTGTCCTGATCTCTTTATTGGGTTGATACTTCACAGGTGACAAGTTTTACTCTTGATAAATATTTACAGATCATTCCAATTAAAGTCAGGCCTCAGTTTACTAAAATAACCAGAGTTGCCTTATGCCCATTGCTTTCTTGCATACTATTATTATAAATCCATGTGGAACACAGTCATTGGGTTCACCTTCAGGAGAAAAGAGTTCATCCTCCTTGCTTTCTGACTTTTACTTTGTTTTGTACAAGTGCTTGAGGTGAGACCAGTAAAGGCCTCATGATTATACTTTACCTCCACAGTCACAGAACCTTTCATGGAGTCTCATCAATTCTGAAAACACCCAACTCTTCCTTGTTCCCTCCCAAAAAGTTAAATGCTCAAATTATTGCTTGTGTTAGCACAAAATTATCTTCCTATTCTTCTCTCTTCACCATTGAAGAAATATAGAATAGTCCACAAGTAAAAATTCAAAACAATCCCACTGGAACTAATTTATAAAAAAACTGTCAAAATCATATACAGGATCCAGAAGCAGAAGTGAATAAAAAGATGGCTGTTGAGCTAAGATACTTTTTTATTTAAATGGTGTGTTTCTTATCCCTATGAACTTTAGTTTTCCCATTTTGGCTAATAGTACAAAAGTGCACACTCCAGACAGAGAGTTCTATTTATGAAAAAAGAATTTTAGTTGCAATACAAAGAGAGAAAGCAAATCAAGAATGCACAGCAACTAACATCCCACAGCCTTGTATAATTAAGATGAATCATTTTTTTTTAAAGGATCCAAGCTTAATAAATTTAAAATTGTGACTGAGCAAGACAAACATCTAGGTAATTCAAATGTGCTCCTGGCATATGTTAGACCAGGTTGGCTGATAGGTCCCTAGCCATAAACAACATCAGGTTTCGTATTAAAAATGGTAACAGACTCAAAACATATGCAAAATATGAGTTATGCTACCCCCCAAATATTAGTTGATCTATTGACCTCTGTCCTTTGTGACCATTTATTTATGAGCCTGTCTTCCAGGTAAGGAGCCATTCATCCATTCTTAATCACAAACTATTAATTATGGGCCTTTAAGATGGTGGTAAAATACTGGCCTGTGTGATGGGGCACCAAGTCTGCCCCATCACAGAACTTCGGGGGAGTGACGGAAAGCAGAAAATTTACCTTAGCCACCAGTCCCAGGAGAAAAGGGGCGAGGCTACCCAGATGGGAGAGAGAGAGACTGGGAAGAAAACGTAAACAAAGAGAGCAGCACAGATCAAGGGAGAGGGGAGAGAGTGCTGGCTGTGAGAGAGACAGCAGATGGCTGGAAGGACTTAGAGGGGAAGTAACCCAGATTTAGCTGGAAAAAGAAAAGAAAGCAACCCAGAAGAAACAGGGAGAAACTACAAGAAAGAGAAAAGGGAATTAAGAAGGGTCCTGGAGAGAGACTTACCTGGGAAGCTGAAGTGAGTTAACAAAGGAGGACTTTGAGTTGGTGAGTCCGATACCTGAAGACATCGAGTAACATCCCACTGACTTAAAATTAAGAGAAAGGAATGAGAATGGATGAAAACTAACAAAGAGAAGAGAACCCCCGATTTTGATATCGGTAGTAAATAGAAGGTGACCTAGGATTGCTATTTGCTTGGGACCCCTGCGGAAGAGAACGGGGCAAGCAACCAAGAAATTGAGAGTTCTCAAAGAGAGAGGGAACTAAATATATATAAGATGTTATTTATCTAAGAGAGCCATGATAGTTGTGCAGAAGAGTTATTTTCGTTGAACCGCAGACACATCTTCCTCATCTCTCAGGACTCTGTTTATTTCTGTACCTTATTCCATCAAATTCATGGCGGGTGAGAAATAAAGGAAATTAACCATTCATATTAAAACAAGAGATGTTGATTTATTTTGCGGGCGTAGCTTAACTCTCACAGCCTGGTTGAAGGAAAATGGAAGCCATGCCATTGACTTTAACAGATCTGGGTTTCTATCAAAAAGTGCAATTCTGATGATCTCTTAGGAGACTTTCAGCCTCAGAGGTTACCAGAAGTTGAATGCACTGTATGTTACCATACCATTCAATGTATCTGAATGTTGGAAAGCTGTGGTTTCTCTCAGTGAGTAGGTGAATAACCAAGAAATAGTGAAGTTTTGTATGTCTAATGTAATGAATTTGAATGGCACAGCAAAAATCATTGCTGGGCAAGGAAGGGCTTTACTAGGTCCTTAGGATGTTTTGCCCTTCAAGTCAATACATTTTCTATTTTAGCCATCAAATGGGTAGCAGTTTTGTGTCCCTACTAGATTAAATGCTATTGGCATAGTTTGGCATATGCCTAAAATGTTTTTTTTTATAGTATTACATGGCCCTTGTCTGAAGCTAATGAACTTATAGTGAGTCCCACATCAAAATTTGCTTGACTCTCTGCTATACAGCGAGAAAACCTGAAAGGAAAGAAATGTTACTGTTCAGTCCTTATACTCTGAAAACTGTGTTTTCTATCTTGCATTCAACCATTAAGCAAATACACTGTACAATACAATGATAAATAACAGCTGATTCCTTATAAACCTTGAGTTCTAGCTATAGAACAGTCCAAGGAAACTTGTTTCCTACTTTAAGAGTCTACTTATTCCGTTTCTTTTAAGTTTTTATTAAAGATTTGGGAACAGCCACTTAGTTTTTTTCAAATGTCTATTAGATCTCCTTTGAAAATGAGAACACACTTTTTTTTTGGCAAGAGGATATTGGTTTGGCTAATAAAACTGTGTGTGAGGCCAAAGGGCACTTCATATGTCTAGGATTTGCCAATTTGCTCAGACTGTGTGTCAAAATACTGTGACGGTTTTAGTGTATGATTGCAAAAAAAAAGTAAATCAAGATATAAAGAGATAATGTAGATTCTGGTTTCCAAAAGATTCCTTCAAGTGTATTCATCTTATGGGATGCCTGAAAAACCTCAGACTGTTACATTTGGAAGACCTGGATGTTCTGCATGCATCTATTCTTTACCATTTTGTTTATATCAAATCTATAAGGATTGACAATCCAAATTGCTTGGCTTGCTAAAGTTTGCTCAACTTCTGTGTGCATGTGCTCACGTGCACTTTTGGTAGACCTTCTGAGTCATGTATATTCTGCAGCCACTGGGCTTAATTCTTAAAGTTTTACTCAAGCAAAACTATTTATGTCAATGCCGAAGGGAGAATAGCAATATTACACCCTACTTTTCTTCCTGCACCATAGTGAAATAAGGGCTATTTCTGTGGTTTGATCCTGAAGGCATTTGGAACCTACGATGGGCGTGTGTAGACAAAATGGGGGTCCTAAATTGAAGTAGTGGGTTTTTAAAAGCACTATCTTAATTTAGGACAAAATACCCCCCCGTGTTATGCACACATCCAACTTACCTGCCTCTCTGGTGGCAGGGAGGGGAGGGGGAGCTGCAGGTAGGCAGAACTATCCCTGGGCTTCAGGGGAGGCCTGGTGTTTCCCTCTGTGGCAGCGGTAGGCGCCCGCCCCCCCCCCGGTGTCATCCGCCCACAGGCACCCAGCTCAGGCAGTCCTGGGGAGGCACTGCAGCCACGGAGGGAAGCACCGGCCCCTCCGTAGCTCAGGCAGGTAGGCTGGCTCTGGGGTGGGAAGGGAAGGGGGAGGGGGGAAGATATCAGGCTTGCCACTTTTCTTGGGTTGACCCTGCCTTCCCGGGCTACTGCCAAGCTGCCTGCAGAACTTCCTGCAGAGCTGCACAAAGCCTGGTGCTTCACTCCACAGCTGTAGGGGCAGCAAACTAAAACTCCTCAGAGGAGTTTGTTTGCTGTGCCCCGAGTCATTTAAGGTGCATTACGCCGCTGAATTTCATACAGCATTTGGAATTACCATATTTTCGCGCATATATCCCGCGGGTTATGCATGATTTTACAAAAAAAAATGATGGACGTGGACTATGCAAGATGCGGGCTATGCAGGCAACTCCAAGCCAAGCAGCACCTCCCCGCTGGGTCCCGGCAGTGGTGTGGACAGGCTGGGGAGGCCGCAGCACGGCCTCACCCTCCGTCTCCTCGCCCAGGGGCACCGTTGCCGCCACCTGCCAGGGCATGTAGTGAATGCCCAGCGGCACCTCCCTGCCGGGCTCAGGTGGGCCGGGCTGCACCTTCGGGCTGGGGGGGGCGGCGGTGTGGCCAGGCTGGGAGGCTGTGGCGGAGCCTTGCTCTCCATCTCCTTCTCGCCCGGGGGGCAACAGCACAGGCAGGCTTGGGGGCTCCTCCTCACCCGGGGGCACGGGGAATACAAGGGAGTGCGGGGAATACACGGGCGTGTGCTATGCATGGACTATTTTTTGAAAATGCAATTTTCCACGGATTATACATGGGTGCGGGTTAGATCCATATGCGGGGTATATGCATGAAAATACAGTAATGCGCAATACGCCACTGAAGCATGCAAACAACAACACCATTAAAGCGGTTCAAAAGTATTTGGACCACTTTCAAGTGTCGTGCACACACGTCCCTCATTTTGGCTACACACGGCCTACATCATCAATTGAACCTTCCTCAGTTTGAAGACATAAGGGTTGATTTCCACCTTCCACCCTCCATCCTGCTCCACAGACAAGAGAATTCACAGCCAACCAGTGTCACTTTCAATTTTGTGTTCTGTTGCTCAAATGCTTTTGAACACACACTTCTTATTTGGCTGGCTAACATGCTGACACAGCACCGGTTCTAATTTCCTGGATTTATTATCTACAGCTAATTTAGGTATCAAAACCAAGCAAATTCTTTCTATCAAACTTCATTTTTCCCTAGGTCTCACTTTCCCCTGGACATAGCCTGAGGCTTCCTTCAGTCCTTTGGGCACAAAGAAAAAGATTCTAAAAAGACTGGCCATGCAGTATTTAAGATATTTTATTTGGAATAAGAGAGATCAGGTTTATTTCTCTTGGTTAAAAGAAGAATGAATTGCTTCCAATGATTAATCTAGGTGTGGGGGTATTTTCCAGGAGATTAGAGTATTTCAGTATTACTCCTTGGTGGGATTCTTCTGCTGTGAAGGAGAGGGAAAATGAAAGTAATTATCCTTATTTGTTAAAAATCAGTTTGTGAATCAAGGTGGGTTTACATTAGTGGATAGAACTGTCCTGTTATATAGATCTGCCCCCTAACTGTATCTCCTCTCCAAGTTCATGTTCACTTGGTTTTGGTACAGCTGGGGAGTGGGAGCTTTCTACAGCATTGTAACATAATAGGGAGCAAGAATTGTAGTAAACTATAACTACAAGTATCTCTGGTTGAATTTGCCTTTATTTAGTGCCCTTGGAGCACTTCTTTGTTTGTTTTTAGGGTGCTTGTTCATCTTACCCCAAGTTTTAATAATTTTGAAAATTGGCAAGTAGTGTTTGTTACTTAGGCTTTAACAAGTAACATGACATGACTTGGGCTAAAATGTTTCAAAAGTAGCAACTGGCTTTGGGTACCTGCTTGAAATACAGCATCTTAAGGGGCCTCAATTTAACAAACTGCTGAGCTTGGAAAATCTAAGAAGAAAAATGTTTCCTCTGGAATAAATCTCTCTGTAGTTTCTTTTTATGCTAGTTTTATCACTGGGCCATGGGCAGCCCCTGACAAATGTTTGTTTTGAGGTTCTCCAAAGTCTTCAACTTCCTATTCACAACACCTCTATTTAACACTTGAGATGGTTTGCATTAAGGATCCTGGTGAGAAATCTCTGTCTTGGATTGAACTGGATCTTTCCAATTCACCTCGGTATTTATTTGTGGATGGTTTGCAAAATGCTGGCATGTTAAAGGTTAAAATGAGATGTCTTAGTTGCTAACATTTTCTTGGACTTCACTAATAATTCAAGGCAACTCAAAATGTAAAAGAAGCCTGAGAAAACAAACAAGGTGATGATTTCCTAGGTGCAAGACTAACTTATGTCATCAGGCAAAGACTCTCAATGTGTTTTGTCCCACAAAAGATGCCATTTTGGTACACAGTCAATCTTGAACTGTGTTTCTCTTTACATTCTTGGAGCGATTATAAAATAGGCCACAAATTTGCTAAACAAACTGAGGTTCCAGATCCTACATAATTTTGTTTTGTTTTTTTCCTGGCAGTAGAATTCATGAGCACAATTCCCTGCAGGCAAGCAGAGATTTTTTTATTCGGTTTCCTGCTCTGTGTTTTCTCTATAATTCTACTATCTTGCCTTGTACTTGGGACTTTATTCTGATATAAATGTTAAGCAGTCATTGAGTAGTTGTTTCAGGCAGCTTTGAAGGCAAAGTTTCGGATCTGAGGGGGCATACATACAAGTGCTTGAACTGATGCATCCTACATGTAAAACTACCATGTTGCAGTATGCATGGTCTATAAATGTAGATACCTGGTTGCAGGACTGGAGATCCTGTAGTGGAATTGTGATGCCAGCTGAAGATTTGCCTCCAGAGCTGTCCTGGATTCCTAAAATTACTTAATTTGGTTTGGTATTGTAGGCTTGGAGCTTATAGACTCCTAAGGCATGTGAGAGGAATGTGGCCAGAGGCTTTGCTATTTTGAATTAAACAAAATCCTGTAAATAAACTGAAAGTTCCAAAGAAGGTTTTGACTTTGTTGTTGTTTGCTGTTGCATCACCTGAGTCTCCTATAAATTCTGCCTTCAACTGCTCAGATTTTTGCTCTACCACAGTAAAGGAAATTTAAGAATCGAAGGTTCTCCCTGCATTTACCAAATGCACCAGAGAGGATCACATGAAATAATTAATTCTGTTTAGATGATCAATAGCGTTTGAAGAAGGAAGTATGGAGGGCCTTACATGACTAGTGGAATATGTTTTTGTTTTCCCATTTTCCCTTCTAAGAGTGTACATACTAAGTACACTACATTTATTTTAAATTTATTTTAAATTTTAGGATGAAAATATATTATTAGCTCTGTCATGTATTGCCAGTTGCATACCAAACTTTCTTAGTCCACCCTATCTTAATATGACACTGGTCAGGTAGGGTAATTAAGGAAATGGTGTTGTTTTAAAAATCATGATACAATTTATCTATATATTTTTTTTAATTGCTTTTACCAGTCCTACCACAGTTGATTGAATTTGGCTAATGAGACCGCAGTTAGTTTCATGTCTAGCAAACATCTGTATCCAGTTTCACTTTCAGATGCTCCTCAGGGTTGTCAACCCAAAAACATTTGTTTAATGACAATCTGCAAACTTTTTTGCTGTAAACCAAGGCTGCCAACTTCTAAGTGGCCAGGGCCTGCACACATGATGAACTGTACCAGCAGGTGCTGCACTCCATGGGATAACACTAGTGGGGCCATGTCCCCACCCCAGGCTGCACATCATACATGTACATGGGTGGGTGCTCCCCAACCATACTACACCAAGCACACATGTGTGCCCCCACCCACTGCACTGTGCATGGGTGAGCAGGCACTCCCTTGTGCCACTGCACCACATGCACAAGGGTGGGTGGGTACCCCATTCATTGCTCCTGCATGGAGCAGTGCTCAGCAGCTCTCAGATTTCCTTGTGGCACCACAGAACACAGGCGCTCCAGGGCACCGTTAGCCAGCACTGTGGGCTGTGTCATGCCATGCTGCCCTATGACCTGGAACTAGATTAGACAGTGGAAGCCGAGGAATGGAGGGGGAGTCTCAAGACCCAGGATGTTGCTGCAGCTGGAGCAAGGGGCAGTAGCAGCCAAGTGAAAGCCTGGGAGCTGCATGTTATATTCCTCATGAGCTTCATGTGGCCTACCAGCTAGACAACTCAGATGTATACTTTTACTTAGCCTTGCTTTGTTTTGGAAGTCTGAGTTTTGCTAGCATAGTGGAAGGCGACAAGGTACCATCCTGTTATTTTATCTCTTTGTTAAATTTTTGTAATTCCTGTGATTTGGGGGAATGAATGAGAGATGTTTCTTATACATTTGTAGTTGTCGCAATTGAGATATTGTGGCTGGCTAAGAAACGCCATGTGATTTATGAAGTGTTAGTTTTGTCTCCTTCACACTATTACAATGGAATGAGGGTAATGCTCGTGCTTTGAGATACTTAGCATGTGGTTGCATAGCTGATGACAGAAATAAATGACATGGTCTACATCCACAGCTTTGACAGTTTTTATTATATGGTGGTTCCCATAATTTTAAGCTGCTAAGAGATGACTGGTGTGTTTTGTTGTCTTCTATTTATGCCATCCCCAGCTATGTAGCATACCCTACCATCATTTACTGATTAGCCTTCCCTTTTATTCCACTAGGCACAGCTTTGTCTGTGTATAAGTCACCAACCAACTTCCTGGAAAGTGGTACATTCCCTTGGTTATGTCACCCTTGCTGCATGCTACTCCAGGTCTCTCTTCCCTCTTTGTCAGGCCTCGCCAGGTACAGGTCTCACCAGGAGCACATGGCCATTGCCTGCTCCAAGGAGGACCTGCCTCTCCACAGCCTACATTTACTCTTTAGGTTGAGTAGCTGGTTTCCATAGGTTTGTATTTATGTTATCTTCATGACTTTCCAGATTATGGTTGTGTGCAGGAGGCAGGGAGAACACCTGCAGGGTGGCAAGAGCCACAGATTCTATTTCACATCTAAATGGGATGGAGAGAGGGTACAAGCACCCCAGGTTTTAACCCATGCACAGGAGGCATGAGAGGGGCTCAGCCCTCCTTCTCCCTCCCCACCTCCCCTCCCCCCCTTCCCGAATGATGATGGTTCCTTGGATCCTAGTTCTTGCAAGGAAAGAGAGAAAGGCCCTTCCCCTACCACATGGGGGAGAAGAGCTCCTCCTCAAATAGTGAAGCAGGAAAAAGAAATCAGACCCTGCAGAGGAGCAGGAACCCCCCAATTCCATCCTCAAAGGAAGGGGTATGGGAGTGATAGCTGGTCTGCCCCTCTTTCCCTCCACCTGCCCATCCCCCATGTTATGCAACTCCCTGTCACTATTGCATCCCTTCCACTCACCCATAATCCCCACCACCTTTCTGTAAACACCTTTTCCTTTGCCACAACTCAAGACCCATCTTTCCTTTATTCCTCACAGCAAGCATGTACATCCTTAACTTTTTTCTGAGTACCTTCTGAATGTTTCTACTGTACTTGTACTACATTTCATCAAAGTAAGAGAAGGCTAAGATCTCTGACAAAGGCAGATTGTTGTAACATGTCTACATTTCCCCTGTCTCTCCACATTCATACACACTTGAACTGGCACTAGCTGAGTAGAAGACAGGTTTAATTTCTTCGAGCTCCCCTTGACCCATACCCACACTAACTAGCTAGAAATTCTTTTAGCTATCCGTGCTGTACGCTCAGAGTGGAATTCCTTTGACTTGAGAGTGTTAGGCTTCTGTCTATCCTGAGATGCAAACTCTTTCTTGAATTATTTTTCTCATTGTTGCTTCCTTCAAGTAAGAGTAGGTGCCATGTACTAACTGAGATGAATGTCAAATAGTCTCAATTTTGGACATGAACACAGCCATGGTTAGACTTCTATGTGGGCAATAATGTTGATAGACAATGGAAACTGTAAGCAGTATTGTTTTTCAGAACATGGAGCCTGCCTCCATTTTTCAGGAATCCCTTGCTTAAATGAATTTTAATTTGGAACACTCATCCTAAGCAAACAACATTTCAAGACAATATAAGAAAACACTTAGACATTAGAGCAACAGAATTGACCAGTGAGCAGACCAACCTTCTTAACCTTATCTGTAGCAGAGTTGACAATCCACAACAACATAAATCAATAGTGTTTTTTATCCCTGGTGCCTTCTTGCAGGTGCCAGGCCGGCATTTCTGAAGAGCTGCTAGGTGGAATTGATGCAGCAAGTATGAAAAGTATTTGTTAGAAATGGAAATTCAGAATAAATTAAAAAATAAAAATGTACACCCCAGTGAAACAGTCTGTTGGACTAACTTTGTTAAGTCATACCTCTTTCTTTAGCTGACAGTACACAAGGGACAGATGGACTAGTATCACATCCAGCAACATTTGACTTTCTAGCCTTACTGACCAGGTACTATATACAGATGACTTAACTGCAAGGAATTTTTAGCAAGTCCAGTGCAGGACTTGACTTCATACTTCTGGAGCAACAGCAAGATGGCAGGACTTCTGGAGCAGCATACTTCTGGAGCAACAACAAGATAGCAGGACCCATCTTATCCCCTTCCCATCACAAAGTATAGATACCTCAAATCAGATTAAAGAGTGACCATCAGCATTCAAAGTTAACATGTTTTTTTCACCATGTCATTTTCTAGTGTCATTCTCTTGAAGGGGCCAAATCAATTATCATACACATTACAATGTGTAGCAACAAGGACTCAGAATGTGAGTGCAAATGGTGCAACGACATCCAGCACCAACAATGGGATTGATATGTGGAACATTTATGGTGGGAGGAACACAAATAGAAAGGAAATTAAATTGATTAATAGTGTATGTTTTGAAAACATGTCACTCTGCTGCTGCTTTTCCCACCTGTGTGTTTCCTTGTACTATGACAGACCCAGAAGGAACTATGCTAGACAGAACTGTCTTCACCATTCCCTCTGCAAAAGCAGCTGATATGGAAGAACACCCAAACGCAGCTCTAGTATTTTGAGCATTGTTTAAAGCCTTACGTAAACCAAAGAGAGGCCCACAAAAGGAAGACCGCTTGGTTTCAGGGACTGGTCTTGATTTTCTGCTTCGGATAATGAAGAGCAGGAATCTATCTCTAATTAAAAGAAAACAAAAATCTGCAACTTTTTCACATACATTTTTCTCATACTTCTAGTTTAACATGTTATATATACAGTATTATTTTGTCTCAATTCATCTTTTACCAAATTATGCACAGACAACTTCATCTGTAGGGTCAGGTGGGAGCATTTTTGATTACTAGAATTTAATTCTTTCAGTGCTTGCTTCTTTCTCAGCAGTTTTCAATAAGGGTGTCACTGGGGTGACTAGACTATGACAAGGAGGATGCCAGTCATTTGTTAGAAAGGATTACGTTTAGTTTTAATAAATAAAATGTTATCTTTTGTATGCTTCTGGAGTAGTACTTTTCTCACATGCAGCAGTGTTGTTGGACATGTTGTTTCAATGAACGAGACCCAAGAAGGGTGTGGGGTTTTCATGCCTCTGACGGTGATTCTCTTTCCTAGACATGTGTTTTTCATTCAGGAATTGATATTTGTCAGCCTGGATGTTAAATGCAGTAAACTATACTACAAGCTGCAGTATAAGATCTATCAGTGTAGCTTTGTATTGTGGTAGACTCTTGGTGCCTGTTAATGTTGCAGAGATTGTTTTCTTCCTACAAAGGTATCTTAAGAGATGTTAGATAATGATAAAAACCTCACTACATACAACTTGTTTCAGAATCAAGGAAAATTCTAATTGCGAGTACAAGATAATGTTTTTTTCTGAGAAATAATACAGCCCCTCAAGAAGAGGAACTACAGCTGAGAGGGGATCAAAGAGTCTATGTACATCACTGGGGATGCCCTTTAGAGGGTCAATTTCCTTTCCATTCGTGTTCCTTGGAGACCACATCAGTTGGTAGCATTTTAAACCTTAAAGGTCAGGCCATATTTTGGTGTTGTCAGGTATCTTATCAGAGTCTCTAGGCCAGCTACCTCAGTGGCTCCCAAAATGCAGATTTCTTTGTACTGCCTCCACATGTTCCCTAGGTTGCAGCCCCACCTCATCCAGACCATCCGCGTTCTGGGGATGCTCTCCACTAGGGTTGCTGTAATTAGGGACCTGGTTCTCTAAGGCCCAAGCTTGCTTCTTTATTAGTAACTGCCCCTTCAAGGGGTTGGTAAGCTCTCAGCCAGGTAGCTCTCTGCTCCCAGAGACTCTCTGCTTGCATACAAGAAGGCTGGGTGCCATGTCTCTGAGTCTTCTGCCCCTGTATCCTCCCTTCCTGCCTCAGCTCCCCATCCCCATTTTCTGGAGATGTGATGTGCAATAGAATGGAAACTGGACACTCTTGGAGGCCCTACATTGTGAAAAGGGTGGTTTTGTAAACTTAATTTCAGGTGTTTTTTAACACAAATCCATGCATACTTTGAAGCTTGGAGAAAACTTGTTGAGGCACATTAAGAATCTGAACAGTGGAACTTTCTTGTGCAGTGTGGATGGTATCCTGGGCTTCAGCTTCTTTTCCCAAGCTGCAACTTGAATAGATATGCTATCTGCCTGGTACTCAGCTGTTGCTGGCCTGGGGTCAGTCAGTGACTTTATTATTTGGAGCATTGGGGATGGAAGAGAACCTTCAGGAATCAGAGCTGCTGTCTGCCCAGCTTTCAAGAGATCTGCTGTGCTAGTTATGACAGAGCATCTTTGTTTGCTCTGTGGGACCCCTCTTCACCAGTCTATCCAGCCTCTAACATACATTCGGTTTGAAGGGGCCCAGCTTGCCACATACTCCAAATGATCTGTAGGATTCACCACTTTGCCACTCTACAAGTTGTTGTTGTTAAATATTGTTTACCTATAGGTCGTTAAACAGTACTTTCCAATGTTTCTGTCCTAATTGCCAATCCTGCAGAACCCAAACCAAAGAACTTCCATATTGGGTCAGAAACAAAGATCCATCAAGCCCAGTATGTTTTCCCAAAAGCAGCAAGACACAACCTGATATCATGATTTTCCATGAACTGTTCCTTTTGAGTTAAGTCGATCAGTTCTTAACCCATTTAACTTGTGCTTAACTCAGTATTGTAGAGTGCTAGCTTTTTCAATCAGAATGTGCTGCAGCACTAAGTTAATGTCTTACAAACACTGGTTATATCTCATTCATTATCAACCAAACTTGTAATCTCACCCCTCATCAAAGAATTCTCATCAAAGAATTTTTCCGTATGCAAGTAATAAGACTTGTCTGTGTAGGGATGTTAGGGTGTGGTACGATGGAGTGTGAGCTTGTAGCACTGGCTACTCTGAACTAACATCCCATGCTATTAGCATGCATTACCAGTGCTTTTGTGCAAGGTAGCTCAGTCTGCTCGGAAAGTGAACCCCAGTACCTCAAACTAAATGCATAATGAAAAAGTAGCCAGTGGTGTAGGGAGCTCATTGAGTACCCAGGGAAGGGGTATGGCTGCAAGGACATGCTGACAACAGTAGACCAGGCAGTGGGGGGAAGTGGGGAAACACTGTTCTACAACCATACTCCTCCCCCCCAGCCCCCAGGTACACTGGTTGGTGAAGCACTGCCCTGCCTAGCTCCTATGTCTGGGCAGAGGCAGCACAGGGCTTTCCCTGCCTTTGCAAAGACTCCTGGCAGAAAGGAGAAGCATCCATTTTAGAGTCAGTGGCAAATCCAGGGGAAGGCATCAGGGAGGTTAGGTGCGGGCAGTCACATCTCCCTTTGGCTGTGCAGCACCTATGTAGAGAACTCTCCAAGCACGCCAGTTTGTCAGCTTAGCTCCTACTGGAGCCACTGCTTTGGCAAAGCTCCCAACCCCAGGAGGTTAAAGCTGCCGCCAGTGCTTGCTCCCACATCCCATACCCATCACTGAATTTGACAACAGGGCAAAAGAGCAGCATTGCACCCTGCACACCCCTGGATTGGTCCCTATTGCCATGTGGACAAAACCCACTGTCACAACTGATATGTCTTAAAAGACTTTTCATCTCCATGCATACATGGGACTGGGAGTGGATGGGCAATGGTGAGGGTGTGGGGGGAAGTGGGACAAGGTTTCTATACCTAGATGTAAATGAGGGTTGGGCTGGGGCAAAGGGTTTGCTCTTCTGGGTGACAGGAAGGGAAGCAAAAGAAGTTAGGTTGGGGTTTTACTATTTTGGGGCATGGTTTGGAAAATTGATTATTGTTTTTTATCTTGTGGATTGTATGTCTTTTTTTGCAAGTCTTTCTGAGTCTTTCTGGATAGATCAGGATACACATTTAAATAATAAAAAATAATAATAACAACATTGTGAAATTATCCTTGAGGAGAGTCCTGACTGCCCTCAGCAATTTACTACAACCAGATTAAACAAAAATGTAAACACTGTTTATTTTTCCAACAAGAAAGACTCCCTGGTGATTTCCATAACCTTTTTTAATTCAGTGGCTATAGGATGGAAATTGTCAGTGGGATACTCTGGCTAGAGGACTAACTTAACAAACTAGTGGAATGTACCTTCATACTTTGATTCTAAAATATGGCCTGTATAATCAAAGTAAGCCCAAACATTACCCAAAATGCTGCTTTTCATACTTTTGTGTAGTGCAGCCTTTGTGAAGCCTTTAGGAAGGGCTTCGACACTATCTCTCAGCCCATTCTCATTAAAAAATTGAGTGACTGTGGTGTCGATGCCTACACAGCCAGATGGGTCGCAAATTGGCTGGAGGGCTGCACCCAGAGAATGATGGTGGATGGGTCATTTTCGACCCGGAGAGACATGGGCAGTGGGGCTCTCCAGGACTCAGTCCTCGGGCCCACACTGTTCAATATCTTCATCAGCGACTTGGACAAAGGGGTGAAAAGCACCTTGTTCAAGTTTGTAGATGGAACTAAGATGTGGGGAGAAGTGAGCATGCTAGAAGAGAGGGACAGGCTACAACTAGATCTGGACAGGTTACAGAGGTGGGCGGATGAGAATAGGATGGGATTCAATACTGACAAGTGCAAGGTACTGCACCTAGGGAGAAAGAACCAGCAGCATACCTACAAGCTGGGAAACTCCCTCCTTGTCAGCACAGAGGCAGAAAAGGATCTTGGAGTCACTAATGATTCCAAGATGAACATGGGCCACCAATGTGGGGATGCAGTCAGGAAGGCTAACCGCACCTTGTCATGCATCCATAGATGCATCACGAGCAGGTCCAAGGAGGTGATCCTCCCCATCTATGCAGCATTGGTCAGGCTGAGGTTGGAATACTGCATCCAGTTCTGGACGCCGCACTTCAGGAGGGATGTGGACAGCATCAAGAGGGTCCAGAGGACGGCCACTCGCATGATCAGGGGGCAGCAGGGTAGGTCCTATGTGGAGAGGCTACAGGACCTGAACCTGTTCAGCCGCCACAAGAGAAGGCTGAGAGGGGATCTGGTGGCTGCCTATAAACTTGCCAAGGGGAACCAGCAGGCAAAGGGAGAGTCCCTGTTCCCCCAAACACTACCAGGAGTAACAAGGAACAACAGCCATAAGTTGACCAAGAGTAGATTCAGGCTAGATATCAGGACGCACTACTTCACAGTCAGGGCAGCTAGGATCTGGAACCAACTTCTAACTGAAGTGGTGCTCACCCCTATCCTGGTGGTCTTTAAAAGGAGGCTAGACAACCACCTAGCCAGGGTCATTTGACCCCAGCATCCTTTCCTGCCCATGGCAGGAGGTTGGACTTGATGATCTGCTTAGGTCTCTTCCGAACCTACCACCTATGAAACTAAGTCAGTAGTTTTCCAAACATCTTTGAATTGTAGAAGCTGTCATCATGACATGGTAATATTGAATCAGACAACAAGAGTCTTCCTCAGTTGTTTTGAGGAAAGCCACACCAAAACACACTTCAGACAGATGTATTATGCTCAAATGAGCAAAACATTTAACAGCTCTTCTGAATACAAACTCTCAAACAGGAGCATCTCCCAGCATCCCTTGCATAGTCTGTAAAGTCAAGGGATTTGGGGGTAAAAAATGAAGCAGCTGTCTTCTGTACTAGTCAAAGATTTGTAATTGCTACAGTATTAATAGTACATTAATAGAGGCTTTTTAATCTGCCCTTTGTGATTTATTTTTTTTTTTGCCCAGGGATTCTAAATGCCAGCTGCAATCTACCCCTTAGCCTGTTTCTCCTTCTGTTTCAAAAATGCATATTCTGCAATTCATTTTTATGGAAAGGATGCCATGAGACTCTTGAAAATGCTAAGTAGGCAGCTGCTTCCAAAGCAGTAATGCAGTCTCCAGTCCGCTTTTCATGTGAATATCAATTCCATGAGATTTGAAGCTTGTTCAAACCACATGAAAATCCATACAGCTTAAAACCCAAGCTAGTTTGAGGGGCGGGGGGGGGGGAGTGGAAACTCATGGGATTTTTAACTTCTCTCTGCAGAGGAAGAAGCATATAAACTCACATGCTATGGTTGAAGTACATCCTGGATAATTATTCTTCCCTGTCCATTAATTAATATGCTTAATATGCTAGTTTTCTTTTGCTCCTCTTTCCCCTTCAACCCTGTTGAGCCACATCTGTTCCAGGTGATCCCTTTTGTTCTCTAACCAACCTCAACCAGATTGCAGTTATACCTATTTGTCTTTGTTGACCGGCAGTGGTTTCTCCTTTTTTGACTTCACTTTTTGTTTATGGCTCATTCCTAATTCAGTTACCTTGATGAAATTTCCCCTCCCCTTTATTGCTTTGTAGTTTTCTTCAGTGTACTTATGAAAATTGCCTATCTTTAACATCCGTCATAGATGAGCATTGTAATTATTAAATGTTATAGGAAATATTTTGGTTAACCTAGTACATATAACGTAGTATATATATTAATTTAATAACATAACCACTTTGACTGTATAATTTTTCAGTTTTTTATTTGGGTTACTTTCTTGTTTTCATTCGCCCTTCTTATTTGTTTTAGTTTGTTTAACATGCTGTGATAGGATTTTCTAATTCTTTTGGTTCTGCTATTGTACACAGTTTCCAATGCACATTTTTATCCCTTCTTAGGAAAGCTTTACCACAATTTCTTTTCTGGTTTTAGGACAGGGTATTGAAGCCAAAGTGTATTCATTCGGAGCCACTTACCTTGGGTTTTTAAATAACATGCTTTTCTCCCCTAAACAGTATGCTGGGGCCTCTTTCTTCTATACTTTAAGTTCAACAGATTTGATTTATTTTGCATAAGATTGATTTTGCTTGAAACAGAAGAATTAAAGGAAATGGGGACTCACTCCCTGACTTCCATTTGTGTTAAAATATAAATAAAGAGAAACACATCTTTTTGATCAGAGCTCTACAGGGTCTGTTTATATTTTCAAAGTAAAGACAAAGGCAGAAATGAACCAATTAAAAGTAAAATTTTAGTAGGTTTATAATCATGTAATAGGTTGAGGCAGTTTGTCACACCAGCAGGGTTATAGTAATGGGCAGTGTGGAGGGATACAACTCCCTATTCTTTGCTAGGAGCTAAGATAAGCAAAGGGATCTTACTTCCTCCTTTCTTCTCCTTCAGAGTCTAGAAATGCTTTTCCTACTTTTCCATCCCTGCATTGTTCAGGAAGCCTGCTACCAAAGTGTTACATTCCAGTATGTTTCATATATATGTCAGGAACCAACAATATCTAGGAGGGAAGGGGTGGGGACCCTTTATTTTAGATGATATTACTGAAACAACCTAACCTCCTTGCAGAGGAGAGACAAACAGCTTAGGTTTTCTTTTTCCCAGATTTCTAAATTACACCTTTAGGTGCCTATTCCATAATTTAAAAATACTAACATACACACAGGACTTCCCCTAAATATCTACTGCATCCCAGACCCTTTGGAACAGCCTTAGTCCATGCAGGTTTAAAAAAAAAAAAAAAAAGAAGTATGATTATGTTTTATGCATGTTTATTATTCCAATTTAAAACAGCTTCCTTCTGATGTTAGAACAGTGAAGTTTTTTTATTGTATGAAGTTTTTCTTCTGGGCTTCATAAAATCATATAAAATGCTGAAATGTGCAACAGTTAGAATGATGCCTTCTCTCAACCTACCTTTTCTAATTGCTTCCAAGAAGACATTCTCCCCATCTTACTCTGCGCTATGCTGTATCACGCTGGAAACGGGGAACAGTAGGAACAATCACCTCTCCTGCATTGTCACCCATCACACAGACTCACACTTTCTGCTGGCTTGCAAAGGGCCTGCTCAGGTACAAGAGTATCTTTCAGAAACAGCCTCCCTGGTTCCTATTTTTTCCTTATGAAGCCTCTTGTCATTGCGAGATGATGCTCCAATGCATTAGCATGTGGCTTTGAGATTCATCAAAATAGCTGAATCTGGTACACTCCTTGTACACGTGCCAGGGGTGTGCATTTTCCATGGGACAAACAGCAGCGGTATATATTTGTCATGTGCCGATGCAATGTAGCATCATATGCAATGTAGCACATATTTGTGCCACAGCTATTTGTCCCTGGGCATGCCCCTGCACATGCAGTCCTGTACCCAGGTGGGGTAAGGGGAGGCTGGGCCAGCACCTGTGCTGGCCCCAGAAGCCTTACCTGCGATCCTGGAGGCCTCCAAGGCAGCAGTGGCACTGAGCTGGCCACTTGGAGCATGGCTAGCAGCCAGAATGTGGCTCTGGCTAGCCAGGCTCCCTTTCTGGCGGTGCATGCTGCTGCCATGTGTGCCACACCACTTTTTTCATCGGTGTTTTTGTTTTTGGACACCAGGATCTCCCAGTGTCAATAAAAACCACCACACTTCAAGTTCGCAGTGTGGCAAATGAGTGCATGTGTACCACATGCAGCGTGCAGCACCTCAAACTGCTTTGAGGTGCTGCAAACTGGACATGTGCACTCATCAGGATGCACCCTTCTTGGTCTACTTAAAATCTGAAGCTTGGTCTGTTGATTGTACCTGCACCCAAATCAAGCACAGGTCATTTTTCCCTGTGCAAAAAGCTGGAGGAGGTGCTATAGGAGAAGACAAGAACAAAAGACCTTACTCATTGAGTGCTCTGCCAGAACTTTCCATAGGGATGTGGTGTTTATTGCAGCAGCTGCCAGAGGGGGCAGAATTTTTGGCCTCCCACAGTACACAGATTTCATAGATTTCATAGACATTAGGGCTGGAAGGGACCTCGGAAGATCTTTGAGTCCAGCCCCCTGCCCAGGGGCAGGAAGTCAGCTGGGGTCATAGGATCCCAGCAAGATAAGCATCCAGTTTGCTCTTGAAGGTGTTCAATGTAGGCGCTTGAACCACCTCTGGTGGCAGGCTGTTCCAGACCTTGGGGGCTCAGACAGTAAAGAAATTCTTCCTTATGTCCAGCCTGAAATAGTCTTGCAGTAGTTTATGACCATTTGACCTAGTCGTCATCCCTTGGGGCGCTCTAGTGAACAAATGTTCCCCCAGATACTGGTGGTCACCCCTGATAAACTTATAGGTGGCCATCAGATCACCCCTGAGCCTCCGCTTTTCCAGGCTAAAGAGCCCCAGGGCTCCAGGGCTCTCAGCCTGTCATCATAGGGTCTGCTTCCCTGACCTCTGATCATGGGCATGGCTCTTCTCTGGACTCTCTCAAGCTTCTCCACATCTTTTTTGAATTGTGGAGATGTCAACCATCTCCACCAATACAAAACCTCTCAGTCGCTCTGTATGCTCCAGCATCCATTATGTCTCTGTGACATGGTAGCACTATGGAAGCAGTGCTGTCCCAATGTCTTATCTGTTACAGTCCTGAAACAGCCCCAAAGTTGGAATCACATAGCACAGAGGCTTACTGCTAAAAAGAGTAAGTACAGCCTCAGGCTGCTTTAACTTCTCACTGCTTTCTTCTCTGAGTTTAGTGGAACGGTGATGCATCTAAACGCATAAAAAACCAGAACAGCTGGCTTTCAAGTGACACTGATATTTTATTTTTGGTGGCAGCTAGAAAAATCTTTGACTCTCTAAACTGAGCAAAAACCATGGCTGCCAACATTAGAAGTTGCTTGTGGCATTTTTATAGTCACTATCCGACTATAACCACACTGAAAAGTGTTACAAGATGTGCATTTTTAAGTTTGCCTTATGTGTTCTCAAATGGTTATTTTATCTGGAGTGTGAGGGGTAGTCTACTCTATCCAATCCAGCTGCTGCAAAAATAGAAGGGACTAAAACACACAAATGTAAGAGATTTCCATATTAATACATGTATCTTGTTTTCTCCAGTTCCCACCAGATCTTCTGCTTTTTCCAAGAAGCAGATGTCAAAACAGCAAAAAGTAGTTAAGGATTTGGGACTGTTCTCCAAGCACAGCCCTGCCCTATTTATGTTAAGTTGTCCCCATTTCTGAAGACAAGCAGAAGCTCCCCATTGCCAGCTGACTGAGCAAAGCCAAGACAGAGCACTACCTCATCACAGGTGATACAGGCCTCAATTTGGGGGTGATTTTAAGACTTGATCCTTGCACTTAACTTTCCCCAAAGTAATGTTTGAAAATCTGAAATTCTGAGTTTTGTTCTGTTGCAAACAGCCTCATATGTACAGCTTTAAGCATCTTGGACAATATCACTACTCCCCCCCCCCCCCCCCCCCCCCCCCCCCCCCTGCGAATCAATAAAGTGCTTCATTGGCATCCTATGAAGATATGGGCTTTTGTCACGTTTATCAGAAAATACCTGTCAGTCATATTAGTGACAGGACAGAGTTCCTGTATACTTTGTGTTGTGCTGAACCTGGAAGGAGTGCAAGGCAGGCAAGCAAGATATAGTGCACTACTGAGAGTGCTACTAGCACTCTTGATAGTAATACTTAGCAGGAGTGTCTACATGAGACACTAAATGCGCAGTAGCCTAATAATACTGAGCAGTAGCACGTCACAGAAGAAACTGTGCTAGTACACTACTATTAGGCTACTGTGCAGTAGCATCACTAAGAAGATGTGAGCTGACACTACTACACAGTAACGTTGTTTACTGCGCATTGATTTAGTACATGGTTATACAAATACTAGACTTAATGCACAGTAACTACAGCCCATTAATGAATATGTAGATGCACCCAGCCTTGAGGGGACATGCTCAACTGGAATGGATCCTGGCCAGCCCCTTACTAGCATGTTGCTTGAATGCCATCTCCAAGCCTCACTCTTCCAGCAAGCTTTCCTACCACCAGGGCAGGAGTTTGCCTTTCATTCTGAGTATAAAACTACGTAAAACTGCTCTTGTATTTATTATGTATGTTTTAAAATTGTGTACCCTGGTACATGAGATAGTTAATCCCTCATGTTCAGATCTGTTAGCTGAACGTTACTCTACATCAAAAATGAAATATATATTTCTCACCTCTTCAAGAACCAAACTTGTCACTGACAGTTTGCCCCAGAATCCCTTTTATGTCATTTACACAAGATGAAGTAAAATATAGTCTTTGGATTTAGCAACACTGTAAACTCCTAATAGAAATTGTGCCAGGGGATTTTTCCCTGCCATTTCCATATAACAGTTATCAAGAGATTGAGGCAGAGGGAGGAAACAAAAAGCTATTTCAAATTCTAGTTCCAATTGCATTATTTATTTATTTATTCATTATTATGTTTTCATACTGTTTTTATTCACTGGTTATTTCCCAGTTCCTTGCTGAAATAGCAGGAACACGTCTGTCTCTTCTCCTTCATTCGGTGGAATCTCTTATGAGTCCCAGATTTACAAACAGTATCAGTTACATGCAGTAAACCTCACTCTTGGTCTTATTTATTACTTTCCATCTGCTTGTCCCTAAGGCATCTTGGTTAGCACAAAAATGCTGACAATCAACAGTAATGGTGTAGTTAGTTAGTTAGTTATTAAACCAAACCTTTTGCAGAGAGAGCTTCCATAAATAATTTTTACAAAAAAATTATCTTCATATGGTAGCTTTGCTTTTTTCCCCTCTTTTAGAAGGCAAAGCCATTTCATGACAACTCTAGAAGCCAAAGCAAGGATTGATTTCAGGCTGACCTGAGGTCCTTTTTAATCTGCTCTTTTTAAACTTGAGACCTGTTTTGATCTTATAGGTGCATTCTCTGACTGGAACAAGTGGCAGTCCAGAAATTGCTGTTTGAAGCTGTGACTAGGGCTAGAATGGGAAGGATCCCTTCATTTGAATAAACATGAATATTCTTCTTTTTCCCAGGACTTTGTCTTCCTTGGGGCAGCCTGCTACTTTGGTTTCCTACAGAGAAAGCAGCATTGAACTTGCAGTGATGAAAAGATGATTAATGAATCTCAGAACTGCATACAACATGAAGTTTACTTGGGAGAAGTGCTCAGTGAAATACTCCATGTAAGAATTGTGGACAAATGGTGTGTGAAATGGTTGACAAATTGTCCTCATTAAGTCTTTTAAAGGTACACTTTCCTGAGAACATTGGCTTATTCACAGTGTATAATGTGACTTCCACTCTGGATTCCATGGTGTGCTATTATTATTTTACACTTTACTGTTCCAAGCTATAATTAAGTCTAGCATTGTAGCTGTTCTCTCTGATGGTAATGAAGATACAAAGAAGAACACTTAGAGAAAAACTGGTGGTATTGCATCAATTTATTCATTATAATGTACCATTCTGAGGCTTTCATTGCCAGGTCATGAAAATGTTATCAGGTCAATTTAGAGGTGCCTCAAGCTCACTGACAAGGAGAAACAAAGCCCTATTGATAATAAGGATGCAAAAGGAATTCACTGAGGTGACTGTCTTCCCACAACTAACAATTTTAGACATTTAGCTTAACTGTTTGGAGAAAGACTACCAAAAGATGAATATTGTATGGTTTATTGTGTTCAAGCTCAGCTGTTCTTTGGCACTGACATATTCCACAGTGTAAGGCCAACAGTCACAACTGACAGCCTTCAGTATAATACTGGTCCTAACTGAGTACCTGCTGGCATGTAGAATGGAAAAAGATGCAGTGACTCAGAGGTCTGCGTAGTGCTTTAAAGTTGAGAATGAGGGTACGCTTTAAAAATGGACTCCTGTCAGAAACAGGGCTGAGTATTTGCTTGGAACTGTGGATGTGTTCTGTTTTTCCTAGATGAGTAAAGGGCATAATATCCTTATACCTTGAAGAGTGAAAAATTGTTTTTCCTCAGAGATATTTGGGCCTTTTTGAGAAGTACTCAAAAAAGGCAGGGTACAGAGGTGGTGGAGCCCTGTGAAGAGAATGTATCCCCTGTCAAGAGAATGCTTTCCCTTTTCATTCCACTATTCAGATTCCCTTCATTTGTTTCCATCAAGGCATGGAAAGTGAGTATAAGGAAGTGGGCAGCAGCTTTCAAAAAGAGATATGGGACCCAGCACACCCCCTGACAGTCACCAATAGCAAGACTGGCTCTTTTAGGAAAGGCAAATTGGCATGGCACTTCAAGTCATAGGCACCTTGGGGGATGGGTTCAAGTCTTCATGGTCAGGAATTGTTGTATGCAGTCTATGATTGCACAGTTGTAGTGAAAAAAGGATGGAACCATGGGTGGTGAACATGATTCGTATGGAAAGGGCTTCAGTTAATGAATGTGTGGTTGATGTTGTTGTAGATAGATTCCACTATATCGAAGAGGCACACACAGATATCTTGACATTTTGTAAAGCAGTTTGGTCATCTTGCTAGGTTTGGCTGTAAGTAGTGCATTAAAAGTAGAGGATGTTAGGACCTGTACCCTTAAAAGGCAGGAAAGTTCACAGCAGAAGCGGAATATGGATCAGAGTCATGTTTCCCTTCTCAGCCTTCATTTCTACTCAAGAAGGATTTTTAACATCTTCAGGGCACTTTATATCTTCAAGCATGTACTGGTCATCTTGGTTATGTTTGGAAACACATACTGCATTTGGAAATATTTGAAAGATAACAACAACAACAAAATACAAACACAACCACACAAAATAAATGTCTCTTCTTTGTGTGAATGATTTGCAGTATATAACTGAAAGTTGTACCAGGGTTACAGCAGGGGGGGAAATGAGAACCTCCCTATGCTAGGTGTAGTTAGTTGCTCCTCTGGAATGTAGGGGCAAGGTGTGAAGGCCAGATCTGTTCCAGTCTATGGAGAATCTCCTCCAAAGTCCTGCAGACACAGACATATTGCTGTCTAACTTGTAAAGTATCCGGAAGCAATCAGACAGCAGACTGTTTGTTCCCATGCATGTCAGAGAGTGCAGATCATCCAGTCTGTGGAAGACAGATGCTCTCTGAGATGGCTGGGTTGTTTGTCAGGGCAAATTGGGAGGATGGCAGCTATTCATTCCTGCTTGCATGCTTTCTACACTAAACTCTACAGGATGGAAGTTGTTAGAGTTAAGGCGATAGCATCCCACAGGAAAGGTACTCACTTCTGTACATACTCACTTCTGCTGTCTGATAAAAATGGCAATATGTTCTACTGATGTGGAACTATGCCATTAGGGGTTATATAGATATGCTTAGATCTAAAATAAGTTAAGACTTCTAATACCAATGTTGCCTAATTTCTGTAGGTTTGGGGTGTGGGCATACAACAACTGATACATTCCAAAATGTAATTGATTTAGAACAGTTCACAATTTTCAGGGATCAGGGTACGGATGTGTGCAACAACTGAACTGTTCCCAAATGTCACTGATAGAGAGCTGATTCATGATTGCTATGCATCAAAGGAGTCCACACATATGTGCCATAGCATTCCAGTTAGAACTGTCCCCTTTTATGTGCCGAAGTAATGTGGCACCAACTTCTGGGCATGGCAGTGAGCGCCCAGCCCATCATGCCTTACAGTGTGTAACTGTGTTGCCCTGTGGGGTCAAGCCAGCTCTCAGGATCTCAATATTGCACTGTTAGACAGGAGGGTGTGACACAATTGCACATATAGAAACACACAAATGAATTAGGTACATATACACGCACACTACCAGCTCAGGCATATACACATCCAAACCAGCCTAGGCACATGCATACCTATCACCAACTCAAGCACATACACTATACACCCCAAAAGTTAGACATAGATAATGCCACTATACACACACGTACACACTCACCAGTTCACACACATACAACCCACCTACACATACACACAGGAAGTTCCTAACTTGGATGGTACAGTGTGTATGTATGTGCTTGGGGTACCTGGGGTAAGGTAAGAAAGTAGGAGTGTAAGTTGCTGGGAGTGAAAGTTGCCGCAAGTGAAAGTTACCGGGACTGGGATTAGAACTGGTAAACTATAGGGGCCTGGGCTGAAGACCTGAGGCTGGGGGTAACTTTAGGTTAATTGATCTTAAATGATTAAAATGCAATGCCCAAAACCTACAGAACAGGGGAGCATGCCTGCACAGAGGCTGGGATTGGAACCAGAGCTACGGGGTAGCTAAAAAGGTAGGTGGGGAGAGGGAAAATGGGACTAAGGGAAAGTGTGGGGGCTCTAGGTGTGGGGAGCCAGAGGATGGCTCTGGGGCAGCAAAAGAAGTTGCAGGGAGCGGCAGTAGTTGCTGGGAGGTGCAAAAAGGCTCCAGCTGCTGGAGAAAATTGAAGGACAGCCACAAGGAGCTGGGAAGCTGGGGTGGTGGGGGGATGACTACAGAAGGTGCGGGAGAAGCCTGAAAACAGAGAGATGGACAACAGAAAATTACAGGAAAAGCAGCAGGAGAGACTGAAAGGAGGGCAGCAGGAAAGCAGAAAAAGGCAGCAGAAAGTCACAGGGAAAAGGGAGTAGGAGCAGGGGGAGAGCAGAAAAATCACAGGAAAAGCAGCAGGAGAGACTGAAAGGCAGCAGTGAGGCAGGAGCAGGAGAGGGAGAAATGAGACAGAGGGGCAAGGAGCAGAGATTGGAGCAGAGCCAAACCATAGTAAAGCAAAACCCAACTTAGGGGTCCAAATAAGTTTTATTACACAGACAACACACTACACAACCCCATGAAGTTATTGGTTCACACACACACACACACAAAATGGCAGCAGGAGAAAGAGACTCAGTGGAAGGGCTGGAGTCCAGGTGGGGAAGAGAAGCAGAGTCCAAGTCCTTGGTTGAAGAGGGGGTGGGAGGTGATAGCGACCTACCCAAGCTGGAAAGGGGTCCTTGTGCAGTAGGTGTTGTCCAAAGGAGGGTTGCTGGCAGGGCCTCTGGGTGGATAGATGGTGTGGCATGGTGCTGGTCCAGATGGAGAGGGCATCCCACTGGGTCTGTCTTCACTGCCCCTTTTTATAGGGGCAGACCTTGTGTGACCCTAGTGACAGGAGGCATGCCCAGGCAAGGGTCAGCCCTGTCAGTCATATTATTGCAGGGATGTGCAGTTTCGGGTGTCTGTAATGGAGGCGAACGATGGTAGAGTTGTGAGTTCTGCAGGGTCTTTTGTCTTTCAAATGCTGGGTTCTTGTCTCTGTTCCTGGGTGAGGTCCATGGTTTCTGGATGAATCAATGTAAGGTGATGGCCCAGTCACTACAGGCCATTCAGTAGAGGCCTGCTACCATTGTATTTCAATCATCCCCAATCATTCTCATTCATCCGGGAACCAATTTACATGGGAGGGGTACATGAATCATACAGTTGCAACACAGGATGCCCAGGCAGAGGACACAAGATGGAGACTTGACATATAAAATGGAAACTTGACATGACTTTGGTTCACTTACAAACACATACCATATCCATATGAAACAATAACAATCAATACGAAAATAATAATAATACAATATACAACAGTAAGAATCAGTACAAACCTAATAATAATACAATATAAAACAGTGGATATCCAAAACCAAAAACTTGCTACCAAAATAAAAATGTTAAAGCTTATCCTAAGTCTGAGCTTGCTTATGCCTCTTTATGGGGAACAGAGAGGGAGAGAAAGAAAAAAGCCACAAATAATTGGGGAAGGGAATGCATATCTATCATAAAGGTCAATGAATATATATATATATATATATATATACGTGCGCGCACACATATTTTTTTAAGAAAAACTGGGGGTTTTGCTACAACTGGAAGGGGCAGGGGCAGAGAAATACTTGCAGCCATGTTTTGGGGATTCCAGGAGGTGGTTGACCTGTATTTTTTAGGAGGGGTGTTCACTTTTCTGCTTCCTGTTCTCACCTAAACATGAGTTCATAATGTTTAGTAGCCTGCACTTGTCTGAAGTCTGCAGTGTGTTTATAGAGCAAAAGTTTATTTTCTCTGTCTTAAGGTATGAAATTATATTAAAAGTGATCAAAATACTATTTACTAAAGCTTCTTTGTATAAGGAGTTGTGGTAGTTGTCATAAAGGAAGGTAATCAACAGTTCACTTTAAAAAGGGGTCCTGACAGTGAAACGTTTGAAAATTCTTGTGCTAAAATATTTTTATTGTTATGGATAAAGGAATTTCATCACCCTGGAAATGAAGTTATATGTGCTGTGTATGGTGTCAATGCATTACATAAGAATCATGGGAGGGCTTGTGTTCTGGGCATGTTGTCATTTATTAATCAACATAGGGGGGAAAAAACAGAGGCTTAGCAGTATAGAGAAAGTGAATCGTATGAGAAATTCCATTAAAAAGTTTTAAAAAGCCCTTGAAGGGAAGTTGGAAGGGAATGTGTTATATCACAACTATCTAACTTCAGGATGGCTGGGAGCCACGCACCACAGTGGCCATGAACTGCAGGGATTGCATACTGCATACACTTGAGCAACACAAGGCCCCCTGAGTCACCCCTCTTCTTCCCTACCCAGTCCCACCACAGCTGGCACTGCCATATGAGCCTTCCTACCTTCCCCCTGGGCTGACAGCCTATATTAACCCTTTGCAGGCCAAATGCAGCATGGAGGCTGCCAGTTGGACAGCCCAACTTGAAGTAATGAAGAATTTCTTGTTTCAATTTCTGTAAAAGATTCCAGATTTCTTTTTTATTTGGATGTAGCAATCAAGTCTCATAGGGCTTATACAACTGCCTTTTCATTATTTATTGCTAGACATGAGTGTGTGCGAGGAGGGATGGAGAGGTGCTAAAATTTGTTTTTCTATTGTAAAATGGGCTTTCAGGATGAAAGAGGTTAAGAACCACTGAGTTACATAGTGCTCTTTAGTGTTATAAGTAGCAATGGATTTAAACAAAAATAAGACAAGGGTTTGGTTCCCCCCCCTCCCCCCCATTTAACTCTGCCCTTTTAGCAACTATAGAAACTCAAATGTTAGAAAATACCATAAATCAATTGACAAATAAAAGACTTGTGTACAGGGCATGAAATCTCATAACATCCATTATTTCCTTTTGCCTAGCCACTTAGTACATTATAGAATCTTTGATCACTTCAGCCAAGAGGTTCCTGAACTAAAATCTTGATGTATTATCAGTGGAGTAAGCCATAAGAGTACAATTAGTAGTCCATAATGACCCACAAAACCTAGGATTGCCTTTATTTGCATTGCATGTATAGTCCTTTCAATTAAAAGTGGAATACTGATGATGTTCCCTGAAAAATTCTGAGGAGTGATAGTGACGTTCTGGCCCAAAAATTGAAGAAGTGCTTTCATAGATTTCATAGATGTTAGGGTTGGAAGGGACCTTGAAGATCATCAAGTCCAGTCCCCTACCCCACGGGCAGAAAGTCAGCTAGTGTCAAAGGATCCCAGCAAGATAAGCATTCAAGCATTTCTTGAATGAGTCCAGAGTAGGAACCTGCACCATTTCTGGAGGGAGTCTATTCCAGGTCTTGGGGGCTCAGACAGTAAAGAAATGTTTTCTTATGTCCAGCCTAAAATGGTCTTGGAGGAGTTTATGACCATTGGTCCTTGTTTTTCCTCAGAGCAAGCCAGGGTTTTGTTTGCTTTACCAGCTATGACATCACATTGGTGGCTCATGTTCATCTTGTGGTCAGTCATGACCCCCAAGACTCTTTCAGCAGTGGTGCTAGCAAGCGTAGCACTGCCAAGCCTATAAGTATGCTGCGGGTTTTTATGCCCGAGGTGGAGTACCTTACATTTATTGGTATCGAACGTCATCAGGTTTGTGTCTGCCCACTTACTACGTTTATTCAAGTCAGCCTGGATCACTAGCCTGTCCTCAGGTGTGGATGCTACACCCCAAAGTTTAGTGTCATTGGCAAACTTAGCCAGTGCGCTTCTGACACAAATGTCCACATCATTGATAAAGATGTTAAACAGAACTGGTCGAAGGACAGATGCCAGTGGTCGCGGAGCGCCATAATGATTCGCTACCATTGACCACTACTCTCTGGGTCAACCTCGGAGCCAATTTCCCAGTCATCGGACTGTGGTGTAGCCGAGGCCACAATTGGCCAATTTTTCCATGAGGAGGTCATGGGACACCAGATCAAAGGCTTTTCTAAAGTCCAGATATATAACGTCAATCTCTTTTCCCTTGTCCAAGTGATGTGTCACCTGGTCATAGAAGGTGATGAGATTGGTCAGGCAAGACCTACCCATGACAGACCCATGCTGGCTATCCCTCAGCCAGATTATGCAGAAGGGTCTCCTTGATAATTTTCTCCAGAATCTTACCAAGGATTGAGGTCAAGCTGATTGGCCTGTAATTCCCAGGATCTACTTTCCGCCCTTTCTTGAAGATGGATACCACATTGGCCTTCTTCCAGTCTTCGGGTACTTCACCTTAGTGCCATGAGTTTTCGAATATTTTTGCCAATGGTTGGGCTATGACACCTGCCAGCTCTTTGAGTACTCTAGGGTGTAATCTTTCCTGGAAATTATAAAGGTTTTAGCAAACCACCAGATGGCAGCTCTGAAAATAAAGCAAGTTGAGTCTTTTGGTCTTAAGCTGGGTCACTGAGTCCCTAATGGTGTCTTTACATGTGCTCCAAGGTGGGGCACTTTAGAGCAACTCTGAGAACTGCTTTAATGAATGTACCTTCAGCATTATGTGTATTCAGTATCCCACACTTCAAAAGGCAATGGGAGCACTTTAGCTAAAGCTCATTCAAGCTTTAGTTAAAGATCTGCCACCACCCTTTTGAAGTGTGGGGATGCTGAATGCACGTGATGCAGAGTCTGCTGGTTAGCATGCTCCAGCATGACTCGATTAACTGAGTCAGCTCCAATGCATGCTAATTTAGTACATGTCAGTGCAGACATCTGGCATATGTATACGTGCCCTAACTGACTAGAAAAAAGGATTTCTACCAGCTTTGGAAATCTGAGGACCCCAACAGAGCAGGTCATGAATTATCTCACATATAAGAGAGGCTAGCAAGGTTGATTGTAAAGCATACATAATTAATTGTTTAACTTACCAGGCTCTAAGTTCCATATTCCTTACAATTCTAGAGGAAGATGACTTGCCTTCAGAAGGTAAACACTAGTGATCTTAGCACAGTTCTTTGTGTTTGAGAGCTTTTAGTGTCCTCTGATATATAATTACTGAAGACAAGAGAATAATTTAACCTAGTGTACTTTTTAGTGATCTGTTTGGGAGTTCAGACTTGGGCAGAAGGAAAGGAAAGAGAACCAGGAAGTGAAGGGAATAAAGGTCAATGAATTGTGTATTCCATGAGCAGAATCAGCATCTGTTTTGGAGATAGTGATGTTAGGCATACTTCAAAATGCTAAAATGCACATTAAAACACAGCAACAATACATTATACTGACTAACGTTCCTTTTGACATCCTCACTCAACAAGCAAACTATTGTGTCCCTGATTCAACAAGATACCTACACATAAGTGTAACAGGAAACACTAGGCCTGTTACTAAGAGGCAGGGGTGCCCCTTTAAGACCCAAGTCTACAGGAACACCACGCACCAGGAGGGTAGGGGTTAATAACCCAACCACCCAGGCCGGTCAGCTGACAGGAAAGGGATAGGCCTCTGGGCACATATAAACCCCAGGCCCAAGGCTGGCAGGAGGAAGTCTCTGGCAAGTGGCCAGGGGAAGAGAGTTCCTGCATGGCAGAACTACCCAGGAATGCTGTGGCTGCTGACCAGACTGTTGCTATGGCTAATGAGGCTCCAGGAGTCTACAAAGCACCCAGAGCCAAGGTTCCTTGCAAGCTGCATGCATGCATGTCCGTGCACGCTTTAAAACCATGCTGCACACAAACTTATTAATGGCACGCACCTGCCTGGTGAGGAGCTGGACTGCGGCTTCCCCGAGAGGAGCTGGGCAATGAGCTGAGCATGGCAGAGGCACCAAGGCCAGCGTGGGACACTTACCAGAGGTAAGCTCAGGCAGCGGTTCCTCCTTGAAGCCATGTGCTCCCGGAGGCAAAGCAGGGCTGGGGGTGTGGACTGGTGCCAGGGAACTGCTCCACTTCACAGCCCTGGTGCCATGTGCCTCCCAGACACATGGCGAGGCAGGGGTCGGGGCTGGGGCTGGCATGGGCTCCACTGGTACTGGGAAACTGCTTCAATCCCCAGCCCCAACGCCACATGCCTCCTCACTCCCAGAGGCGAGGCAGGGGCTGGGGCCAGGAGACTGCTCTACTCCCAGCAGTAAGGCAGGGGCTGGGGGCTGGTGCTGGGGAACTGCTCCGCTTCCCAGCCCCAGCACCACATGCCTCCTTGCTCCCAGAGGCATAGCAAATCAGGGGCTGGGCCTAGGGCTGGGGCTGGGAAACTGCTTTGCTCCCGGAGACAATACAGGGATGGGGGCTGAGGTTCCTGGCTTTGAGGGATCAAAATTCTGCAGGAACTCTGGTATCTGCTTGTTGATGTCTCGGGATAAGAGCCTGCTCCATAGTAAGAATATTTAACTGTCAAACAGAAAGAGTTATATATAATTTTTGGAGCTGGCATGGGAAAGCCTTCACTGAAATAAATAAGAGGTAGATCCTGCCTTCACTACTTTTACACTGCCAATATATGACATGCATGGTGCAGTAAAGCTAGAAATGGTACAAGTTAATGATTTTTAAATAAGTTTAGGGAAATACAGCAAGTTCCTATTAAAATTATTGTGCATATTTAAATAAAGAGGAGCTGTATCTGAGTGAGATTTGACCTTTGGTTGTTATCTTGCCACCATCAAAAACAGGCATGTTAATAAGTGAAAAGTAAATAAGCTAAGATTAGAAGGAGAGGCTTTGGGGTCTTGGAGCTTCAATGAGATGGGAGTCCAAGATGGGTGGTCATTCCTCAAGAAGACAATCCTCCAAGCTCAAAGGGAGTCAGTCCCAATGTGCACCAGGTGGGGCAGAAGTGCTAAAAAGCCCCCATGGCTCAACAAAAGCATCCAGGAATGCCTGGGGGCAAAAAAGGAGGCATACAAACAGTGGAAGCAAAGGGCTGTCACCAAGGAGGATTACACCTCCATTGCTCATGACTGCAGGAAGGCTGTTAGAACAGCCAAGGCAGAGATGGAGCTAGGGCTAGTGACCAGAATTAGGGATAACAAAAAGTCCTTTTTCAAATACATAGGGATTGTGGCGTCTTTAGTGGGCATGGTGAGTACTACACTGTTCCCCTTTACCAGAGCGCCCCTCAACTCACCTGCCTGAAGCACCTTGTTGTGCATCTACAGATGCATCACAAGCAGATCTATGGAAGTGATCCTTCCCCTCTATGTGGTGTTGGTCAGGCCACAGTTGGAGTATTGCGTCCAGTTCTGGGCGCCGCACTTCAAGAGGGATGTGGTTAGCAATGAAAGGGTCCAGAGGAGGGCCACCCACATGGTCAGGAGGCAGCAGGTCAGGCCCTACAAAGAGAGGCTAAAGGGCCTGAATCTATTCAGCCTCCACAAAAGAAGACTGAGAGGGGATCTGGTGGCCATTTACAAACTCACCAGGGGAGACCAGCTGAAAATGGGTGAGGCTCTGCTCCCCCGGGCACCACCAGGGTTTACTAGGAATAATGGCCACAAATTGTTAGAGAGAAGGTTCAGGCTGGACAGCAGGAGACATTACAGTTAGGGCTGCCAGGCTCTGAAATGGACTTCCAAGGGGGGGTGGTGCTCTCTCCTACCTTGGGATTCTTCAAGAGGAGGCTGGACAGATATTTGGCTAGGGTGTTATGATCCCAGCATTTGTTCCTGCCCAGGGCAGGGGGTCAGACCTGATGATCTGTTTAGGTTCCTTCTGACCCTAAGCGCTATGAAACTATAAAACTATAAAAATTAATGAATTCCAAATTAATCCAATCCTCTACTCCCTAAAATGCATTCACTGCAGAAATAAAAGCAAATTTCAAATCAAAAGAAAGGCCAGTGTTTATGGCCAAGGTTCCCTTCAAGCTGCACTCCCGGAGGCAAGGCAAGGGCTGGGGCTGGCATCAGTTTTTTACCCATTTAGCTATTTTTTAGCTATTTAGTGGTTTGTCTTTATTGTCACTAGTTTATGCATTTGAATTATAAGTATTAAACAGAAAAAGAAGTTGCAAAAGGTGTTGTTTTTGTTAGAAGCATCCTAAACTGTGTAATCTTGAGTTTTGGGGTGCTGGTTACAGCTGTGTTGGACTAGGGGCATAGGCAGACAAGGTGCTTTGGGTAAATTAGCCTTTAGCTGTTTTTTCAATCATTCTAGGAAGGCCAATATCTTCCCTGCAGCAAGGATCTTTATATTCATTTTACAATGTCCAAGCGTAAGTGTGAAGAGGGTGAATGCAGTGGACCAGCTAAGAAGAGCTGCTCGAGATTCAAAGAAGACTGGTTGAAGGAGATGTTCAAAACTGACATGCCACATGCATCTGGTTGGCAGCGCGTAAGTCTTGGAGATGTTTTCCAGTAGCGTGAAACCGGGGATGTCCTGCGTGCCATCTGCCTGCGTGCAGGCTCCAATAGCAAATGAACAACCAGAAAAAAATGAGGTGACTGGAAATTAGACTATTTGAAACACCATGACACAGAAGATTCACACAGATTCTGTGATGAAACTATGCAACCAAAGCAGAGGAATCCTGAAAAGTTTATTTTCTGAAACACACGAGACACGGGGAAAATAGGATAGAATTGTCTAAAAGGAAGTGATCAATGCCAAAGAAGTCAAAATGGTAATTGATAATGTTCTCCTTGAAGTGAAGTTAAACTTTTTGATGCTATCAATGCAGGAAATCCACAGTCATGTTGGCAAATATGTTAAAATTCCTGAAAGCTGGAGAAGTAAGAATTATGCATTTGAATTTATTGACTGCATAAATTCTGTAGTTCATCAGGAAGTACTGAATGAAATGCGTATATCGCCATGCCACACTTTGATAGTTGATGAGAGCACAGATATCTCTGTTAGCAAAATGTTAATACTGTATGTAAAATTCCAGAGTATGGATGATTTCACTTATCAGACCAGGTTTGCTGGAGTTTTAAAGCTGACAGCTTGTGTTAGCTCTGCTATTGTAGCAGCAATTAGGCAATTTTATGTTGACAGCAACTTAGATATACAAAAGATGGTAATGTTCACCTCTGATGGTGCTTCAGTAATGCTTAGAAAGCACAATGGTGTGGCTGCAGTACTTCACCCGTCTATTCTACATCTGCTCAAGCAGCACTGTGTGGCATACCAGGAAGACTTGGGGATTGATGATGCTTGGAAAGATGTACCTTTGATGAGGAGCATTGAAATTCTACTATGGACCATGTACACACTTTTTAGTAGGTCTTCTGTAAAAAAAATAAATAAATAAATAAAAATCTAAATTTGAAGAACTATCTAAGGCTGCTGCATGTGAAACAGTTTCATTTAGGCAACTGAATGAGGTCAGATGGCTCTCTAGACATTTTGCTGTTAGTGCCTGGATGAAGAATTATACTGTGTTGTACTACTGTGGACAAATGGCTGAAGACAATGACCCAATTCACAAATACTGCTTGGACAAACTGTGAAAAACAGAGTATCATGTTGCACTGGCCATACTAAATGATGTCTTGGGTGAACTGGCTGAGTTGTGCAGAATGCGTCAACAAAGTTCACTAACAACTATAGAAGCATTTCATTTTGCCAAAGCTAGAATTGCCAAACTTCATTTGCAGTGTCTTGGTGAGACTACATTTTTCTGAAGATGTTCATACCTTGCTATCATCAATTGAGTCTCCTTTTGACACTACATCAATTATTCAATTCATTGAGTATACATATGACCACATGGACAACAGATTTCCAGAAAGCGAGTTGAAAAAATGATCATTTTTCGATAAGGAATTTTTTCCTCTTCATCAAACAGGAATGATTTCTCTTTTGGGCATGAGGAGCTGAAAACATTGGCAAAAAGATATAGTGCCTTGCTAAACAAATCTGTAGAAACTTTTAAGAAGGACCTATGCAAACAATATGTGGACTTTAACTGTTAGTGAGAAAATGAAAACTGGGACAATAAAGACCTTTGGAGACAAGGTCACCTACATACTACAACAGGAACAATTTAGTGAACTGTCATTACTTGTTGACATCTGTGCCACATTCCAGGCATCTAGTGCAGATTGTGAGAGAAGGTTCAGCTTCATGTCAGACCAATTTAGCTCCTGTCAGACCAACCTGATTACCTTTTATGATCAGGTCACAAAATCATTGGATGCAGGTGCCACGGTGGACGTAGTCTTTCTGGACTTCAGGAAGGCCTTCGACACTGCTTCCCACCCCATTCTCATTAAAAAACTAGGCAACTGTGGCATTGATGCCTACACAGTCAGATGGATAGCAAATTGGTTGAGGGGCCGCACTGAGGCAGTGGTGGTGAATGGGTAATATTTGACCTGGAGGGATGTGAGCAGTGGAGTCCTCCAGGGCTCAGTCCTTGGGCCCACACTGTTCAATTTCTTTATTAGCGACTTGGACAAGGGGGTGACAAGCACCCTGTGTAAATTCGCGGACGACACCAAGATTTGGGTTGAGGTGGGCATGCTAGAAGGGAGGGACAGGATACAGTTGGACCTGGACAGGTTACAGAGGTGGGCAAATGAGAATAGGATTGGATTCAATACTGACAAGTGCAGGGTGCTGCACTTGGGTAGTAAGAACCAGCAGCATACCTATAGGCTGGGGAACTCTCTTTTCAAAAGCACAGTGTCAGAAAGAGATCCATTGATTCCAAGATGAACATGGGCCGCCAATGCGAGGACACAGTCAGTAGAGCTAACTGCACCTCGTTGTGCATCCACAGGTGCATCACAAGCAGGGCCAAGGAGGTGATCCTCCCCCTCTATGAGGCACTGTTCTGGCCACAGTTGGAGTACTGAGTCCAGTTCTGGGCACCGCACTTCAGGAGGGATGTGGACAGCATTAAGAGGGTCCAAAGGAGGGCTACTCACATGGTCAGGAGGCAGCAGGGCAGGCCCTATGAGGAGAGGCTACGGGACCTTAACCTGTTCAGCCTTCACAAGAGAAGGCTGAGAGGGGGCCTGGTGTCTGTCTAAACTTACTAGGGGGGACCAGCAGGGAATGGGAGAGACCTTGTTCCCCCGAGTGCCTCCCGGAGTAACAAGGAATAATGGCCCTAAGTTGTTAGAGAGTAGGTTCATACTAGACATTAGAAGGCACTACTTCACAGTCAGGGCAGCTAGGATATGAAACCAACTTCCAAGGGAAGTGGTGCTGGCTCCTATCTTAGGGGCTTTTAAGAGGAGGCTTGATGATTACCTAGCTGGGGTCATTTGAGCCCAGTTTTCTCTCCTGCCCAGGGCAGGGGGTCGGACTAAAAGATCTGCATGGTCCCTTCCGACCTTACATCTATGAATCTATGAATTCATGAACACAATAAAAACAAAATCTAGAAATTGTTTGGAAGTTGATAATCTGGACAAGCTGATGCGAATTAAACTTCATTTAGCCTTAGGAAAGACTGTCAACCTGGACGCTGTATATTCTGTTCCGAAAACAGAAAAAGGTAGACGGGAGTCACTTTGATAAATAAAGGTTATAGTATCACATTTTGTTATAATGTGGGGCAGACCAAAGTGGCGTGCACTGAAAGGGGGAGGCGGGACCAACTTGGAAACGAACTGAAACAGCGCACTCACGGACCACTACACCTTAGAGGGAACATTGTCCAGAGCTGGGCAATGCTCAAGGAGCAGTTTGGGGTTTTTAAGGAGCCAGAGTGTGGCTTGTAGGACTTGTATTATGTTATAGGCCAGGGGCTCATATTTATGTTATTGTTTTATTTGGTGGACTGGGCTGAAGCTATTTGGGGAGGAGGAGGCCTCATTGGGGCACATTACTGTGCAAAGCCCCAGTGCCAGGGGGTGATCAGACCCCAGCACCAGGGGGGTACAGCAAGAGGGGGTATTCAGACCCCAGTGCCTGGGGGCACAATGACAGGGGGCGATCAGACCCCAGCGCCAGGGGGGACAGCGCCAGGAGGTGCAACGACAAGGGGCAGACCCCAGTGCCAAGAGGCACAGCATCAGGGGGACAGCGACGGGGAGGAAAAAAATCCAATGCCCTAGGGTGCAGGTCAACATTTATATACCATCTGCGAGGCATGGGCCACTGTGTAGGAAATGTTTGGAGCAGTGGATAGCAACCCCTAGCATTGGGGTAGTAAATGGGCAGCCTCCCACCTAGGTAACATCATAATTATTGTTCCATCAAGGCATGACAGGAAAAATAGGTTGATGGGTAGCCCAGAGGCAGGGGGTCAGGTCTACGTTAGACAGGCCCGAGGATGGACCCCTGTCACAATATGTCTAAAACTTGGTATGTTTGTGATGCTGTTGATGAAGTGGGACTGCTGAAATATTTAGTTATATATAAAGTTCCTTGCTGAATGATGTGACCTAAGTGAGAAAAATGCTAAAATACACTATTCCTCCAACCCATAAGATGTTCTGTAAAGTTAGAGCAATGTTCTATTGCAAATTGACCAGAAGAAAAAGCCACCAATGTAACTGGTACCCTTGTCTCTCACCCAGAATAGGTGCTCCATTATCAGTACTTCCTTCCACCAGTCAATATTGGAGGCCTTCACATCCTTCTGGAACATTCTGATCACCAAACCTGGCCACCTGTGCACTATCATCATCAGGTACCTTGTAGGGCTGTACGAAACACCTGCGTTTCATTTTGATTTCAGATTTGGCATTTTGGAGGGAGAGTGATTCATTTTGGTGTTTCAAATCACTGTCCCATTTCATTTTTGGACCATATCATTTTTGTTTTGGAACTGTTTCAGAATTCTAACGGTGTTTCGGCCATAGGCTATAATGGGGAATCACAAAACTGCCTATAACTTAGTAATTTCCTGCCTGATTCAGATGAGACTTGCAGAGATGGTAGCCCCTGCTAAATCCATGAAGTTTGCCAAGTTTCAAGGAGATATGTGTAGAGATTTCTGGGAAACTGCACCTCAAGCTGTTCAAAGCAAAACTCATGACCTGTGAGTGTAAAGGCAGAGTGGGATGAAACCTGCAGGGATGGTAACCCTTGCTGAGGCCATGAAGCCTGCCAGGTTTCAAGGAGATAGGTACAGGGGTTTCTGGGTAGCTGCACCTCAACTGCTGAACACAAAACTCATGACGTGTGACTTTGTGTGCGTGTTAAGGTGCAGTGGGATGAAAGCTGCAGGGATGGTAGCCCCTGTTCTCATCCTCACAACTCCACTGCAACCGGTAAGCCTCAGGCTTCTCAAAGATCTTACAGTTCTGGGCTTTCCCCAGCCAGGACAGTGTGGTGGCTGGAAGTTATCAGGTGCCTTCTACCCACCATTTACCAGGGAGGTTCCTGGTCCTGGCATTTCCTGGGGCAGTCCCACCAGGCCTCCCTACCCTGGCAGGTTGCAGTTTTAGGTCATGACCAGGATGATGTGGGGCATCCTCCTCCCCATATAGCCCCAGCCCTTATACCTCCAAATTCTTCCTGGCATGGGAGCTAAGCAGGGAGGTGTTCTTTCCCTGCTGGCTGGTGATGTAGTGAGTGCCACCTCCAGCTCTGAGAGCGGGGCATTAAATGGTTTAAAAAAATGAAAATAGGAAATAGGTGCAGACAGAGTGAGGAGGGTGGCACTCACTCTATCTGCAGGTAGAGCTTGGAAAACCCCAGCAGTTGGAGGTTCATGATGAGGAACACCAGCTGCTCCACCAAATGAGGGTCCAAGGAGGTGTGGTGGGGTGTCACAACATCCCTGGCAATGCTGAACATCCTCTCTCTTGGAACACTGGTCAGTGGACAGGACAGGTGTTCCTGGATAACTGTGGCCAGATCCTGCCACATCTGGCTGCAGCTTGCCCAGTAGGCCAAGGGGTCACACAGCAGCGGCTCCATGTCCTCGGCGAGATAGGTAACAACTGAAGCCTCTGTGCTTTCTGCCCAAGGCTGGAGTCCGGTGTGTCTGAACCCCAACACTGAAGCCATGCCCTTGGCCCACATTGGCAGCAGCCGGCATGGAGGAGACTGCCTGCTGCTGAGAGTGCTGGCATGGGAAGAAGGCGAGGGATCCCCCTCTTCCACATCCCATCGCCTCTGTCCTTCTGCCTCCCTGACTCTGTTCACCAGCACCTCCATCCAGTGATCCAGAGTTTTGGTGCTGCAGATGTTTCCCTTTACCCTCAGGTTGCACATGCCCACTGGAACATGGACCATACTGGCCATTTTTGTATGCCCTCCTTCAGCTGTTTCACACATGCCTGCACCTCTGGTGAAAGCGGCTTGCCCCAGCCAGGAACATTGATCCCCCTGGAACTTCTCCATTTGGTTCTCAAGCTCCTTGACTACAGGGATCACCTGGCTAAGGAGGGCATCGCCAGTGCTGAGGGTCTCTGTGGCCTCAAGGAACAACTTGAGGACCAACAAGATCTGGGGGATCCCACTTTGTTTTGTTAAGCGGGCCACTGATCCCAATCTCCTCAAGCAAGGCCATCTCATGGATCACCTTCCGTTGCTCCACCAGCTTTTCCAGCACAAGGTATGTGGAGTTCCACCAAGTCTCCAAATCCTGAATGATTTTGTGCTGTGGGACTCTCAGCTATGCCTGCTTGTCCCATAGCATCTTGCCCCCCCTTGATGCTCTGGTGGAAGTAGCCCACCACCTTACTGCATTTCAAAATGAGCTGGCTGGTTGTGGTAGTGATGGTACCATCACCGGCAGCCCTGCCACCCACCAAGGTGTCCCTGGCTACTAGGTGGAACTGGTGTGCCATACAGTGGATGCCAGCAAAGTTGGCATCTTGGACCACCCTGACCGTGTTGGCCCTATTGTCAGTGACCATGAACTCCATGGGTGAGCTCACCCTGCCCATCAAGCCACACCTGCACCATGTGGTTCATGGCCACCATGATTTCTCTTACCATGTGGGACTCATCCATCACCTCCACTTGAAGGAGAGCTCAGTGACGGCCTGACTGATAGCACCAGTGCCCTGTGAGGGAGAGGTAGGTATGATCCTCACCCCAGCTGCTCCAGGTGTCTGAGGTGAAGTGCAAGGCTACCTGCAAACTTGCCTTGCACAGCTGCTCCCTCAAGTACTCTCTGTATGCCTCATACAGGGAGGGTACCACTGCCCTGCTGAAGGTGGTACATGCGGGCACTTGATAGGATGGGGACACAAGTGCCATGAGCCACTTGAGCCCTGGCTGCTCAGTTAGGGAGAAGGGCGATGGCGGGCGATAACTGAGCAAGCATCTCCCTGATGCTCTGAGTGATCTCGCTCACCTTTGCAATGCACCCTCCTTTCTGTCCCCTTTGCCACTGTTCCAGGGTGGCCTGCCTGTGCTTTGGGGGGACAGGGGCTTTGGAGTGAGAAGGGGACTTCTTTTTGGGCATACTCCCACAGGTGCCAGGCTGAGAAGGAGGAAGGGTAAGGGAGTGGTGCCTTTTGAGATGCATCAGCATCCCCATGCTGGTGAAATGTTTTTCCTTCTTGTCCCAGCTGGTCTTACATTGACAGTGCAGACAGGTAGCATATGTGGAATCATCTGCCACCTCAAAATGATCCCAGACCACACTACCCCCTGGCTTCTGGGGCACAGGTGCGGATCCTTCCTGATACCCCTCCTCAACAGGCAGATGCACAACAACAGGAGGAGCTGACTCAGCTGAGCCATTTGCCTCAACCTCAACCTCCTCTGAACTGCCTTCTGGGGAAGGAGACCTGGCTCTAGGGGAACTTTGAGAGGTATGGAGTACAAACTCAGATTCCTCCTCAGTCCCCAGAATGTCTTTTCCTGGGGTGTTCAGGTCCCCTGGTTTCAGATCCAGCTCCTCCTCTGGCACTGGAAGGCTCAGGCTGGGAACTGAAATGGGGGTGGAGGAGACTGTCTTCATGCTGGTGCTGCTTTTCATGTTGGTGGTGCTGGGGATTATTATTATGGCTGGTGTTACTGGAGGGGGTGCAGGTGCAGGCACTGATCCCACATCCTTGCTGCCACTAGCACCAGAAGCCTCATGCCTGCTAGTGCTAGGGAAGAGGCTGTCTCTAAGTTTGCGGAAGGGGGACTTACAGGTCTCTCTCTGCTCCCTCTCCCTCTCTGGCCAGAAGACCTGGCACCTGCCTTTCTGGCATGCTTCATATTTCATGTGCTGGAAAAAATGTGCGTCTTTGTGAGTGTGCGTGTAAAAATGTATGTGCATTGAGTGCTTTCCAGGCAAAGCACTGCTTTCTTTTTGTTTTTTTGGGGGGAAAAAGAACAAATAACAGGATTTTGGGGGAAGGGTAGGCAAGGGTTAATAGGAAAGGATTAATGGCAGTGGCTACAACTTGGTAGCAAGGGACTACCAAGCTACAAGCCAAGCTTACAGATGCTGCTCTCTGCTGATGCTCCAGACACTCACAGACGCAGCTGCAAAACGGCATACAGCAGTCCACAAACAATCTTTTTATGGTGCTTCTCTGTCCCTCACCCAGAGCACTGGGACTGGAAGGAACCTCAGGGACAGATCATTGTCACTGGCCAGTTACAGATGTCAATATCAGAGCAGTCCTCCCGCCCCCTCCCCCCCAACCCTTCCCTCTTAGTTTCTCTTTCCCTGCAAGCCCACGCCCAAAACAGCTCGAAACAGCTTCAAAACAGCTTCAAAACACCCAAAACATTTCAGAAACATCCAAATCATTTCAAAACATTTCTGAAATGTTTCAGATGGCCTGTTTCATTTCGGAGCTGTTTCGGAGCCTTATGTTTTGTTTCAGATTTGGTGTTTCAACTGGCGAAATGTCCGAATCTGAATCAAAATGAAACAGACACTGAAATTTCACACTGCCCTAGTGCCTGCCTGGCTGTGCACTTCCATCCCCTGAAATGACAGGGCGACTTCAACTTCAGTCTTTTATAAAGTCATAAAGCACAGGGAAAGGCTGAGTTGTGCAAAGCAGGAAAATCTGGGAAAACAGTGAACCAAGTGCAAAAAAACACAAACAAACAAACAAAAAAACAAAATAAAAAGTCAAGCTTCATTTATTTTAATTTTTGGGTAATTAAAGGTGATGAGGTCCCTATGATAGGTCAGTTAAATATGGAGAGCATGTGGTAATCATTTAATATGTACACAGAAAAAATGAGAATAATATGTATGAATGTTAGAAATGAAGCAGTGATACTTTGTTGTCCAGAAGCAACTGATTGACTTTAGTTAAGCCAGAAATTAGTGTATTAAATTATGGCTCATGTAAAATTCTGGAAACATTGAGGTGCACACCAGTTGGCTTGGCTTTATGTAATACCCCACATGGACAGTGAGCTTTTGGTAGGTCTGAGTGCATCATGAGCACGTGGACAAGTCAGGCCATTAGCAGGAGATGAAAACCAGAGTGGGGAGCTCTCAGCTGAATCGAGATGCTTGATTGAGCTGGTTTACCTCAATAACCTGTGGAATGAAGTAGGCAGAGGTTATGGTGCTCACTTATTACTTAAAAGACTTGTTGCATGCAGGATACTACATAAACAAGATTGACATACTAAGTGGACAAAAAAGGGGAATTTTTTTTTCTAGATGTGTAGAAAGAAGTGCATTTGCATATACCTGCTAAGACTAGTATGACCCTTCCAGATTTTATTCCCATTGGAACAGCAGCCAGCAATGACTTGCCTGTTGTTCTGTTGGGTTCATGATATCTACACCTGAAGCTGTTTTGATGGATTGAAAGCTTTGAATGAATTTATATTTGAACTTTTGGTGAAAGAGCAGGTCACTGTACTTCAGTTTCTCATTACTATGAGCACGTGGTTCTTGCATGGCTCTTTATTCTATTGTTGGAATATCACGGCTTTTCTTATGTTCAAAGTTCTGGTTCTTGTTTAAAAGGACTATGGAGGGTGAAACCAATGATGTTACTTGTCTCGGACGGCTAAAGCTGACTCGAGGTGATTCAATAATTACTCGTTCATCGGGGCGGGCTGGTGAATAGAGAGGCCAAGAAAGCTTTATGGTTGTAAAACTTTACTTACGTCGCTTGCTGTTGCGATGAAAATGGTCCGGTCGTCTGAACAACCACGTTAGTTGTTCCAGCTGGCAGGGCTCAGGCCAGCACATCCGTCTACAAATCGGGCTGGCAGGGAAAGGGATACGTCTGGGATTGCGCTCGGCGACGGGGAGACGAATCGATAGGTGATCAGGCTATCGATTAGCTCAGCCATGAGTCAGATCTCTTCAAAAGCACTCTGCAGTGTGCTCAAAGTTCTCCGACTTGGGCGGAAGTCGCGCTAATTTTTAAACGGCCAGCAAGCCAATTACTAGCCGCCACGTGTGCATAATTTAGAACTGGCCAATAGCGGGACACAAATTTACATCCGAATGGCGGGAACTCTCTTGCACCGGGGGTTTTCTGCAGCAACAGAAAGCCTTTACTTTTGCAAGAGGCTCTCATGTGGCGGGAAAATTCCACTGTGCCGAGGCACCAAAACCACTGGGTTGTGACATTACTAACAATGAAAATTTAATTATAAGGAAATACAGTGTGGACATGTTTTATTTGTTGGAGAGTGCTCCTCATTTCCTGTCACAGAGTGTAAATTGGCTTTTGAGGCTCAAACCAGACTTCCTTAAAGCAGTGTTTAGGAGGATTGGGTGCCATGTCTCCAAGCTTTCTGGGAGACTGAAGGTAAACTATGCTCACTCATCTGAGAGATTCCAGAGCAGAGCTGGAAGTGAGGGGACTACTAAAGGGTAAGAGAACAGCCAGGAAAGGAGGTCAAAATTCCTGTATGTCTGTGGAAGTGTCCTTGATAAGGGAAGATGGGGAACTCTAGCTCAAGGGTAAGCAACTCCTGCCACGGGTGCCAGTGTGGCACGCAAAGGCATTCTCCTTGGCACTTTTGCCTCAGAGCAAATGGTGGGTAAAGGCTGGGACTGCCCTGCCACAACAAGAATTGGGCCCCTCATGGCTTCCCTGCCATCTGCCTCTGGCATGCCAACATCTTACAAGTTGAGGTTGTGGATGTTTTTTGGCACTCTGCTCAAAAATGTTGCTGACCCCTGGTCTAGCCATTCAGGGACCCAGAGTGATACACTAGTAATCAAAGTTTGGTGGGCAGCCCCACTGAAGTGGGCTGAGTTCTGGCCTGCAGTTTTTAGGGGAGGGGAGTAGTATATAGGGTACACATCTTGTCAAACTGTAAAAACTGATAAGCCCTGCCCACTGACAGGTGCCCCGCCCCCTTGACCCTGCCCTTAGACACGCCCCCTCTTGGCCGCCATCTTGGCTGCCATTTTGCAAACGGAAGTCTCGCCCCTAACCCCTGACCTTTGCCACCGGAAACTCCACCCCTGTGTGCGGGCCGGGCCCCGATCCCGCCGCCAAGTGCGAGTTGGGAGGGGCGGTCCGCGGCCCGTCTTTGCGCACGTGGGCTGTGGCCAGCAGTCCAGGCACATGGGGTCAGAGAAAACCGGTGGCGAGCTAGAATTAGTCACAAATGTGTAGTGGTTGATTGAAAAGATTATTTACTTACACCCAAAGATGGTAGTGGTGTAGGCTGGACAGCTTCCCAGGTGCAGCTCCGCTTAAATCCTCACTGGAGGACTATGACAAATTTGGTTGCTCCCACGGAGTTATTTAGGCTCCGCGGGTTCAGTTCAGTTCCCTGGTCCCCCGGAGTTGTTAAGGCTCCGTGGGTTCGAAAATTGGGTTTACAGGAAAGGGATACATCTTGGATTGCGCTCAGCGATGGGGAGAGGCTAGAGGCGGTTCGTTCTTTTGTTTCCCTTCCGGAGTAGTTAAAGCTCCGTGGGTCCAATTGTTAAGCCTCTATTGCCTGCTTAAGAAAAGCGTTGGGTCCGTAAGGATCCGCAGCACTTAGAGATCTTCACGCTGGGTGAAGTCTCCTCCTCCTGGTGTTTGTGGAGTCCTCCAACTTGGGCGGAAACCACTCAAGCCTTTTGTACGGCTAGCAAGCCAATAGCTAGCCGCCACGTGTGCCTACATTTAGAACTGGCCAATAATGTGGCGCGAATCTCAATACAAATGGCGGGAACTCCTTTGCAACGTGAATCACTAGTATGCAGCAAAGAAATGCACCCTGCAAAGAAGCTACAAACCGGCGGGAAAGCCTTTTGCACCCGGGGTTCTCTTCCACAGCAGAGAACTCCACCATGCAAAGAAACTGTAATTTAGGCGGGAACATAATTTAGCATTGCCGAAACATACACAAACAAAAACCACAACTTTGGGTTGTGACACCCTGAACCCTCCTGGCAGCCATGTTGGTAGCCATATTGGCCGCCATGTTGCATCCTAGAACACCCTGTTCCCAACACATGGCCTGTGACCTCAGCAGGCCCAACCCCCCAGGCAGCCATCTTGTTGGCCATCTTGGCCACCATGTTGCATCCCAGAACACCCTGTTCCCAACACATGGTCTGTAACCTCACCAGGCCCAAACCCCAGGCAGCCATGGTGGTGGCCATCTTGGCTGCCATGTTATGTCCCAGAACACCCTGTCCCCAACACAGGCCCACTGACATCAGAACAGTCACTCCTTAATTGGGAAAAGCCTCCACCCCGAGAATGCCACTGAGCCAATAGGGGACAAGTATGGGGGGGTGGGGGTGGGACCTAGGCTGGCAGTCCCTGACCTGCCTCTTGTCTAAATCCTGTTGGGAAAACCCTCCAAGCAGGCCACGTGTTTCTGAGACCACACTAATACAGGCAGAAGCAAATATGGATTCTTACACTTTGGAAGCCTCAAGCACTGTTCAGACCTCTCTTGGCAGCACTATGGGTGAGATCTCAGTGGTTGAGACGGATTCCCGGACTCCCAAAACAGATCCGGGAACCGTGGTAGACCCCCAACAAACCACATCAGAGCCACAGGCAGAGAGCCTGGGGGTGGCAGACAACCTACACCCCAAAGACTCTGCTGAGGTAAGTAGCCTAGAATTATTTTGGAAGGGGGTGGCTTTCTACAGTAACAGGGTGGATCTGTGTTAAATCTTTCGGCTCTTTGCAGGGAACAAGCATGGTTTCTTACACTACACCAGTAAGGCCCCTTGTTTCTGCCTTACCATGAAGGCCGTATAGATGTCTGCCAAGAAAACGCTACCGTGGCGACAGTTCTGAAGAGGGGGAGATTAAGGAGAGTAGCCCCCTAATCCAATCGTTTCCTGAGATGTTTGGTGGCCAAGAGCCCAGAGCAGCTGTTGATGATTCTGGAGAAGAGGGGTGTCTCATTTTGGATTCTGAGAGAGGAGAAGATGTCTCTGTGGGGGCAGAGCCACTGGTAAGTATTTTGAACTTGAAGAGGAGCTGATGTGTGTGTGTGGGGAGGGGTATTGGTGGCAGGAAGAGGCGGGGGGCAGGAATTGACTATCAACTCCTTAAATGGTGGGTAACCAAAGTTTCTTCTTTAAATTTCCTCTGCAGCTTGATGGAGCCTTTCTCATGACACCAGAAGGACAACGCAGCAGCAGCTCTATAACCTTGGTACTTGGAAAGAAAAGCTGCTTTTGTGACAATCAGAGTCCTGGTGCTTCAGAAGAAGAGGGTGCTGTGGCCTTTAGAAGACAACTAGGAATTGAACGAACTGGACCTGTCTCACCAAGGAGTCGTAGAAGGCTTGTGAAATCTCTTGTACGTGGTTGTTGTAATGGAATACTGAAATATTGTTTGAGAGAGAGACTTTTTGAAACCTGTAGGGGTTGTCTTCTAAATGCACTGGGTCAAGGAAGCCACGAATGTCTGGACATGACAGATGAGGACATAAACCAGACAATTCGGCAACTTTGTATTGATCTGTGTATGGAGAGTATTCTAAATGCTGTAATGGCATTAGGGTACTCTATGGATTGTCTATGCCTCACTGAGAAACATTTAGCTCAGGGCGTGGCAATTATAAACCATATTTATCTGGCTGGAGACCCACATGCTGCTTTACATGGTGTTATTCATGAGGAGGATAAACCTCTGGTACCCTACATTGAACGTTTAATTGGAACAAGAAATTATAAATTCCTGTTCCAGAGAATAATGTAGCCAGGATATAGTATAAAACTTGTAAAAGGTGTAAAATTTCTACAGAGACTGATGAAAATAAAAACTTATTAAAAACACATTCTTACAGATGTCATTCTTTAAGGGAGGGCATAGAGGGTTTTTGGTTATAAGGGTCACAGCTAAGGACTTGTTGGAACAGGCCTAAAAAAAATCTATGGAGCCATACAGGATAGCTGTAACTTGATGGCTGCAACAAGATTTTGTCTTCAAACCTGAGAAACTTACGAAAAGCTGTCTGTGTGCGCCCAAAATTCAAGGGTTTTGATTTTTATCAGCTGCTGCTTTCACACCTAAGAAACTTACAGTGGGGACTGGCAGGGTGTGTCCCACCCAAAATTGAAATGGTGTTGGATCCAACACAATGGGCCCACAGGAACGAATCAAGGGGCAGGATGCAAAAATCAGGGCCGTCCTCCACCTCAAGGAGCGTCTACGGGGCAAATTAAAGACCAGTATGCAATAACCTGGGCAGCCCTTGACGATGATCTACCAATCCCTGAGAGAAGCCTCATACATATTAAAAATGCAAAAACCAGAGCCGCCCTCCACCGCAAGGAGTGTCTACAGGGTACGAATTAAAGACCAGTATGCAATATCCTGAACAGTCCTTGACATTGATCTGTCAATCCATGTGGGAAGCCTCATACATATTAAAAATGTAAAAACCAGGGCTGTCCTCCAGCGCAAGGAGTGTCTATGGGGTGAATTAAAGACCAGTCTACAATAACCTGGGCAGTCCTTGACGATGACCTACCAATCCCTGAGAGAAGCCTCATACATATTAAAAATAGAAGTCATCAGGATATAACCCTGAGAGGGGCAGAAAACACCCCTTTTCTCAGGATTCTGAAACTGTTCCCAGACAAGATCTAGGTATGTACTCATATGTTTTTGTTAATGTTTCATTTACTTCTTTCTGTATAGACATCTTCTCTGTTTCATTATAGTATCTTTTACTTACTGTTTCTTTAGGGGTCTTCATTACAGCAGAAACAGACCAACTTTACACCAGAAAAACTTCAGATGGGGGGCAGAACAAGACAGGGGTGGTATGTATGTAACCATTTTTAACTCTCTATACCTAGAGATACTTGGAGTGTGTTAATATGAGGCTTATGTCAGAACATCATTTTGTAACTCTTTACCCCAAGCAGAAAACTCTTCTTGAAGAATGGAAAACCAGAGCAAGCATGTCCCCTCATATCTTTATCCTGTAGTGAAAGGTACATTTTTCTGAAATTAAACTTTTGAAACTCTTTAAGTGTTTTTGTGGTGGTGGTTTAATTTTGCCATGAGGTTTTTTAAAGCATGGGTGTTTCAGCCTTGTACCTTTTAAAAACTGTATGCATTTTGGTGTGGGGTGGGGGTTAGCTGTGTTTTTGTGGTGGAGGTTTAATTTTGCCATGAGGTTTTTTAAAGCATGGGTGTTTCAGTCTTGTACCTTTTAAAAACTGTATGCATTTTGGTGTGGGATGGGGGTTAGCTTTTTTTTTAATTTTTTTTTGATGGAGGTTTAATTTTGCCATGAGGTTTTTTAAAGCATGGGTGTTTCAGCCTTGTACCTTTTAAAAACTGTATGCATTTTGGTGTGGGGTGGGGGTTAGCTGTGTTTTTGTGGTGGTGGTTTAATTTTGCCATGAGGTTTTTTAAAGCATAGATGTTTCAGCCTTGTACCTTTTTAAAACTGTATGCATTTTGGGGATAGGACTGAGAGTCAACACGTGTGTGTTTTAGGGTTAGGAGATAGGTTAAGGGTTAGGGACAGAGTGTGTGTTCATCTTGGAAGTGGATTGCTGATGCTGAGATATCTATGTTGTATTTCCCAAGGGATCTCATGCAAGACTGTTCAAAAGAGAGACAATGTTCCAGAAACACCAAAGGAACAAGTGCCAGTTCGAAGGCCTCTAGCAGCACTCTTTGAAAACCACAGAAACCCCCACCCTGAGGATCAGAAACCCCATGGACCAGACCCCACTCAAACCAGAGCAGAAGGACACGGTAAAAAAAAGAAAAGACCACATGGTTCCTCAGAGGAAAATGTACCACCAAGCCCTGAGAGAGCCATGTGTGAAAACACAAGCATTCACAGTTCCAAAGCTGCTGTTTTGGGGTCTGTGAATAAGAAACACAAGACTGATTACTCACACACTTTAGAGAAACCTGAGGAGGTTCTCCCCATGTGTTTGAAATATCATGATTATTTCTCACGTGAAAAGAGGAGACTTTTGGGGACTGTTGATACATATAATGCCTTGAAGGATCATGATTAGTTTTCAAGGGAAAAGAGGAGATTTTGGAGGGATGTTGGCACTCATAGAGCCTTGAAAGATCATGATTATTGTGCAACCAAAAGAGTGCATGTTGTACGGAGGGGAGGTGGTCTGTATGGTCGTGGCACTAGACAAGGTATGCATCATAAGAGGGGAGGTCCTGATAAACCTGAGAACAAATGGCTTGCGGGTCAAAAAGTAAGGGCCTGTTTAAAGATGAGGGTGGAAAAGGCTAAGCGCATATTGAGAAAAAATAAGAGCACCCCTACTGAGACCCCAACAATTTCCCCAAACCTCCCCAAGCCTGTGGAGCCAGACAGCAGGTCTGATGAATGTGATGTTGAGGACACTCTAGAGGACCCCTCAAAAAACCCCACTCCCCCTGATCCTGTGGAGCCAGACAACCGTGTTGATGAAAATGAATTAGAAGATGCCTCAGAGGGTTCCTTGAATGTACACTCTGCTGAACCTGTAGAGGATGTCATGCCAGATGTAGAAATGGTATGGGTGAGAAGGAGGGAGTGGCCTATAGCTAGATTCGGAGTCCAGAGGTATATAGAGGAGTTTTGTTTTAGGAATCTCGAACTTGTACCGGTACATGTGGCTTTTGAAGCTATAAGAAGGGGGGTAGAACGAATTGTAGAAAATCTCCACTGTTTATTCACGTCTGCTGACTATGTTGTTTGCTCCATATTGAAGCAAACAACATGCACAACTGTTTATATTCCCCAACTATTAATTTAAATGACATGTCCACTGACCAGTTTTTAGAGTGGATCAGCAAGCTCTTACAAAGTCAGAGAGAAATACTCTTTGATTCAACATTTCGGTTGATTGTGGTAGTTGTAAGAGGCATGGGTGGTGGTGCTCGGAGAGTGATAAGTTCTATCCCCTATTCCCAAATTATTGCCAAAAAGAGACAGTATTTAATAGATCTTAATACCTGTGATACTAAGCTCTGTTTTGCTGGTAGTCTGTTTGCTGTGACCACTCTTAGAGGAGCCACAGATGCAGAGTTGCTACATGGTGCAAGCCAACTGCATGAGAAGTTGGGGTGGTCAGCACAAAAACAGGTTATGCTGAAGGATGTAGCATTGTTTGAAGATCTCGTAAAGGTTCACATCCATATAGTGATGCATAAGGAGAAAACGGGGTGGAGTTTCTTTAAAACACACAACACACCCCAGTACCCAAATACCTGTTTCCTTATATTGCATGATCAGCATTATTATGGGGTTCTGGATGTGAAAAAGGTTTTTGGGGCAAGAAATTATTGCGATCTTTGTCAGGCATTGTACAGTCATAGCCACGCATGCAGGTTCTGGTGCCGCCTCTGTCCGACCCAAGACTGCGCAGATAATGTGGGTGAGGCACAGAGGTATCCTAACTGTAAACTGGTCTGTCAGTCCTCAGGGTGCTTAGAGAGACACAGTTCTGGCTTCTGAGAAAAGGGTTGACTGCTTGTCTAAAACATTGTGCTATGAATGTAATCTTATGTGGACAAAAACCACGAATGTAAGGGGAGGCAATGCAAGTAGTGCTATGGGCAGATCAAGGATGTAGACAAGCACCAGTGCTTTATGCCCCGGATTACTAAACCTGAAATAGGGGAGGGTTACATTTTTTATGATTTTGAATGTATGCAGGAGACAGGTATGCACATACCGAATTACATTTTTTCAATGGAGTTAGCTCTAGAAACCCCCTGGGAGGGTAAGACCCAAGAGACAGAGCAGACATGGGAATTTAAGGGTGAAGAATGCCTCTCAGACTTTATCAAGGTCTTCATCGATAAAAAGTACCAGGGCTACACATTCATAGCTCACAACGCCAAAGGCTATGATGGCTACTTCATTGTTAGCCAACTATTAAAAGAAAAAATGGCCGTGAATCTCATCACCCAGGGAGGTAAACTCATGTGTATAGACGTCACCAGCCTGGATATCTGTTTCATAGATTCTTTAAACTTTCTGCCTATGAAACTTAGCAAACTCCCCCAGGCCATGGGTTTTGAAGAATGCAAAGGTCGTTTCCCACATTTTTTTAACACGCAGGAAAATCAAAATTATGTGGGGCCTCTCCCTGAAGCAGAGTACTATGGGGTTGAAAACATGATGCCTAGCGAGAGAGAGCAATTTTTAGATTGGTACCGGGACAACCGTGATGAGACCTTTGATATACAAAAAGAGCTAGCCTATTATTGTCAGGGGGATGTAAAAATTTTGAAGGAGGCCTGTCGCCTCTATAGGAATGAGATCATGAAAATGACTTGGCGGGTAGAGATGGTAAAAAAGAAGGGTAAACTGGAACGTGTAAATCTCTGCATAGACCCCTTCCAATATATCATGCTGGCTTCTGTGTGCATGGCCATGTATAGGTTTATGTTTTTGAAAGATCAGACCATCGCACTACTTCCCCCAGACAACTACCACAGACAGACAAAGAGATTTTCGACCCCCGCTATCCAGTGGCTCATGTCTCTCTCTGAAAAAGAAAATATTCAAATTCAGCATGCCTTACAGGGTGAGGAATTTCAGGTGGGGGGTTATGTTTTAGATGGCTATGCCATCATTGATGGAAAACCCACAGCCTTTGAATTTCATGGTTGTTTTTTCCATGGCTGTGTCACCTGCTACAATGAAAATTAGTGGAACCCTTTGACAGGGACAACTTACGGGTTTCTGAATTATCAGACGCAGCACAAGGCCGATTACCTTAAGAGAGTGGGGTTTACCGTCAGGACCATTTGGGAGCACGAGTGGAGGATTTTGTTACAATCAGATGAGGAGCTCTCTGATTTCTTAAACAGAACCCAGTTGCCATCTCCTCTGACACCTAGGGATGCTCTTTTTGTGGGGAGGACTAATGCTGTCTGGTTATATTACAAAGCTAACCCAGGTGAGCAAATTCACTATTATGATTTTACCAGTCTCTACCCCTTCATCAACAAAACAAAGGAATACCCTATAGGGCACCCCAAAATCATTTACAACAATTTCAGACCCCTGTCAAGCTATTTTGGGTTGGCCAAGGTGAAATTGTACCCACTGCATGGGCTCTTTTTCCCTGTGTTACCTGTCAGGGTGAATGGGAAACTCATGTTCCCACTGTGCCGAACTTGTGCAGAAAAAAAATAGCCAAAATGTACTCACATGGATGAGGAAAGGGCCCTCCTGGGCACTTGGTGCACACCTGAATTGAACAAAGGTATCACCAAGGGTTACAAAGTAGCTAAAATCTATGAGGTCTGGCATTTTCCTGAGATGAGTAACAGACTTTTTGAAAAATACATAGCCCTCTACCTCCGACAGAAACAGGAAGCCTCAGGGTATCCCACCTGGTGTACAGACAAGGAAAAGCAAGAACAATACGTGGTCAATTTCTTGCAAAAAGAAGGTGTGTCTTTGCGACCTGAGCATATTAAACTAAACCCCGCAAAATGGCAAATTGCAAAATTATTTCTAAATTCTTTGTGGGGTAAATTCGGCCAGAGAACAAATCTCCCAAACACCAGTATTGTGAGAGATCCTGAAGATCTCTTTGGTTATCTCTTTTCCCCAGCCTATGACATCTCCTCCTGTGACTTTATCGATGATGAGATGGCCTGCGTGTCTTGGAAGCACTCCAAAGAGCGTTACACATTGTCAGGCAACACTAACATCTTCATAGCGTGCTTCGCTACAGCATATGCACGTTTAGAGCTGTATGAGTTGTTAGACAGCCTGCAAGACCGCTGTCTATACCACGATACAGACTCTGTGATTTTTGTGAGCCATAAGGGAGACCAGAACCCCCCGCTCGGCGATTATTTAGGCGACCTCACAAGCGAGATCCCACCAGATGAGCATATCACAGAGTTTGTGTCAGTAGGTCCCAAAACCTATGGGTATAAGCTGTTGGGAGGAAAGGTCTGCTTAAAAGTCAAGGGGATTACCCTGAATGTGGCCAACTGTGAAAAAGTCAATTTTGAGAGCTTGAAAGACCTGGTTCTTGATTACGGGGCAAACCCTGACAGGGACATCCCTAAAACCATTTCAGTAAAACTGAACTCAATTGTCAGGAATAAACAACTCTGGACGATTGAATCCAAGACTATTAAGAAAACACAGAAAGTCATTTATGATAAAAGGGTCCTCGCAGAAAAATTAAAGTCCTACCCCCATGGTTTTTGAATATGGATATGCGTTGGAAGCATCCCTTTTCTGTGATTCTTGCGGGGCCTAGCAACTGTGGAAAAAGTTACTTTATAAAAAACCTGTTAGATAATGCTGATAGTTTGTTGTCTCCTATGCCTGAGAATATCATGTGGTGTTATAGCTGTTGACAACCTTTGTATAAAGAATTACTTCGTAAATACCCTTTTATCAAATTTGTGGAGGGGGTGCCGCAGAGTCTTAATGACGACTGCTTGTTTCCCCCCAATAAAGTAAATATGGTTGTGGTGGATGACTTGATGGACTCTGCTTGTGACAGTGGTGAAACAGAGAAAGCCTTTACCAAGTATGTACATCACAGGAACCTTAGCATCATGTATATAGTTCAGAATGTATTCTGCCAAGGGAAAAGGAGCCGCACCATCACCCTCAACACAAAGTACATAGTTCTGTTTAAAAACCCCAGGGATAAGCTGCAGGTGGTATCTCTGGCAAGACAGATGTACCCGGGCAAGACCTAATTCTTTCTAGAAGCTTTTGAGGATGCCACTAAAAAACCTTACGGGTATCTGGTGATAGACTTAAACACTTCTACTCCCGAGGCTTTTAGATTAAGAACAGGGCTTTTCCCTCCTGACCACCCGGCGGTTTACACATTGAAAAAAGCGGCGGGTGGAAATAAAAAGAGATGATGTAGCTGCAGGGTCTTTTTTAGCTCCTGAACCTGCAGAAGGGAACATGTCTAACTGCGTGAAGAGAAATTTGGCTGTCTTAAAACTGCTTGTTCAATCCTCCCCCCAGCAGAGGAAAGCTATACTCTGCTCAGCCTCTGAGGATTTAGTAGCCGCCATTTCAGAAATTGCTCTGAACACCCTAAAAAGAAACATCCTTTTGACACCCCAACAAATCTGTGTACTGAAAAAGAGATGCAGAATCATAAAAAACCTAAGTGACAAAAGACTCTCTCTCAAAAAAAAGAAACAGCTGGTGAAACAGTCTGGGGGATTTATCGGCCCCCTGTTAAGTTTTGCCATCCCTCTGATCACGGGGCTTTTGACTAATCGGTGATGGAGTATGCGGAAAAAATGTACCTGGTGCCCAGCCATCAGCTGGAGCAATTAAGGACTCCTCCAGTACCTCAGGAAAATATCAGAACGGAGGCAACCCGTTTATTGGATACTGAAACGAGGGACATTCTCGAAAGGCCGGGTTTAACTGAATATGATAAAGCTAAACTGTATGCCGCTGTGCTTCAAAAATACCTGGTGCACATGAAGCAAGGTGATCTGGATAAAGGGAAGTTAACCCTGTTTATGCCAGAACAGAACCCCTTAGAAATGGCAAAACCCCTGGATACACCAACAAATCCTGACCCCACTGTTCAGGAAGTGTTGGATAACGTGCCCATCCGATACAGGAAAAATGCTAAACTGTTGCTCAACAAACTGAGTCAGCACAAACATATTTCTTCTTGGGATGATCAAGGGGCATTTGTGTACAAAGGAACGCTCATCGGGGGTTCTAACATGTTTGACTTAGTCCGGGGGGCCCTCCAGACTCATGCCGGTTCTAGTAAACAGCTGCCTAAAGGCTGGGACATATTTATGAAAACCCTGGCAGAGCTCAACATACCATCTTCTCTTGTGGGCAATACTGCAAACCGGGCTCATTTGGAACACCTGAAAACCTCTGCTGCAGGCCAAGAAACACCATCACTGAAGAAGCAAAAGGTTATCTCTAAAAGCAAGTGGATTAGCATGTAAAGTTTTACACTTGCAATAAAGTATTCTACACTGCTTCAAAATTTTGTTTACAATGTGTTTTTTAATGTGATATCAAGTAAAGGAAAAGGACATACACATTTTTTCTTTTTTTTTAAAGAAACCCACTAGAGGGCGGGGTTCTTTATTTATTCCACATTTTTGTGGAAGTCACCGCAAGAGACACATGTCTGGGCATGTTGAAACAGGTTTTGGGCAGGTCCAGACATGTGGAAAAACTTCTATTTACTATTTACAAACTGCATCACCATACGGTCATTTTGTACTAAATCATCAGAATACAAATTTAGAATGTGCTCAAATGACAACCCCTTATTCTGATGGTGAAGGAAAAACACACAGGGGTATCCACAGGCAAAAGAGGTGGGGTCTTGTAATTGTTTAATCTGAAAAGCTTTGCTGGCAGCATTTTTATTTAAAAAGAACATAATACTCTGAGGAAACAGAGCGCTGTTTGGGGGGTGACCGTACAAATCAAAAAACTCTCCGTGGTTCCTATCCGCCAGGTAAACAGCCAGCCAGTGTTCTCCAGGTTGGTTATGCAGGTGTGTATTGACCACCAGGCTCAGGGGTCCTTGAGACAACCGAGCCTTAGGGAGCCAGTCACAGGGGAACACATCTAAAAAAGGCTTTTTGGTGTAAGGGTCTGCAGATAAAACTCTGGAGAGCTGTTCGCTGTCCATCTTCACATGTAGTCAAACAGCACGTTTCTCCTCTGGTTTATCTCTATAACATTGTCAAAGACCCTATACACGATCATATTGACAGTGATGGGCAAAGCCCCTGCAAAGAGTATTTCTGCTCTCAGGTTCCCGGTTTTAATCAAGGAATAATGGTCAGCACATTCCTGGTCAGGAGACAGGTCAAAGGCAAACAAGGTGTACCCCCGGGCAAACTCCTCACGGTTGATCAATAGGGAACGGTCTTTCATATGCTTACCAGCAGTCTGTACCAGCTGCATATATTCTCTCACACAGTTACCATTCTCAAAATAAGGCTGTAGCGGTTTTGCTGGGATTTGTTCTCCATCAACATACAGGGCAACAAAATTAATATTGTAATGTTTAAAGCTGAAGGGGTTCTTAGAATAGTTCTCGCTAAAGGCATCGTTAGCCACAAATCCTGTAACAACGAGCTCGGGCAACTGTCCCAGAAACAGATTCTCCTGATTACTGACCCGACTGCCAGCAGGGATGCTAAATACTTTCAGACCTGCTCGGTCTATGGGGTATTTAGCATTGGTTGTAAGCAAGGCCTCTGCATGACCCAATCGGACACCCGGAGCCACCTTCACTTTCTTCACAAAAAGTGAGGCATACGTGATTTGTAGTTTACACTGTCCAACCGCCGGGGCACCCATCAAACAGAAGGCATCCTTACTGCGAGTCAGTTTCATTTTCACATCCACGCCATTCAACAAAAGTTTTTCTTGAAAAAACAAATCGCTGTGGAGGTGGCCTAGCAGCTCTATCTTTCTGCTCCCAGCAGTCAGGCTTGCCCGTCTCCTAAACCCGTGGTTATCACCATCCAGGGCGACCACTTCATGTTGTCCGGGGCAGTCTTTGTAAAACAGACCAGCTGAAAACAGAGTGGCGAGTGTGTCATCACTGTAGTTGAGCACCGATTCAATGAAGGCTCTGTAAGGGTAACAGTTGTTGCTCTGGCTTATGAGACGATCTCCCAGAGTGACATCCAGCTGGCTGAAAATAGAGGCTAAGGAGTATTTCACCAACCCTACTGCAGCCCCATCATCAAGATCTGTTCCATCACCTTTTACAATCTTGCAACAAAGGTACAGCAACGTATTATTCAAATCCATATAATCTTCGCCATTCCAAGCAATGAAAAAGTCAAGGGGGGCAGATTCTGTAATAGCTGAGAGTGGGGGGGTCTCAATGTACAGACTTTTCTCAATACTGGTCTGTGCGGGGGCTATCTGAAACAAATCCAGCTTAGATTTGGTACACTCTTCAGATCTGACATGAACAAAAGCCATGACCATTAAAATATATTTCTTTTTCTTCCAGGAGAGCGCCCCTTCTTCCTCCCAGATGGTTGCTTCTTGGTCTTTTGTTTCTGTCTGACCTGGCGCCTTAGCTTCTTTCTTTTAAGGGCTTGGGGCGGGCCTGTACACCAGGGATGTGACGCAGCTCTCTTTCTTTTAAGGCTCCTTTTTTTAATATACACAAGGCCAGACCCACCCTGATTTGTTGACCGGCCCACCTTATCTAGAACAGCTTGGGAGATGTGGCCAACCACATCCTAGGCTATGTTTTGAGCGGCGCTCTTAACATGCGGTTTAATAATCTCCAGGCCCCTTTTCAAAAGAGGGATGGCTTTTCTAAACAGACTGCGGAATATGCCCCCCACACCAGCCCCATACATCACGGGCATCCCCTGATAACCGGGGAGACCATACCCAGCTTGAGTTTTGTAATAATTTCTGTACAAGGATGGATCCCCATAATTTTTTACCACCACCATTGTGTTTTTTCTTATTTCAAAGCACCAAAGTCCTTCGGGGATGCAGGTGGAGCTTAACAATCACCTTGCCAAAACGAAATGAGACGTGTCTATTCTGATCCGTCTTTATTTCAATGCTGATTGTGTCAATGTGGTGCTGACTCATGGGGACATAGTGCGGCTTGTCATATGTGATAGTGACAAACTCATTGTTTTTTCCATGGGTAGGTATGCAGCGTAGCAAGAGAACCGAAAAGTCCCCAACAAGCTGGTGTTCAACAATGTCCGTGTAGAGATACAATGAATTGAATCCTCCAGTAATATCAACTGTAAAGGGGTTTCTTTTAACAGTGGATCCAGGTAGTAACCCCAAAATATAGGCTAGTTCACCACCAGTAGAAAAAGCATAAGAGTTATTGCTGGCTTTCAGTCTAATTTTTCTGCTCACCCGATCATAGAATATAACTAATTCAGGCAGGGTAGGGTGACTGGCAATGATATCATTCATAAGATCCAACAACTCTGTGATGGATGAATAATACCCACGGCGCAGGACATACCCCCATTTTTTAGCTTCAGAAAAGATTTCAAAAAGAGTGTCTTCGTTGATGTTGTTCCAGCTGTGTGGGTATTGTATTTCTGCTAACCCTACCTCCCATTTCCCCAAAAGATCCAGAGGTTTAAGCAGCTGTATGGTAAAGTTCAAGCTGGTGTTCTGTGGGAAAACCTTGGTGCAGGCATTACTGGGTAAAGTGATGTAAAAACCACCGTCGCTCATCTTGCTCTTTCAGCAGCAGTAATACCTTGTCTTTTATTCTAAATGTTACAGGTTTGGGAGGCTTCTACCCAGCTATTAAATTTAGCTGGCCACCCTAACCATTTCACAAGTAACTGTTTCTTTCTCCCCTTTCCTTTCTCTGCTAGGACTTTTTCAATCCTGTAAACTTTGTCCTGTTTTGGGTTCATTTTCTGTAATTCTTCAGGATAAAAAGAACCGTCGATTGGCTCATCTTTGTAATCTTTTAGGCGGTAGAGGGGGGTCTGCGCTCGCTTAATGACTTCATCCGCTATGAAAATTTCATCGGTGAATGTTTGTTCATAACCTTTTTCAAATCTCCCCTTGGTTCTAGATACCCTCACGTGGTTTCCTTTTCTGAACAGGGGTGTTGCTGTTTTTCTTTTAAAGTAGTCTCCTTACACTGTTTTCCACATCTGGGAAGAGTTTGACGAGTTCACATCAACAGGTCTGACCCAGATAGTTCTGTGACAGCTGTGGTTATAGCTCTTTAGAAACTCTGGTAACATATCAATACAGCGAAAGGTGTTGTGGGTTGTAAAATACCTCCACATCTTTGATTTTAACGTTCTATTAAACCTTTCTACAGCTACTGCTTTCACTTCATTATTTGTAACAAAATGGTGGACATTATACTCTTTTAGCAGTTTGCTTAAAGGCTTATTTAAAAATTCTTTGCCCCGGTCAGTCTGTAGTTTTTCAGGTACGCGACCTTTTGAGAAAATGCTTTTAAAGGCCTTGGATATTTCACCCGCCGATTTGTCTTTTAGACTCAAGGCCCAGGCATGCTTGGATAATATGTCTATCACTGTTAAGATGTACTTAAAACCACCGTTGTGTTTGGAGAACTGTTGCATATCCACCAGATCTGTCTGCCATTAGGCATCCACATCTGAAACAACAGTCTTGTTTCTTTTAAAATGTCTTCTTGCTGGCTTGTGTAGGGTGTAAGGATCCTGATCTGAAAGCCAGGCAGTTACCTGTCTTCTATTCAGATTCTTATTCTGACTTTTGGCTGCTTCAAAAAGCGAGTTCACCCCACCAAAACTACCTGCCGCCCCCGGTGTGTAATAAATTTTCTTTAACAAAGACCCCCCTGGAGACATAACCGGTAGCCGTGGTACCCACCTCACCAACACACTTCTGGAGGATTTAAAGGCCAGACAGCAAATTTAAATAGTGGCAAAACAAGATTTATTAGTGAAAAGCAGCACATACAGGGTTATTCAATCATGTCTTGAACCCCACTCTTTTAGACATGAACAAAACCAGTTCACACACGAGACCTTTATTCTCATAGGTCCACCAACGCTTACGTTTTGAAAGTTCTCCATCAAGACATCACCTACCTGCAAAGAGCCAAAAGGTTTAACACAGATCCACCCTGTTACTGTAGAAAGCTGCCCCCCTCCAAAATAATTCTAGGCTACTTACCTCAGCAGAGTCTTTGGGGTGTAGGTTGTCCACCACCCCCAGGCTCTCTGCCTGTGGCTCTGATGTGGTTTGTTGGGGGTCTGCCACAGTCCCCGGATCTGTTTTGGGAGTCCGGGAATCTGTCTCAACCACTGAGATCTCACCCATAGTGCTGCCAAGAGAGGTCTGAACAGTGTTTGAGGCTTCCAAAGCGTAAGAATCCATATTTGCTTCTGCCTGTATTAGCGTGGTCTCAGAAAACACATGGCCTGCTTGGAGGGTTTTCCCAACAGGATTTAGACAAGAGGCAGGTCAGGGACTGCCAGCCTAGGTCCCACCCCCACCCCGCTATACTTGTCCCCTATTGGCTCAGCGGCATTCTTGGGGTGGAGGCTTTTCCCGATTAAGAAGCGACTGTTCCGATGTCAGCGGGCATGTGTTGGGGACAGGGTGTTCTGGGATGTAACATGGCGGCCAATATGGCCACCAAGATGGCTGCCAGGGTGTTGGGTCTGGTGAGGTCACAGTCCATGTGATGGGAACAGGGTGTTCTGGGATGCAACATGGCGGCCAATATGGCTACCAACATGGCTGCTAGGAGGGTTCAGGGGTGGAGTTTCTGGTGGCAAAGGTCAGGGGTTAGGGGCGGGACTTCCGTTAGCAAGATGGCGGCCAAGATGGCGGCCAGGAGGGGGCGTATCTGGGAGGCGGGTCAAGGGGGCGGGGCACCTGTCAGTGGGCGGGGCTTATCAGTTTTTACAGTTTGACAAGATGTGTACCCTATATACTACTGAGGGGTCCACTGTGAGCATATTTTGTTATAAATAATTTCAGAAGTAGGACACTATATGCTGCTCCTGGTAGCTTTGGCATATGGCAGAGCTAGGCTTGTTTGGTCGGGCACCCTGAGCCGACTGCTTTTACTGTTGGCTTTAGTTAAGGACCCACTGTTCAGGATTCTTGCCTCTGCTACAGCCGAGCCAGGACATAGCACCACAAGGCCACCCTGGATTTGTAAGAACTGCAAATATAAATAGATAAATAAATAAAAATTAAGTCCAATGAATAAAATGCCACTTGGCTTTCTGACTGGTTCTTTGCTGGCTCCATGTGTCTGGTGTTCATTGGGCAGTTCCCAGGGGCTTCACTCTTTTCTGGTTGCCTCCTGTCCTGCCTTTATATTTGTTTATGGAAGCATGGAAGCACGCACAGCTTCCAGGCAAAAAAAAAAAAAGAAAAAGCGGAAGAGGCAGGCTCACAGCCCCTCCTGGTTGACCCCTGCTGGCCCCAGGTTCAGTACAGCAGCATTCCCTAATATCTAACCTAAACTTCCCTTCTTAATATCTAACCTAAACTTCTCTTGCTGCTGGCACTCCTGCCCTGAAAGCCTGCTATAGGCACTTTTTATTTCCCTTCCTGGCCCACATGGGCTGGCTTTGCCTCATTCCCTACACCTAGGCACAGGGCCATCTAGGCTCCACCACATCCATAGTAACAGGGCTTGGCACAGACATCTAGGCTGCTTATGCATGTAATGCCATTAAGGTGCATGTGATGAAAATGTCACTTTGTGTGTCCTAATGGCATTACACTGGATGCATTCAAGAGTTTGGGGGGGTTTAAATGACTTTGCATCATTGCAAACTGAACTACATCCTGAAGTAGTTTAGTTTGCAATGATGCATTGCAGCTCACACTCTGGCCATGGGAGAGGTGGGTAGGCTCTGCAGAAAAAAAGAATCAAGCCCCTCATCACTTCTGCCTTCAGGTGCCTGCTGAAGGCAGACATGGCAAGGGGCCTGATCCTTTTGGGTTTTTTGGTGATGATTACCTGCCTCCCCCACAGCAGGAAGGTGAGTTGCTAGTGGGCTGAGCTGCCCCTAACTGCAGGGGGCCCCAGTCCTTTCTTCTGTGATGGCAGCACTCCCAGGGCCACCCAGGCAGGCTGCTAGTAGGCTGGGAGCTAGACCCACTCAGAGACAGAACCCAGTCTGATTCAACTCCTCCCTGACCCCAAGCTGGCTAAGGCAGCACCTGACCCACTAGCCACCTACCCAGACAGCCCCAGGGGTCAGTGCCACAATGGAGGGAAGGACCAGAGCCCCCCACAGCCCAGGGGCTGCTCAGCTCACCAGCAGCTCGCTTCCCAGCTGCGGGCAGGCTCTGACAAAGAAAAAAAAGATTGGGCCCCTCACCGTAACGTGACAGAAAAATTAAAAGGGTGGGTTTCAATTAAAAACCCACCATTACAATTTAGGGGGCATAGAATGCAACCTTGCAGATTAAACCCCCATCATGTGTGCAAGCACCCTTAGATGCTCTTTTCACCCCAGGGGGAGATGAGAGTCTGAGCCTGGTAGCAGGCTGCAGAGACTGCTCCCTGATTGGCTCCCCTTGACTTTGTTTCATTTTGTTGGGTGAGTGTGGCCCACAGGATAATACTATAGTTATGTAACAGGTTTAACTGTGAGTGTGGCCATGCCTAAATAGAGGTAGTGAGACTCTGTGCAAGGTGGGGGTAGAGAAACGGTAGTCTCAGGAAGGAGAGAAACCTGGAGGGAAAGAGAGTAGTCCCAGGGAGGACACACTGGAATCAAGGAAGGATGGAGGGAATTGAAGCAGAAGGATAAAGACTGTTTGGAGAACAGCAGTGCTGTTATGGATGTCAGCACTCTGCCCCTTCCTCTGCACCCCCTCTTTGAAGATGAAGCAAACCAAAAAGAAGTAGTTTTCAGAGGTGGGGGCACTATGGATTGCCAGGGAAGCCAGGGACAGAGAAGAGCCAGGGTCTAAAAGCCAGGGTCTTGTCTCTTGTGAAGCCATGCCAGGGCTAGCTTCAGGGCACCCTTCAGGAGAATGAGATGGACTAAGGCTTCTTCTTGGTTCAGTTTTGAGGCAGAGCTTCCCCTGAAAGAGGTGTGATCTGTGACAGCTGCAAACTAAGTTTATAAGAAAGTTTATAAGAAAGATCCCCATTTATAAGAAAGGGAGAAAGGAGTACCCAGGAAACTATAGGCCCATAAGCCTCACATCGGTCTTGGGGAAAATCCTTGAAAAAATTATCAAGGAGCACATCTGTGAGGAGCCAGCAGGGGAGATCATGCCCAGGGGAAATCAACATGGGTACATCAAAGGCAGGTCCTGCCAGACCAACCTGATGGCCTTTTATGACCAGGTAACTAAATCCCTGGATGATGGTGTCACCATGGACATAGTCTTTCTGGACTTTAAGAAGGCCTTTGACACTGTCTCTCACCCCATTCCCATTAATAAATTGAGTGACTGTGGCATTGATGCCTACACAGTTGGATGGGTCAGAAGTTGGCTGATGGGGCACACCCAGGTGGTGGATGGGTTGTATTTGACCTGGGGGAATGTGAATATTGGGATCCCCCAGGGCTTGGTCCTGGGGCCTACACTGTTCAACATCTTCATCAGCAACTTGGAAGAGCGGGTAGAAACACGTCCAAGTTTGCCAATGATACCAAGATGTGGGGAGAGAGAGGCTGCAATTAGATTTAGACAGACTACCGAAGTGGGCGGGTGGTAATAGGATGGGATTCAATGTGGATAAGTGCAGGGTGCTGCACCTGGGGAGAAGGAATCCACAGCATACATACAAGCTGGGGAGCTCCCCCCTTGAGAGCACAGAGGCGGAAAGGGATCTTGGAGTCATTATGGACTCCAAGATGAACATGACCTGCCAATGCCAGACCGCAGCTGGCAAAGCCAACCACACCTTGTCGTGCATCCGAAGATGCATCTCAAGCCGGTCCAGAGAGGTGATACTCCCCCTCTACACGACATTGGTCTGGCCTCAATTGCAGTACTGCGTCTAGTTCTGGGCACCGCACTTTAAGAAGGATGTGGCCTGCCTTGACAGGGTTCAGAGGAGGGCCACCTGCTTGGTTGGAGGGCAACAGGGCAGGCCCTATGAGGAGAGGCTGAGGGACCTGAACCTGTTCAGCTTCAGCAAGCGGAGGCTGAGGGGGGATTTGGTGGCTGCCTAAAAACTCGTTAGGGGAGATCAGCAGCAAATAGGAAGGGTCCTATTCCCCCCAGCAGCACCTGGGGTGATGAGGAACAATGGCCAGAAGCTGCTGGAGAATAGGTTCAGATTAGGGATTAGGAGGCACTATTTCACTCTTAGGGTGGCTAGGATCTGGAACCAACTTCCTAGGGAAGTGGTCCTCTCACCTCCCTTGGGTAAATTCAAAAAAAGGTTGGATGAACACCTGTCTGGGGTCGTGTGATCCCAGCGTGTGCTCCAGCCAGTGGTGGGGTGTCAGACTAGATGTTCTATTTAGGTCCCTTCTGACCCCTAACTACTATGAAACTATGAAACTATAAGCTAGAGTATTTACCCTCAGAGGAAGTACTGAATCTTTGCAAGAGTGTAGAGCAGAAGATGGATTCCTTTTGGATTGGAAACCAATAGTGGTGTGGGGAATCATAGAATATTAGGGTTGGAAGGGATCTCAGGAGGTCACATCTAGTCCAACCCCCTTCTCAAAGCAGGACCATCCCCAACTAGATCATCACAGCCAAGGCTTCATCTAGCAGAGTCTTAAAATCCTGCAAGAATGAAAATTCCACAACCTGTCTGGAGAAACTGTTCCAGTGCTTCACTACCCTCCTAGTGAGAAAGTTCTTCTTCATATCTAACCTAACTTCCCTTTCCTACAACTACTTGCAAGGACCATTGATCCTTGTTCTGTCATCTGCCACTTCTTTGGAACTACCCCTTCAAGTAGTTGAAGGCTGTTATTAAATCCATTCTGTCTTCTCTCCTTCAAACTAAATATGCCCAGTTCCCTCAGCCTCTCCTCAGAAGTCATGTGCCCCAGTCCCCTAACCACTTTCATTGCTCTGTGCTGGATTCTCTCCAATTTGTCCACATCCTTTCTGTATTGCAGGCCCCAAAACTGGACATGGTACTCAAGAAGAAGCCTCCCCCCCTCAGTGCTGAATAGACGGAAAGAATCATTTCTCTCAATCTGCTGGCAATGCTAATACAGCTCTGTATGCCATTAGCCATCTTCACAACAAGGGCATGCTGTTGGCTCATATTCAGCTTATGCATATTCACTGTAACCCCCAGAGCCATTTCTGTAGGGCTGCTATTTAGCCCATCAGTTCCCAGCCTGTACTGGCACATGGAATTGTTCTATTCTAAGTGCAGGACTTCACACTTCTCATTTTTATCAGCAAAGTTGCTGAGAGTACACTCCATCCCATCTTCCAGGTCGTTGATGAAGATATTGAACAAAACCGGCCCCAGGACCAACCCCTGAGGCACTCCACTTGATATTGGCTGCCAACTAGATATTGAGCCATTGATTACTACCCTTTGAGCCTAACAATCCAGCCAGTTTTCTATTCACCTTACAGTCCCTTCATCCAACCTATACTTCCCTAGCTTGCTTGCAAGAACGTTATAGGAGACCATATCAAAAACTTTGCTAAAGTCAAGGTATATCACATCACAGAATCATAAAAAATGAGGTTTGGAAGCAACCTCAGGAGGTCACATCTAGTCCAAACCTCTGCTCAAAGCAGGAAGGACCATCCCCAACTAGATCATCCCAGTCAAAGCTTTTCTAGCTGGGTCTTGAAAACTTCCAAGGATGGAGAATCCATCACCTCGCTGGGTAACCTGTTCCAGTATTTTATTACTCTCCTAGTAAGAAAATTCTTCCTAGTATCTAACCCAGGGGTCAGCAACCCCCAGCACATGTGCTGAACATGGCATGTAAGGCCATTTTCCTCAGCACGCATTAGGGCAGGGGAGGCAGCAGCTGTTTGCAGCCTCCTGGCTGCAGCCGGCCCCAGCTCTGGGTAGCTGCTGCCAGCCAGGAGCCCGGGCTGCTCCCAGCAGGCAGCTGGGATGCTGCAAGCCCTTCTGGGAGCAGCCTGGACTCCGTGGCTATCCGTGGCCCAGAGTCAGGGCAGGCTGCAGCCAGGAGGCTACAAACAGCTGCTGCCTCCCCGCCCCAGCCCTGGCCTAAACAGGCACAGTGCCAGCACCTCCTGCCTTCCCAGAGTCAGGAGACAGCTGGGGCCGGGGCAGGAGGGCAGCAGCTGTTTGTAGCCTCCTGGCTGCAGCCAGCCCCAGCTCTAGGTAGCTGCTGATAGGCACAGAGCCCAGGCTGCTCCCATGGAAGCCGTTCTGGAAGCAGCCCAAGCTCCCCAGAACCTGGGTCAGCTTCAAAAATCTGCTGCCTCTCTGCCCTGGCCCCAGCCCCAGCCCAGCCCCAGCTGCCTCTCAGCCCCAGACCCGGCCCCAGGCTCCAGGGAGGCAGCACATTCTGGCAATACTCCCTGCTGTGCTGCCCTCGCCGCTTCTGCAAAGCAGCATTGGAACCCAGCGCAGCTTGGCACAGCCAGGGGTGCAGAAAGCTGCCTGCTCCCAGCTCCCCATTTTCTGCGCATCCAGCTATGCCCTGCTGTGCTGGGTATGGGAGGCAGCTGGGGCCAGGGCCGGGGCCAGGGTGTAGAGGCTGGAGATGTTTGCAGCTGGCCCAGGTTCTGGGTAACTGCTGACAGCCACAGAGCCTGGGCTGGAGGGCAGGGGCTTTGGGTGGGGGGGCAAGAGGCAGCAGGAGTGGGGGGCAAAGGCTTTGGGTGGGGGGCAAGGGGACAAACAGGGCATCCTGCCATGTACCCCTGCCCTTGTTTTGTTTTTCTGGCATGCCAGCACTCCAGCACCTTCCAAGGTAGGCATTGTGGGGGTTTTCGGCACTCCAGTCAAAAAACATTGCCTACTCCTGTTGTAGAACCTGAAAGGTAGATGGTAAAGGAGGGAAGGGGTTGTAGAAAGAGAAATACTGCCTAAAGAATTTGCAGTCTTAACTTCAGCATTTCCTAACTTTTTTTACTCTTGTCTTCACAGTCTTCATTTACCTTCAGCATAGCTTTTTATATGTGTAATGATAAGTATATGTTTGAGTGATTGTAGAGTTTTTTTTTCTTTCCTTGTAAATAAAAATTCAGATAAGAGTATGAATTTTACTTTTGTAAAACTGAAAAATAAGATTTTATTTTTGATTGACAGAAAGTAGTGGATTTAGGACATGTTTTCAGTCAGTGACTTTTGCTGAAATCATTTTTAGGCATTGAAAACTTAAACACACATTTAAAGTATATCTATCAAAATCGTCTAAGGATTACAGCCTTAGACTGAATGGAACAATTTAACACAGGTGCAGACAACAGTGCTGTAGTCCATAGCAATATGATTTGGGCTCTTTTCAAAGCAATACGTTACAATACAGGCTTATCTGAATTTATATCCCACAAAAATGGAGCCACATGCATGAATTCACTTACAGAAATAGTAACTTTGATTCTAATTGGGTTATTAGTAATACAACTAAATGTTTGTGGGACAGGGGCCATAATTTTTTCATCAGTAATGGCACTATGATTTTGTGATTTCTGAAATCATTGGTGTCCTTGGAAAGGTATGTAATCAATCTTGAACTTGAGCCTTTTTTTAGAGAAAACACACATTTTTATAATTGTTTAATTATCTAACTTGCCAGACAATTTTTTGTCAGATGCTGTCTTTTGGAGTCTTTTCCAATTACCATGCCCCAAAGCAGTCAACATGATCTTTATCAGAGTGTATGATAATGAAATATGTGCAGTCATTGGAAAGTTTAAACATCTTGATTGTGTCTAAAAGCAGAAGTAATTAGAAAAATATTGCTTGGCTTTGTGACATCTCAAAAGGAAAAAATATAGTGTAATCACTTCCTATTCACTATAACTTGATACAAAAGGTGAGGGAAAAACCATTTAGGGCCTTGAAAAAGAACAACTGTCTATCAAATAGAAATCTGAGGTACTGGTTATTTCTTGGTTAGGATTGGAATGGATGTGATGTGACTATCTTTCAAACTGAAGTTAAATGTAGAACTAGTAAGAAATCAGTTTTAATGGAAAATTTCTAAAATGGATATTCGTATCTAGTTGGGTAAGTGGGGGGTGGTCATCAATAACAAATCCAATTTTAATGTGGAAGTGTTGCTGTGGTTCCTCATCTACATTCTAGTTCAAATGCTTTGTCATTCTCTTTCTTCTATGGGCCTGGCTTCATGGCTAAGCTTCATCCTTCATGAGGTACAATCTTACACAGTAGACAGGGGAATGTAGTCCATTGCATGCCAACTGGGGATCTGGGCCCACATAGAAGAAAGAGGCCATAACAGACTGCAACTCCAAGGAGGCCCTGTGGCAGCTTATGCAAGCTGAAATGTTTTGACTGCACCACATTAAAATGGCTAAACAGATGGGGAAAAGAACACATCTTGCCTTGCCTCCAGTAGACTATGGTGACCTGTAAATTTCTCTCTCTTCAGGAGGTCTCCTTGTGAGGCGGAAAGACAACAGTACATGGAAGAAGGCTAATCTTGAAGGATGAATTGGTGATTGTTATTTCTCTTCCATTATTGCAAGACAGGCAATGAGTGGCTCCCTCTCCCTACACCATTTTTGATGAAGAACACTAATCATGGTACTGAGAGAAGACAAATAGCTGTGTCCCAGGGCACCTTGGTGCTCTGCTCCTAGAGAGGGGAAACTGCCGGGGAAAGAGCCCTGGCAGGGAATAAGGAGCACAGCTGTGGGTTGCCAGGGGCAACCAGAAGGTCAGCTGACTGGAAGGGGCAGAGCCTGGCCCTCATAAAGCCTAGGGGCTGAGGCCAGGCTAGCAGTTCCCTGCCAGCAGCCAGAGAGGCAGGAGCTTCTGAAGTAAAGAGACAAGAAGCAGCCTGACTGCAGGTACAGCTTCAGCTGAGTAAGGATGGCAGCTCTGGGACGTTGGAGCAATGTAGTTATAGCCAGGTGGCTTATGTTTAAGTTGTAGCCAAGAGGCTTGAGTTTGTGTTTTGCTTTATTACACCAGTGGCTTGGGTGAGGCTATTAGGGGTTGGAGGAGGCCTCATAGGGACCCACAGAGGTGTGGGGGCCCCAGCACCAGTAAGGACGCAGGGTGCATAGACCCCAGCCCCAGAGAGGGGGCACTACTGAGAAGCCCAGTGTGGGCATGGTGAGCCCCAGAGAGGGGCGCTATTAAGAAGCCCCAGCGTGGGTGTGCCCCAGTACGGGCATGGCAAGCCCCAGAGAGGGGGTACTACTGAGAAGCCCTAGTGTGGGCGTGGCGAGCCCCTGAGGAAGGGCGTAGCATTGTGGTAAACCCCGGAGAAGGGCATAGCATTGCGGTAAACCACAGGGAGAGGGGGTAGTAGTGCGGTATGCCCCGGAGAAAGGGGATAGTAGTGTGCTGGGCCTGAGAGACAGGTGGCTTGACCGAGAAGTCCCAGAGTGGGCACAGAAGGCCCCAGGAGAGGGGCGGCTTGACCGAGAAGGCCCAGAGTGGGCACCGAGAGTGCCAGGAAAGGGGCGACATTAGAGAGAGAGCCCCAAGAGAGGGGCAGTATTCTTGAGAAGGCCCAGAATGGGCACGGAGAGCCCCAGGAGGGGGTGGCAGTACTTAAGAAGGCCCTGGAGAGAGGGTGGCAGTACAGAGAAGGCCCCGGAGAGAGGGCAGAGGTACCGAGAAGGCCCAGAGGGGGCATAGAGAGGCCCAGGAGGGGGCGGCAGTACCGAGAAGGCCCGGAGAGAGGGGCGTGAGAGTAGACCGAGAGACCGAACAACGTCTAGTCCAACTGCGAGGCTTGGGGCGTGGTATAAGGGGTGTTTGGAGCCACGCATAGCCCATAAGGCTAGGGTACACAGGAAGCGTACAGTGAGACCCACGGAGAGTCCGGGAAACCACGGGGACGGAGGTCCCAACGAACCGTGTCCAAGAGGGCATAAGGCAGCCTCCCAAACTTATATAAACATCAAAGACGTGGCGGGCGAGAATCGGAGGGTGCCCTTGGACCGGCTTGGCACGGGGGAAGGGGCCTTAAGGAGATCATGGCCCTCCTGGAGGACCCCTGCCTGTGACAGGCTGGAAAGATGTTCGTGTCCTCCCTGGTATTCCCAGGAAGCACTTTAGCTGCTGTAGCCAGGACAGGGAGAATTGCAGAGCTGATCCAATTTCAATGTCTCTATAGCAGCCTTCAGTGCTGCTTATGGATTATGGTAAAAAAAGCCCCGAAGTTTATGAATGCAATGGTATGATCTGGTGATTACCTGCATTTCCAGGGAACTGAACTCGGTGATACTCACAAGGTTGCTTCCAGAGTCTTTACTTGGGGATATAAAGACTCAACCTCATGTATCCATTGCCTGATTGGATTTCATGTTCTTGGGTCTCTTGGACCCCACCACACAGGAAGCCATTTAAAGGGATTGTGAAGAATCATCTAATTGGCTCACTGTTTAGCCTTCAGATGCTAAGTGACTTCCAGGAAATCCTAACCACTGCCTGCCCTGGTTCAGGCCCAAACTGGTCAGTCCCTAACTCTGCTGTGAATCTTCAGCTTGCTTTTCTGTTTTTGAATTTTGCTCAGACCCTTGATGGCAACTCTGCATTAACCATTTTTGTAGACCTGTAGTATCCCTTGTGTAAGAGTTTGAGTAGATTTCACTACTGAGCCTGCTACCATCAATAGTGTATTAGGGCAGGAGGAAGAATGGGAAAAGTGCCAGCCTGAGATGAAGATTCAATCCCCTGCTCTGCCACTGGCATCCTGTGTGGCCTTGAGCAAGTAACTTAGTTCCCCTTCATGCGCTGGTTGCAGTTTCCCCCAGATTACAATATCTGTAACACCAGGGGATGATGAACACAGAATAAACAAATCTGATGGGACTTGTACAGACTCTACAGGCACAGATAAGCTGACCATGGCCTGCTATCCCACTTTGAGAAAAGCTTAACAGAAGGTGCTGGAACAGCTCCCCAGAGTCCTTAATACTGTCTCTTTATACTACAACCAAATCAGTACTCCAAAGGGAAAAAAAAAAGCCAAGTATAGTTGGTTATCCCTTTGCTGATCAGGGACGCTCTGGATTAGGTTTTGAGCCTGTCAAAGCAGGCAAGGCTACTGCTAAGTAACTTTAGTGATTTCATCCATGTTGTGCCAGCACTTTTTTACTCTGATTACAGTCATTCAGCTAAAACCACTGTTTGACTTTAAACAGATCTGTCAGCCCTCATCTGTAGCAAGGGCAGCATAAATTGAAAACTGGAATGAATCTGCTCTGATACCTGCCTGTTGCCAAGGTTTTGATGAGGCTCAAGAGATGAGCTAGAAAGAATTAATGCAGCCAGTGTTCCATATAGTCTTATTAAAACCTTACAATGCCAACCCAATCCTTGGTCATCCAATGCTGCCACCACCAATTACCACTGCTGGTCTCCACTTAGCCTTGCCTCCTTGCTGTTTACTAGGAAAACTGGAATGTTAGAAGCCATCACTCAAAGCGTTAGTAACCACCTAAAATGCCTGAAAAAGCTAGCTGAGGAAGAATGACAAGGGTTGCCTGGAGAACCGATGGCAAAAGTGGGGACTGGACCACTGACTGGATTGCAGCTGTGAGAATCTGCCATAAAAGAAAGCCTGAAAATCAGAGAAGCACTGATGGTATGGAAGCCAGAAGAGAGAGTGAGTGTATTTGGTTTGTTTGGTTTGTTTGTTTTTTGGAGCCAATTGCTGGATGGAAAACCAGGCTTAGAAGTGAGGAAGGGATCTGTTTCTCATTGTTCCTGCAGCACTCAAAGAATAGTAACGTTGTATGCTTTCTTTGGAAATACAGTGGATTTCACCAAAAGGGTACACGACTAGAATTATCGTCAACATCTCTTCCTAATGGGTATGACCAATAAATACCCAACTATTGGCTAAACCAGTGGAGCCAAACTTTTTTTAGCGGGTGTGCCACAAGGTAAGACCCACATCCTCCCAAGTACCACTCCAGTGCCCTTCCTCTGCCTGACCTCCTGCTGCTCTGCTTTTGCTCCCTGTCCAATCTGTTATTCTGCTTTTTGTTTCTTTCCCTATCTGCTACTGTGGGGAATTTAAAGTGCAATATAATGCATGGTGCACCAAATTTTTTGTCATGATTTTGAAAGGAAGAAGGGGTGAATGAATCAGGGAAAGAGGGTGAAAGAGAGAGAGGAAAAGAGGGTGTGAGAGAGAGAGTGCAACAAGGAAGTGGGGAGGGTGAAAGAGAGGGAAGGGGGGAGAGAGACAGGGAAAGAGGGCAAGAGAGAGACAGAGAGAGGAAAAGAGGGTGAGAGAGAAACAGGCAAGGATATATAGGGCGAGAGAGAGACAGAGTGAGACGGGGAATGTGGGAGAGTGAAGAGAGAGAGAGGAAAGTGGGGAGAGAGAGGGGATAGGTAGCAACCCTAATTGTGGGGATGACCCTTGGAAGGAGGGAAGATTGTGGCTGCTCTTTTTCTAAAAAGGGTATGTCTGCAAGAGTACTGTAGTGGTAGTGGGTGAAGGGAGTGTTTGGATCTATAGTTCAGAGATAAAAAGACACAAGGACATAGTCAGACACATGCAGCAACACGCTGAGACACACATACATGGAGGCACACACACAAATACGCATACAATAATTCAGAATTTAAGTTTTATTCTTTTTTTTTTTACTGAATTTTACAAGGTTTTTTTTTTTTAAACAAAATAACACATGAATACTAAATTATAGAACAGTAAAAACAATATAACTTGAACATTTATATTAATAAAATTCTAAACATGGGTCTCTTTGTAACTGGAACTGATACTCTCCCTCCAGAATTGTTCTATAAATCAGGGATTGGAATGCTCTTTTTGCTAGTTTTATCAAAATAACATAAAAATAAGTTCTTGTAAGAGCTGGATTTAATGAGAAACTTGGGCCTGTTTGGATGACATAAGCATTCCAAATCTTGGTTTTAAACTACTAATTGCTACTATCAGTTCATTTTCCGGGCACAAAAGTTTTCTTATTTTACTTTTTAGCCCAGTCAAATGTGAGAAACTGGTCTCGCACAATATGTTGAGGTAAACAGGAGAAGCTCTATGACAGCCATGTTCCTTAGCTGTGGGTATTCCCATTTCATTTTCTGCCAAAATGCAGGGATGGAGTCCAATCCCATGCTTTGCATCCTCTGCAACTGACTGCCTGTGAAAAACTCAAAAAGATTTTCCTTCATGCTTTCTGGAATCCCTACTTGTTCAATAGTGTTGCCATTAGATGGATTCAAAATCCACAGTTTCTGTGGATCTTCGCGCTCTTCAACATTAGGGAAATAACGTTCAAAGTCTGACTCCAAATTTACCGAGTGTTCTTTAATATTTTCTTTCACAATGTCATTCAGAGGAATTTCGTTTTCTTCACAGAACTCTGAGAGCTGTGGCAATTAAACAAAATTTCCACATAAAGCATGATTTTTTTTTTTTTTTTCCAGAACCTCAGCTTTTTTTCTAAAAGTTCTTACTTTGTCATGCAAGGTAAATATATTTGTGTTGTATCCCTGAAGCTGGAAGTTTCAAGTAATTGATTTGATCAAAAATGTCACAAAGGTAGGCTAATTTGCAAATCCATACTTCATCTTCAAAATGCTGTAAGAATTCAGATTTCATACCTCTGAGAGAGACAGTAACATCATATCTCAACTCAAACAGGAGATTCAACAACCTTCCATGTGACAACCACTGAACTTCAGTGTGAAGAAGTACAGTAATATGTTCAGATCCCATGTCACGGCTCAGCAATTGGAAAAGACATGAATTCAGAGCCTGCACTTTTAGGAAGTTTACTATTTTCACAGCTGTTCCTAGCATGCTGTTTAAATCTTCATTCAGTTGCTTTGCAGCCAATGCCTGTCTATGGATAATACAATGATGCCACTTGATTGAAGGATTCATAGCTTTTAAGCAAGCAACAAGACCACTTTGTCGACCTACCATTGCTGCTGCTCCCTCTGTGCACACAGACACACACCACTCCCATGACAATCCATTTTTTTACAATGTGCTCATTTAAGATCTTAAAAATGTCCTCTCCTATTGTTTTTGTGTCCAATTCTTTGCAGCCATATATTTGTTCTTGTATTCCTTGCTCATCATCATCAATGTATCTAGCAAACATCATCAATTGTGCATAACTGGACACATCTGTAGATTCATCAATCTGTAAAGTGAACTGTTTTTTCTGGATGATTTTTTTTCTGAAATTTTTTTAATTATGTCCTCTGCCATGTCATCAATTCTTCTTGTCATTATGTCATTTGAATGTGGGATGGTTTTAATTTTATCTACTTCTGTTTTGCCAAACATGATTTCAGCGATCCTGCTGCTATCAGAAATGACAAGGTTCTCAGCAATAGTATGTGGTTTCTTTGTTTTTGCCACCGCGTGTGCGATTTCAAACAAAGTTTACAGAGCTTGTTTAGGGAGTGCAGAGTACAATTTCATAGCAGCACTTGATTTTTTCAAACTTTCACATTTTCTTGTGAAAAAAATCTATTGATTTGTCCCTCAGATCAGAATGTTTAGTATGATGGTGCCTTTTCAGAAGGGAAGGCTTCATACAATGATTAGACAATGTCTCACTGCAAATCACATAACGTGGTAATGAAGGTATACCTCTGTTTGTTTGCTGTAAACCCGAAAGCCAGATAACTGGGATCATAGCTATATGCTTTATGAACCAGTGAAGATTTTGTAGTTTCACTATTGAGGCTTGTTTTTTTTCGAAACATGTTCCTCTGGCTCCAACACCTGTTGCACATTTGTCTGGGAACTACCTTCTAAATCTGAAGTCTTTCTTTCTACAAGAAAACGATCCATTTTAACACACTCATAAACAGTAAAATTGAAACAATGACACAAGCCCACTTAAATTTAAACACTTAAAGTGGAAACTACAGCAGACAGGCACATGATTAAACTCTGAGAAACACAATCTTTTTCCCCTCTATTGATGGATGACTCTATTTTTCATAAAGCAGGAGAATTTTGATGCAGAAAAGCTGGCAAGCAAGTACAGGGTTGATGAATGATGAAAGTATCTTATTTTAGGAAAGTATACAGGTTTCCCTCCCTTGATTTATGTGGGTTCAGTATATGTGAATTCGCTCTTATGTGATGACCTTTTTTTTTTTTTTATGCCCCAAATTCATTATATGCGGGGTAAATTCACTGTTATGCGATCAGCTCCGGGGCTCTGCTTGTCCCCACTCACCCAGACACTGGGTTGCACCAGGCTATGGTGCAGGCTGGTGGTATTGACTGCTTCCAGGGCTGCTGCAGCAGGGGTTGGGGTGTTGGGAAGAAGCGGAGACCCTCAGTGCAGTGAGGTAAGTCTGTAAGGCAGGGTCGACAACCCTCGGGGCATGCATGCCGAACCTGGCATGTCAGGCCATTTTGCTCAGCATGGTAAGTCTGTAGGGTAGGGGTCAGCAACCCCCAGGACATGCGTGCCAAGCATGGCACGTGAGGCCATTTTCCTTAGCATGCCACTGCCAGCCTGGGCTCTCAGCAGCTGCTGCCTGCCATGGAGCCCAGGCTGTTCCCAGCAGGTAGCTGGGAGGCTGCAAACCCTGCTGCAAACAGCCCAGGCTCTGTGGCTGGCAGCAGCTACCCAGAGCCTGGGCTGGCTGCAGCCAGGAGGCTGCAAAGGAGCTGCTCCAGCATTGCACGCCTCAGTGCAGTGGGATGGTGGGAGGGGCCTTGAGGTAGTGCAGCCCAGAAAAGCCCTGTGCCACCACCAGTCCCTGCCTGTAGCCAGCCTGGGCTCTGGGCAGCTGAAGCAGGCAGTGGGCAGGCTACAAACAGCTGCACCGGGTTCTACAGCCCCAGCATCAGCTCCATACCGGCAACTGCATGTGCACCTCAGAGCAGAGAGCGAGTTTATCCCTGCTCTCTGCTCTGAGGCATGCGTGCGTGCAGTTACCGCCATCATGATGCCGGGGCTGCAGAGCCTGGTATAGCTGTTAGCAGCCTGCCCACTGCCTGCTTCAGCTGCCCAGAGCTCAGGCTGGATACAATCAGCTGCACCAGGCTCCGCAGTCCCAGCATCAGCTCCATGCTGGTGGCAACTGCATGTACGCCTCAGAGCAGAGAGCAGGAATAAACCCACTCTGCTTTGAGGCACGCACGCAATCACTGGTATGCAGCTAATGCCAGGGCTGCGGAACCCGATGCAGCTGTTTGCAGCCTGCCCACTGCCTGCTTCAGCTGCCTAGAGCCCAGGCTGGCTACAGGAGGGGGCCAGTGGCAGCACAGGGCTTTTCCCCATGTTTGGCGTCAGTAGCACTGGGGGGGGCAGGCAGCAGTCCCCTTCCCATCATCGCAGCCCAGCCTGAGCACTGGGAAGAGCCTGGTGCCACTGCCAGCCCTCCCACGTGCAGTGTATGGGGGCCTGGGAGGGCCAGGTCATGGGGCAATCCTCACAGTGCAGGAGGGAGCTGGGCAGCGCTGCCCCTCCCACACTCCCTCCTGCACTGTGGGGGTCTCGCTCTGCCCTCCCACCTGCACACACCCCACCAGAGCCCAGGCAGGATAAAAAAGAAACTTACCTGCCTGTTGGTGGGGAGCGTGCAGGTATGTGTGTGCCTGCCCTCCCACTCCTGCAGCAGCCTGTGGCCAGCCTTGAAGGGGGTAGCAGCCAGACACAAACCCAGCAGTGGCAGAGGAAGCGGCGGCAGCACCTCCTTGCTGCGGGGAGGGTTCGGCACCACATACCCCCTGCCTGTGTCTCGTGTACCCCCAGGGATACACGTACCACAGATTGAGAAACTATGCTGTAGACTGTAAACAAACTGATGCAGAACTTTTTACAAAAACTGATAGTCTTAAAACAAATATTTCTGTTCCAGAGGAGACTGAGTTTCCACTCATGTATTAAGAGGCCACTTAAGATGTGTTTGTATAAGACAGGCACTCATTTAAGTCATTCAAATAGCACCAGCCCTTTCCCATATCCCATTGACTTCAGCATATAAAGGCACTGCTTAAATCCACTCAAGCGTGCTTGCTATTTCACAGGGGAATAACTTGGAGGCCAGTTTTGGCGCCTCATTAGTGTTGGTTACATAGCAGAGGTCAAACACTTTGAGAACCTAAGTCCTGAGCAGCTTCGTAAGGCTGGTTTGGTTGTTACTCAAAGGCCTGGCCTGTAACTCCAGCTTCAAAACTGAACAAATTTAGTTAGATTCAGTGCTCTTACTAGCACAGGAGTGACAGTGCTTGATATAGGCTAGAAGGGTTTATTCCCAGCTCTGTATATCAAGCAGTTTTCAGATCACCAAATGAGCCTGTTATATGCAGCTTAGACTACAAACACCAGTTCAAGTCTGACATTTTCCTCTGTCTCTCAAAGGCCCCAACTATGAGATACCATGATAATGGTGGCAGAGAAAGATTGAAACAAGATGCATCTTCAATGCATAGAAGAAGAGTAAACTCTTCTATGTTTTTGTTTCAGAAGAATCAGGTTCTAACAACAGGGAGACAGAATAAGCATTGAATTTCATTGTGACAATCTCCCTATATTATAACCCTTTCCTTCTGCAACTCCCTTCATAGCCACTGACAAAGTAGGGTGTCAGAAGTCCTTTAGTCATTTTTGCTGCCCTCTAACCATTTTTGTTGCCCTCTACTGAACTCTTTCCAATTTGTCCACTGGACACGCTACTCCAGATGTGGCCTCGCCCATGCCAAACAGAGGGGAAGAATCACTTCCCTGGATATGCTGATAACACTCCTACTCATGCAGCCCAGTATGCCCTTAGCATTCTTTACAATAAGAGCACACTGTTGTCTCGTAGTTAAGGTTTTAGATAGAGCTAAATGCAGTCCACAGGGCTGTGACATAGGAGAGAGAGAGACATTACCAGGAACGGCTCACAGAGCAGAATTGCAGAAGAAAGAATTGTTTGAAGAGTGGATCATGAAGAGCCTTAAAAAGGAGAAAAGGTCATTAACACTTGTGAAATGAAGAGAGATTAGCAAGAATCATGTCGGTTATAAAGAGAAGGGGTGGGTCCAGGGGGAATGTAGTTGTACCCCCTTTGATTCCTGTTCTACCCAAAGTTTAAAACCAACTGCCTGACAGTGGCAGCAACATTCCTGGTCAGGCAGTGCTGAAGGAATCACTTGAGTTCATGGCTTCTTATAGTTTACTTGATCTCTTCTAAGCTCTTCATTCCAGGGGCATTAAGGCCCCTCTCCTCTTTTGAAAGGCCTTGATGGCGCCACTCATCAAGCCAGTTTTCATCCTGTGACTCTGCTGTTTGTTAGCTGCTCCTGGGCACACTGCTTTTATTTCACAACCCTGCAGATAGGTTGAATCCATTGCAAAGAAGTTTTTGTTGGGTTTTCTTTGCTTCCATCTTAAACTTAATAACACAGCTGAGGGCATATTAATAAAGCTCCTAATGTCTTCTGAACAGGAGAAAAATGTGTGTTGTGGTCTGTGTGTGTGAGAGCATAGGCAGCTCTAGAACACAGTTCAGATGTGCCCCCCCCCCCCCCGCCCCATAAGGAGGGAAATGTGTCCATAGAATGCTGTAAAATGAGGAGAGGGGGGCGTTCAGGAGGTCATCTAGTCCAACATCCTGCTCAAAGCGAGACCATCCTCAACTATAGCATCCCATCCAAAACTTTGTCTAGGTAGGACTTAAAACCCTTCAAGGATGGAGACTCCACAACCTCCCTGGGTAACCGGTTCCAGCGCTTTATTATCCTCCTAGTGAGAGAGTTTTTTCCTCATAGCTAACCTAAACTTCTCTTTCCTACAACTTGAGACCATTGCTCCTTGTTCTGTCATCTGTCACCACTGAGAACAGTTTTGCTCCATCCTGTTTGGAACCTGCTTCAGGGAGTTGAAGCTGCTATTAAATCCCCCCTTAGTCTTCTCTTCTGCAAACTAAACAGCCTCTCCTTATACGCCATGTGCCCCAGCCTCATCATTTTCATTGTCCTCAGCTGGACTCTCTCCAATTTGTCCACATCCCTTCTGTAGTGGGGGGCCCACAACTGGACACACTACCCCAAATATGGCAAATAGAGGGGAAGAATAATTTCCTTCCATCTGCCAGCAATGCTCCCGCCAAAGTAGCCCAGAATGCTGTTAGCCTTCTTGGCAGCAAAGGTACACTGCTGGCTCATATTCAGCTTATGGTTCCCTGTAGCCCCAGGTCCTTTCCTGCAGAGGTGCCTGCCCAGCCAGTTAGTCCCTAGCCTGCACATCTCCTGGGCCTGTTCTGCCCTCGGAGCCGTGAGGGGAGCGGACGCCGGGGGAGCAGAGGGCAAGAGCCAGAGCAGCGCGCTACCCCAGGGAGCCCCCTTCAGCAAAGGGGCTTGAGGCGCAGCCCGGGCGTGCCGGCGGGGAAGTACTAGCTGCGCCTTTAAAAGGCTGCAGTCCAGCCCACCCACCCCCACCCGGGGCTGGCTGACGTCGGTAGGAGGTGCCTGCAGCAAACAAAAGTGCTGCCTGCTGCGGCGCAGCAACAAGTGCGCGGGGCGCGGGCGCAGTGGATTATAGCGGGGGCGGCCTCGCCGGGGCGTTGCTCCGTGCTCTCCCCCGGCTCGGCCATGCGCGGGGCATGACGGCGGCAGGATGGGAGCTAACAATGGCAAGCAGTGCGGCAGCGAGGGTGAGTGCGCGCCTGCCCGCGCCGGGACGGGCCCCGGGCTGACACCAGCTTGGCTGCTCCGCGGCTCCCTGGTTTTCCTGCCTGCCCCGTCCTTGCAGGGGCTAGGGGGCCCCCAGGCCCTGCCCTGCCTCATTCTTGGCAGGGGTCGGGGCACCCCCAGGCGCTGCACCGCCCTGTTCTTCCCTGCCCAGTACCCAGGGTGTTAACGCTGCTGCTTCAGGGTGCCTGGCTGTACTCGGTTTATTTGGCCACCCTTGATATGGGGGGAGGAGGAACTTCTCTGCCCCCCTTCCCCCCCTCCTCCCACGGCAGGGAGGAGAATGAGGGTGCCGCTGGTTCCTCCTTACCTGTTTGGGAGGATTTTTTGCTCCATAAGCCCTCTTTATCTCAGCTCTTTCTCTGCAGCCACGGACTTGGTATGTGATATTATTTTGCATTTTTTACTGGTGAATATCTAACTTGGATGAAATCCGGACTCTTGAGCACGTCTAATTCATTACTAACCACCTTTCATTGTGTAAAGATGAGCTTGGAAAAAGGAGCTGGGATTTCGGCATGAGGAACCAACTTCAGCCTCACCTGGGGAGGACCAAACAGACCCTGGAGGAGTTAGATGTCAGGTTAGGTGCCTCTGTTGAAGGGGCTGAACCTTACTGCGGAAGCAGAGGTGAGGCCAGGGATGGCCTGGCACACAACTTTGGTTTAAGCTGCCCCAGGTGAAGCAGCTGTTCCTTAACATGCTTTTGTACTGAAGCTCGCGCTGATTTTTTTTTGTGCTGTATCATATCGGGGCCACTGACTGAGCCTGGGCTTTTTGGTTGTGTTGGGAGTTAACTCCGAGAGTTGTTCTGTTTGCAGCAGCTGGATGAAAGCAAGCCTGTGGTAGGCTCTTGCAATCATTGTATGCTCAGGAACATGATTTTGGAAAGCGTTGTGAGCAACTTCAGCTAGGTGTCCAGTGTCTTGATTTCCCCTGAGTCCAGCAGGAAGGAGTTAAGTGTGTCACACAGGATGAGCCTCTAGTGAAGACAGAAAAATAACTGAAGATAAATCAACTTTATTTTATTAAGTGGTTAAAGCCATTTCAGTCTTGCAGTTAAGTCTGTCCACGTTTATGTAAATGACACTGATGTTATCTAAAATCTAAGAGATGTTTCAATTAGGTTTGCTCTGGTTTTTTCCCCCCAAACTTTTGTGCACTCTCTTCTCCCCTTTGCAGTTCACTCTTCGATCTCAAAATCCTTGCATTATGCAGTGTAGTGTATGACGGCTTCCTGTCTGAACAACAGAAATGTTCAACCCCAGGGAGAGAGGGAAAGAGACAGTTAATGTTCTCCAGCTGTTATCCCTAAACTGTACCTCTGCAATTTCACTTCAGTGAGATTTTACTGTGTTTGGTTTTAGATGGACAAGGGCTAATTCATCCTCGTAGAAACCTATAGGTCTCAGTGGAGTTGTACCAGGGATGAATTTGGTTTGCATAGTAGATATTGTAAGAGACTGCTGGAAAGTCAGCTGGTAAAAGGGGAACCAATGGGACGCTTTCAAAGTTAGCTGTACTCCTGGCCACAACAAAACAATATATTTTTTTCCCTTTAAATTTGTAATGATCTTAATTACAGTTAAACCTAATAGATGCCTAATCCTAATAGATGCCTAACAAGTCCCTAGAAGGGTGTAAAAGATGACTGTTTCTGTTTGTTTGGGGTTTTTTTCTTATTGTCCTTTGATCTTTTATGTTCTTTGAAACTTTAGTAAGGATGTGCCAAAGAATACACCTCTCATCCAAAATGTGAGTGAGGATTGTTACAAAGGAAGGAAAAATATCATTTTTAGACAGCTATTTCAATTCCTTTATTTTACTGCCAGCTGAGGCCTACCTTCAAAGAACCCTAAAAAGTCAGAAACTTAATCAGTCAGTGTTCTGGTTTGTTTTAATGTAGATTTAAGTCTCTCATTTCCATCAAAAGAACTCCTAAGAATGGGCTAAGTTAATATAACTAAAAGTAGGATGGATGAGGTTTGGATCTCCTGCTGGAATGGGCTTGGTTGTTTGGTTGAGAACTTGCTCGCTTAGTGACGCTTACACTATATGTTGCTGCATCCTTCAAACTAATCCTGCGTTCACCAGGCCTGAATTGCAATAGAAGTATAGCTTTGTCCTGGCAAATCTGGTTGGTACGTTCAGGACTGGGATAGTCTGTGGCTCCCTATGATTTTCAGAAGATCTCTTCTGTGAGTGAATTCCCTTTTTTTCGTACAATTTTCAGGGAACTGAGTGATGACTGACAAACCCTGGGAACACAAGTACTAGTGACTCCAAAACCATGAAGCATCAATGACTGCTGTTTGTAGGATGGGTATAAGAATTCTTTCTCCCACAGCCCAGTTATTTACATGCCCATAATTTAAACTTTGGGTTTTATTTGGATCCTTTTAATATTATACCTCATTTATGTGATTGGATGACCCAAGCCTTGGGAACACAAGTGCTGGCAGCTCCAAAATCACATCTTGACTGCTCTTTGTAGGATGATCATAAGAGATTCTTTCTGTCATAGCCCACTTAGTTAAATATTCTATTTACATGTCCATAATTTGAACCTCAGATTTTGTTTAGATTCTTACCTATATTATAACTTGTTTTCTTTTTTTCAGAGTGAAATAATTGTCAGATGCAATACTTGCTGTATTTGCTCAAATATAAGAAGTAATATACTGTGAATATAAGAAGACCCCCAATAATTCCATTCTATATATGGAAAAATGTATAAATTTGATATAATTTTCCAGGTATATAATCTAATTACTGGAGTTTTACCTTGAATTTGTCCCCATCCCACTCCTTCAGCAGGGAAAAGTTTAAATCTGGGGGGGGTTAAGTGGACCCCTTGCCCCCTGCCCCTCTAAACGTTTTTCCTCTGCATCCCCTTCCCCCCCCCTTTATTGCTTGACCGTGCTCTCCCTGAGCATGTGGAAATGAAGGGCAAATTTGAAAATACTGAGCTTGAAATAAATTTAATTTACTATATAGATGACTTATTACAGTACCCATAGTCTTAGCTGATCCAGAATTGATGCATTTTATCTTTGGAAGCTGCTGCAAGTTTTAGCACAGAGATTCCTTAAACACAATTTTAAGCAGCACTTGTACAGGATAAAAAGTATGCTTGACACTGCTCTAAAGCCAAAGAGAGAGTGTGAGTGTGTGTACTCCAACTTGTGCCCTCCTCCCCCTCCTTTCAGCGAAGGATCCATTTGCTAATTAGTCCCCCCACTTGTGACTAGAATCAGGTGTTATTGTCAGGAGTCCTGGGATCCTCCAAATATATGTATAGAGATGAGGAGCAGCGCTGTGCTGTGGAGTTACCATGGCTTGAAATGCTGTTGACTCTGGGGCCCAGTTTAGCAAACCTGATTTGGCTTTGGCCCTACCCTTCCCTGAGGTAATCTGATCATATGCAACAGGCTGGGGGGTGGGGGGAGATGACAGAGGAATTTTGGGTGAACTGTTTAGGGCCCCATTTGGTGATGTTTGCCAGACATTTTAAGGTTAGTGAAGAAAGAGGACTCTCTGGAAATGGGAAAGAATGCTGCAGCTCAGCTGTAGGAGTGAAGAGGAAGTTGAAATGTATGCAGTGTAGTGGCTTACCATGACTTGAAAAAATTGTTGGCACTGAGGCGGACTGTGTGCAATGGACACTACCATATATTTTATTCAGATGGGCTGTATTAACCTGTTTTTGTGGTAGGTGCCCATCAGCATCCTGGCCTTTTGGCTAAGATCAAGCATTTTTGGCACCATGGGGAGTCTCCACTGGGTCTTCTGGTGTTTGTCTGATATTGCAGTACTTTCAGGCCTGGTGCCAGTTCCCTGTGGAGGGAAAACCCACCCACTTTTATTTTATTTATTTATTTTTGGTGCTTAAAAAAATGGTGCCCAATATGGGCCATGTGTTTTATAGTCATGCTGAGTGTTGCCTGTATTTAATCAACTTCATGGCTGATTGCCATGACTGAGCACATGCTGCTTCTGGCAGCAGTTTAATGAGAGTCAGTGAATTTAATGAGACTTCCTTGTAGGTATAAGACAAAGGGCATTTTTTTTCTCATGCTGGATGCGGGGGATGGTGGGGAACACACTTCACTTCTTATGTTAGTAAATACGGTACTTTGATCAGTTTTGGATATTACTTCAGAACCTAGATGATAATCTATTGCATGAGTCCATACTCTGTCATATTCTTGGGTTTTGGAGATGGCAGTAAGTTACTAAGACTTATCTAAGTAACGTTTTTCTTTACCAGTCTCAGTGGGTAGGTTTCTGCAGATGCTCATTTCAGTATGAAAGGATGAATTAAATATAAAGTTTAATATATTAAATGACCCCCTCTTTTCCACAAGGGCATTTCTGTTGCCTCTTGTGGGATATAATGACACTGGTGTTGAGTGACACAACTGGAATGTAAGCTGTCCAAAATGAGAGGTGTGAGGGTGACCTATTTCTGCTCCAAGCAAGACAGTGCACTTTTCTAGACACCTCATTCTTTTTCCCTTGGCTTCATGCTTATTTGCTGGATCTTTACATATTTCCTCATGGATAGCTTGTGTGGAGGAGCCTGGGGTTGATACTGAAAGTGGTCTTTGTTGGGTTCTCAACAAAGCTTAAAAAAAAATCAAGACATAAGTCTGCTGTTCATTAAGGCAGTGGAAACTGATGCATATATTTGTTGCCTTATATTTTAATAGGAGACATTCTTGGTAACTCGGAAGATGTAGCAAACCACACTAATTCCTACCATTACAACCAGGGTCATAAGAGGGCGGTTCTGTACCCTGGCTGGTGGTAGCAGTGGTGGTAGCTGCTAGTTTTATGTCCCTGCTAAATCAGTGCTTGGGGTTGGTGCCCTGGTAACCTCTCTTCCCCCACCTCCCCTTAGTCTGCTTACTTGAAGGACAACAGTTGAGGCTCACCTGCTTACAACTGAATACTTTGAGAGGCCCACAGAGAATACCAACATCTGCCTCTAGTACCTTGGATCTATGAGAATCCTGGAGACTCTTCCATGGCCTCGGTATCACTTTTTCATGCCTTTCCAGACACGTGTATCTGCAGTTTGTACTAGGATCCAAAAACAGCACATAGTTCAGTCTTATTTCCCCATCCAAGCTACCAATCACCTCACTGTGTTTTCTTTTCTTGTCTTTTTTTTAATGGTGCTTGACTATCTGGAATTACTGTGGGGCATCTTCAGTATGTGGTAGGATGTGAACCTGGAAGAATATTCCATGGTATATTGCAACTTCATCACATTCCATGCCATCTGGATTGGAGATGAGAATGTGCCCTCAGTGCCATTTTCAGCTGCTTGTGTTACCTCTTCATACAGGACTCCAAGAAGGTTCTACCAGAGGCTACAAAATCAGCTTTCTTCTCGCTTTGGTACTACCTTGGATGCTGGTGTTGATACCCCTTCATGCTTTATGAACTCCAACAGCATTAATGTCCTCAAGCTCTTTTCCTCACCTGATACAAAAGCAGTTGTTTTTTTCCCTGACAGAAGTGATGCCACACCAGATGTCTGAGGTCTGCAAAAAGATCCACATGTAAAAAGGGCAGATTGAGACTTTTTTAGAGGAACACAAAATGGCACTACACAAGAGTACTCTTTATGTTCCCTTCCTGTCAAATAGACTGGAATTATTGTAGAGACATGTACTTCAGCTACAGAGGAGTTACCACATCATAGGCATTGATTCCTATTTTCGACAACAGTAATAGTAGATCAGAGAGAAACTACTCCAACCTTTTTACACGGACATCCTTTGCCTATTTTATTCCCCTTCATATCACTTTCTGTTTTTGAAAGAGTTGATGAGGACATGCCTTGCATTAATGTAGGACCATTCTAACTACTGCACCCTTTGAAAAGTTCTGTGGTGGCATCTGCAGCAGAGAAGAAATGAGTGATATCACTTGGGCCTTCCTTATAGAATGATGTAAGCCAGATGCTTTTGGCAGGGAATTTTGGCTTGCTGGGTCTTTGTGTAACTATTGATCATGTTCTGCAGCATGCCATAAGCCCAATTTTGGATTCCCTTTAAGGAGCAGAAAGAAGCAGATGAGTTCTACATAATTGCTGGGTACATTCTCTAAAAGCAACCTGCGATGCCTTGTGTCCTTGCTGCAGACTTCCAAAGTTGCAGTTGAAATATTGATGAACGCTCCCTGCTTACTACTTTGTGGATTAACATTCTGCTCTACTACCCAGTTTGAGAGTGGTACCACATCCCACATCTTGCTCCACTCCACTCTCCACTGTCATTCTAGTTTAACACTACTTAGGTATGGACACATGGAGAACTTTGAATGAATGGGTTACCAGTGGCTGTTCAAGTTACCCTTCTTCTCATAGAACCTCAGGGCTTCCCTGTTAGGAGGAGATTGGTGGTAGAGGAAGAGGAGATGCTTATATGATGAGGTCTTTCCCTATTAAGGCCACTTATGCACCCACACTACATACCACTTTCTTCACAGTATTGTCCAAAATATCCACAAACGTAACTGTGGTTTGCTGATGAAAATTCAAATCATGAAATCGCATTGCTTGGTTGGGACAGAGTAGAAGTTGCAGGTTACCTTTTGTTCCTGTGCTTCCCAGTGCTTCCCTCTGCAGCTGCGGTGCCTTCCGAGACCAGATGGGCCAGGTGCTGCCAGGGGGTGCCACTGCCGCTGCCACAGAGGGAAGCACCAGGCCCACCCCCGATCAGGGACCGCTTGACCTGCCAGCATCTTGCCCTCCCCTCCCCTCCCCTCCCCACTGCAGGAGAGGCAGGTAAGGATCAGGCCCAACCCTTGTGTACATGCCGCGCAGCTTAGGCAGGCAGACTCCAGGGAGGGGGGAAAAAAAAATAAGGCTCACTGCTTTTGCACCTTTTTTTTTGTTTTCCTTCAGTGGAGCCTGCCTGCACAGGCCACCACCGGGCTGCCTCTACAGCCCCCTGAGATGGGGCCCGGTGCTTCCCTTCGCAGCAAACTAAACCACCTAGGAGATGTTTTATTTTGCTGCATCCCAGAGTCATGTCATGCACATTATGCTGCCGACACGTGCAAACATGCACACCATTAAAGCAGTGCAAAGGGCATTAAGCTGCTTTAAAGGCCAATTTTGTGGCATGTACAAATGGCCGTTGCCACTATTTCAGGCCCTTTGTCTGAAAGAAGCCTTTATCCTGTCTGCCAGTGGTTCTGTGTTTAAATCAAGGAAAAGAGCTGAATGGAGAATTTTTTTTGCTGCTGAAAAGCACAAAGTCAGACAGGCTTCTGTGCACCATCACATACACCTAAAGTTCTCATCTTAATAATGTTATGCTAAAATATGATGTTTTAGGGGAAAATACCATTTACAATTCACAGAAAATTAATACAGCCTTCCTCCTTGCCCGAACCCCAAGATCAAGATGCTGAATTAAATTGGGCTGGAGGCAAGAAAGCTCAGACAATTTAAAATTTGCTGTCCCACTTCCTTGAGCAAATATTCTATGAATAGACTAGCTATCCTTTTTATTAACGAGAAACTTTCGTGTCCTGAAAGAAAAAATGCACATGCCTTAATATTCTGAGAAGAAAGGAATTTCTGCACTGTTATGAAAGGTGACAGTTTCAAGAGTATTATGGTCATCTACAAGTAAGTGAGCACCATATCTGGGGGTTTGCATAACACTGGGAGGGGGGGAAAAAAATGAAACCACTGAAAATAAAATGCTGACTCCCTCTGAGTGTCTGTAGCTTCTGTGGCCTGACTGCAGCCTGCTGGGGAAGGAGGAGGGGGAAGGGGTGCTGCCTGCTTAAAGAGCTGCCAGCAAGATGGCTGTTGCCCCTTACCACTGAATAGCTGAGGGGATTGCTTTTCATGCCCCCTCCCTTGCAACCAATTAGCAGTGAGGGATGGGGCTGTATGACAAACAGCCCTTGTAACCAATTGGCAGTGAGGGGCGGGACCAGAAGGGGCCCCTTGGACAATCAAAGATGCGGAGGGGGCCACTGCACTCAGCGCACAAAAGTGGTTATTGGGCCCAGAATATGCCTGTGAAATTGGTTGGCTGCCTCCTTGAGTTAGGTAGACTCCCGACTTATATTGCGGTTCTTTTGTTTTTGCTTTGTTTTCTTTGGGGAGGGTGGGGGGATTCTCCTGAATTGACACGCACATTTTTTGCCTTGCAGGATCAGGTCCAAAGAAAAAAAACTTTGGGTTAAAAACCCAAAATGTAACACTACTTAGGTGTGGACACATGGAGAACTTTGAATGAATGGGTTACCAGTAGCTGTTCAAGTGCATTTGTACCACCTCTGCATTCATATCTCCCATTACCCTTCCTCTCCTAGAACCTCAGTGTCCATCAAACCTTTATTTTCATAAGGTATAAACGTTGGGAATGTGAGGCACTGTCATATTTCAGGCAGGCTGATTAATGTCTAATTTATTTGAAAGGAACTATTTCTGTCCAGATTGGCAAACTGGAATGTTTGTGTGGCTCATCTTGAATCAAAATATTACGCTTTTTTGTTTTCTTTCCAAAAGAGAGATTTTTGGCAAAATTTGAGCCTGTTATAGAAATATTTTTTGCTTTTAGTGAAATTGGGGGGGGGGGGGTTTGTGTCCTTTTAAATAGAAAATTCCTGGTCCAGCTGCGTGTGGATTTTGTAATTAAAATGTATGATAAGCAATCAAAAAACTTCTACATTTGATAAAGTTATTCAGTAATATCTTCCAAAAATATTTTTGAAGTCTTTGTATTATAGAGATATAATAGTCACTACCTTTTTTTAAAGGTTTACTTGTATTAAGAATCCTGTTTTTCAATCAGCTTAATCACTTTTCAGAAGCAATGTAAATGCCATTCATGAAAACCGATGTAGAAAGAGTAGTTCATCTACGTAAGATGTGATACAGTAGCTGAAAGAATGACATTGGAAATGGTCTAGTTACTCTACTTAAATGGTTAGCTTAAATAAGACCTAGCAATAAGCTGGTCCCCCAACAAAATTCCTGAACTTGCACAAAGATGTGTTTAATGGGGAGGAACAAGTTAGCTCTAATTACGCTACTTGACTTTATCATTTTGATTGCTAGCACTTATCTACAGAAGCAATCACTTTAGATATTCTGCCCTTAAACTGAATGGTTCTTTCTTCCTAGCACAAGCCTTTCAGTATGTGACATACGTGGAATCACCTGGAGAACCTCGTGGTTCTTGAAGAACCAGGCATTCAATGATTAGTACATTTCCTGAAGTAATGGAGGCTGCTTTCCAATTTGTCTTGGCATACTGAAATCTTAATTGTGATTCATTTCAGACAGCTTTGTAATACACGGTGTTTAAAGAATGAGGTATGGTCAGAAACATACAGCTGTATAGCAAAGAAAGAACTAATCCACACCTGTCTTGTGGCTTTATTCTGTAACATAACTACGTGGATTCATTCTTCTGTATTATCTCGAGTTTTAGGTTACCTTCATTGATTCCTAGCTTCACTACTTTTTCGTTCTAAAAACTACTCTAACTCGGGGGAGGAGCTGGTACTGTTTGTTCGGTGTTCAGTTAAACAAACAAATGGTTCAGAGGTAATTCATGAGGTGGAAAGAATCCAGCCTGATGCTCCTACCTAGGATAATGTGATGACAACTTTTGTGAGGGAGCAAGGAAAATCGTGTGTTGAGAAGTACTCTGATATTTCCTGGTGCTTTCCATAAATCTGGAGCCTCCGTTCTGTGTTGTTTTCATAGATCACCATGAAAGGAGCTTTTATGACAACTGGAAGCTTTTATAATTGAATCCAAGAACTAATGGGATGATGTCCCATTATTTGTATGAATGATTAGCATGGATTCAGAATTGGCTAAAGGGATTTCACTGTAATATCAAAGATGGACCAATACCAAGGTTATGCAGAGAAAATTCTACGTTGAACTGGGAGAAGTTAATTCCCCATTTTTGTGGCAGTTTTTATTTTTAGAAAATAGTAAACCTTTTCAGAAAATTCTGAATTAAACAAGTTTAGAGGGTGTATATGTATGTTTGTTGGGGGTAGAGTCGGTAACTTTTTTTATATACAGTTTTAATGAAGTTTGTTAATCAGGAGTGTTTCTTACAATGTTGGTAATAAAGACTGAAGTAGATCTCACTGCCTTGTTAAATTAGGAGAAACTCATTAGGGAATAATGTAGTTTGGAGGGATTTAAAATTGAGTACTGTGTACAGTCATTGTAAGCATTGCTTGTCCTTAAGTATGCAACATGGAAGGACGTGGGCAGTGGGGTCCTGCAGGGCTTGGTCCTTGGACCGATACTCTTCAATGTCTTCATCAGTGACATGGACAAGGGAGTGAAGTGTACTCTGTCCAAGTTTGCGGGTGATACAAAACTGTGGGGAGAAGTGGACGCACCGGAGGGCAGGGAACAACTACAGGCAGACCTGGACAGGTTGGACAAGTGGGCAGAAAACAATAGAATGCAATTCAACAAGGAGAAATGCAAAGTGCTGCACCTAGGGAGGAAAAATGTCCAGCACACCTACTGCCTAGGAAATGACCTGCTTGGTAGCACGGAAGCGGAAAGGGATCTTGGCGTCCTAGTGGACTCCAAGATGATCATGAGTCGTCAGTGTGATGAAGTCATCAGAAAAGCTAACTGCACTTGACAGACAGAGCCAAGGAGGTGATACTTCCCCTCTATCGGGCGCTGGTCAGACCGCAGTTGGAATCTGCATGCAGTTTTGGGCGCCACACTTCAAGAGGGATGTGGATAACCTGGAGAGGGTCCAGAGAAGGGCCACTTGTATGGTTAAGGGCTTGCAGGCCAAGCCCTATGAGGAGAGACTAAGGCACCTGGACCTCTTCAGTCTCCGCAAGAGAAGGTTGAGAGGCGACCTTGTGGCTGCCTATAAATTCGTCATGGGGGTGCAGAGGGGAATTGGTGAGGCTCTACTCACCAAGGTGCCCCTGGAGGTCACAAGAAATAATGGCCATAAGCCAGCAGAGACCAGATTTAGACTGGACATTAGGAAGAACTTCTAAACAGTTAGTGGCCAAAATCTGGAATGGGCTCCCAAGGGAGGTGGTGCTCTCCCCTACCCTGGGGGTCTTCAAGAGGAGGTTAGATGGGCATCTGGCTGGGGTAATCTAAACCCAGCACTCTTTCCTGCCTATGCAGGGGGTCAGACTCGATGATCTATTGAGGTCCCTTCCAACCCTAACATCTATGAACAGCTTCCAGGAATGCACGCAAATAAGTAGTTTTACTCTGTGAGTAGATATACTTGCTGTGAGGCAATCTCTATACAGCTCAGACTATTACATATAATCCTATTTCTGTAACCTAGGCAAACATTGTCCAGTGGTGACTCTCCTGTGGGGAAACCCATGGGAATATACCCTGTTCAGAATATTCTCTGAATTGACCCTTGCAGCAGTTTCTAGTCAGCTAAATGGAAAGGCTAAACTGCCCCTAAAACCTAAAGAAAAGAAGGGCTAGCAGCTGTATATGAGCTGTACATTGCTCTATTGCTTCTGTCCTGGTAATGGAGCTCCCTGCTAACTTGCCTGACTCATGGCACTGGTTTTTTTTAATGCTGATTTTCTTAGGATTGGTTGTGTTCCATGTTTGAACAACAGATTCGTGGACTGTGACATGCCTTTCTTTTTTTTAATCGTATTTACTAACAATATGATCTCCTATTGACTCAGCCTGTTCTTTCTAGTCTTTCCCTGCATTTGCGTCTCTTAGAGCTTATATAGGGCTGTTCGTGGGGAAGGAGCCAGTGCAATGTAAGCCACTGGATCTTCCCATTAAGGCAGGATAGATCAGATCTGTGTGCCAAGATTCTTCTCTCCATGGATACTGAAAAGGTGATGAGAATATAAGTATTTTGGTCTGTAATGATTGCAGAAACCGTGACATCTTCCTACTAGGAGCTCTGATGTGAAACTTTAACCTGTGCCATACAGTGTGCACTGTAGCAGAACAACAGTCAGCTTAAGTTGAATTCATTCAGATTTTGCACTGAGTTTTATACCAAGGGCACATCTTGGTCTGTGTGTGCTTGGTTGGGATATCAGGAAGATGTTTTACAAAGTTTGACCTGATTTTAAATCTGAGTGGGTTGTCTTTTTATTCCTGAACCTGTGAAATTAAGTTTGTTGGATTGGCCCCCTGTAGTGTGGTAGAATGGTCTTCCACTTGTTATGTAGCATAGATTAACAGCACTTTGCAACTTTTTTTCCCCTTTTGGACCTTCCCATTTGCAACTCTCCTGGCTAAGAGGACATCTTAATACAATATTTCCCCCAAATAAGACATGCAACTTGTTTTTGGGGGCAGAATGAAGAAAAAAAGATTTTTCTGGAGTTACAACTGTATAGCGCAAGGACAGAGCGAATATTCATCTTGCTCACTCTCTTGCTTACACAGAAGTAGGAAACCCTAGTTGCTGCAGAGGACTGGTTTCCATGGGTGGATCTACAATTTTGAAGAGAGCTAAAAAGGGTCTCTAGGGCTGTGTAATAGAAGAGAGAAAGGGAGCAGCTCTCAGACAGCAAACTTACCTTTAAAGGTTAGCTTGATTAATGAAACATCAACACCATTAAAAAAGAGAGACAAGGGGTAACACCTGGAGTGAAGACCAATGAGCCATTAAGTTCATTGACTCCCTTAGCTGCCTGAATAGAGATGGTACTAGTTCTACCAGGTGGAGCAGAATCAAAGTGGGGTGCTTACATTACAGGCAGAAAATCAGCTTCCTTGCTTAAGACGCGTACCCAAATTTGGGAGGTCTTTTCCCTTTTTCTCTTCTTCTTTTCTCTCCTTTTTTGTGGGGGGTAGGGGAGGGAAATATACATATGATATCTAAGTCAGTACCATATTCTTTTAGTAAATACACATTGCTCCAAATCACAGGGTTATGTGGCAAAATGCCTTGCCAGCATCTTCCTAGACCCATCTTTGGGTTTCTTCTTACTGTTGTTCTATTACCTGTCTGTCAGTTTAGTTACCATGGTCACTGTAGTGGGCAGGCAGCCCTCCACCTCTTTATTGTTTTGGCATTGATCTCATGGCATGGGGTAGGGGCTTCACTCTGCTAGGTGACCAGTGTTACTTTTTAAACTGATTGGTTGACATTCAATAACATCTGCCTGATTTGGACCTGGAAGGTGAGGTCAATTGAAAGCACCAAGCATCAGCCAATGGGGCTGCTTCTGGTGGGAACTTAGTGATGAGGTCATAACAGGAATGTGCTGGGTCCCTTCTTCCTGGAAGGGGCAGAGCCATCTTGGAGAGCCATTTTTGGCAGAGCCATGCTGGAAAGCAGGGAGAGAGCTTCCATACTGGAGCCCTAAGGCTCCTGGGCAGAGAGGAAGCTGAATGCTGCAGCCCTCTCCCTCTCTTCTTGAAACTGGACACACAAGAAACTGCCTGCCTCCAGAGGAAAGCAACCAGCCTCTGGATGATACTTGTGAGTAAGCTACTTGAGATCTATCTAGATATATAGCTTACAGTACAGCAGTTGTGTGATCAACAGCTACCTAGCCACGCCATTTGCTCTAAGGTTATTCTTTGATATTGCTCTATCCTGTACCCTACTTCAAACCTACTCCCTGTAATAAAGTTCTCCATCGTTCAAAGCATGGTGAACTGGCTGGGAGAGGAGGAGGGGCGTTCCTTTGTGTTCCCTTGGTCCGGCTGAAGAGAGACCATTATTTGTGCTCCAGGCCAAGGGAAGCACCCCAGGTTCTTGCAGTGGGTCGAGCACCCTTAAGGTCTACAAGGCCTGTGTATCCCAGGGGACACAGGGCCACAGACAGACTGAGATTCCTAGGTGGTGGCAGCGGTGACCCCAGACCTGCAGGTGTGCTCTGGGAAGGGGGTCGGCCGGATGTGAGGTGCCCCAGGGAGGCACTCGGAGCCTGGTAGGTGGTCAGGCACAGTGAGGTGGGTCTTCTTCCAGGTGGCTCATAAAAAGGTTGGCATACTGTGGGGCCATTTTAGTGCCCATAGCTGTTCCCATCATCTGGAGGAAGTGTTGATTATTAAAAGTGCAGGCATGCTGTCTGCTGGCCTGCCACAGTACACTATGTATATGTGTATGTTTGTTTCAGATGGATAATCAATATGGAGACAATTATAACAATTGTGGAATGTTTCATTTTTTTGTGAGGATCAACAGAGCCCCTTCCTGCAAGGGTGGTCTCAGGCCCTGATAGTGCAAGTTATCATGTGGAGCTCTTAAATTACAAACTACATACTGACAACTGTATGGACTACAATGGATCTCTGTCTGTAGTGTCAGAGATCTGGCCTAGCACATCTGTTTTCTGGATTGGAGTCTGGAAGTGAGTTATTACAACAACTTGAATGTGGAGACATATGGTACAGTGGCAATTTTTTAAATAGAGAGGAGAGTCATGCAGTTAGATTTAACATTGTCCCTACAATTCTTGTTGCAGTACTGTATGCGGTAATGTTATACCCAACCACACCAAGTATTCCAGGAAATTAATGGTATGCTGTACTGGTAAATCCTTCTAAAGAACTTTATTGGAGAAAAGAAAGAAACGGGAAGCTCTTTTGTGCTTGTCTGAAACAGGAAATACCTGTCTCCAACTATGTAAATTTGTCATATTAACATCTTAAATCATGTGACATTTTACCTTCTCTGGGACTCATGGAGAAGTAATTTATGCTGGGAGTTAACATGTTCCTTAATTTTTATAGAATTTCACATCTACAAGCATGCCTTTGGTCTCTGGACTCTCATGTTTACAAGGCCAGTATGAAATGAAATGATCCCAGCTGACTTCCTGCTCTTTGGGCGCGGGTCTGGACTTGATCTTCCGAGGTCCCTTCCAAGGCTAATGTCTGTGAAATCTTGAAATAATCAAAAGGGTTAAGTCACAAGGAGACATGTATAGCTGTAAATTAAAAAAAGCCGCTTGTAAAAAAGCGTGTTTGGCTTTTTCTTTTTTTATGGTTAAACCAACAAATGTCTGGGATTTTGCTCTGCCTCTGCTCAGCATCAAAGTTTTTCCTGGCACTTCCCAGCTTGCCCTAACAAGGAGCTTCCTGGGACTGGGGAGAGTCAGGGAGGGTGATTGTAGGCAGGGACATTACTTGTGTCTGCATGCGCACCTCAGCAGCTGCATAGAAGTGGGGGTTGGAGGGCCAGGGCTTAGGGACTGTCTGGGGGGGGGGGGGGTGGGTGGGTGTGTGTGTGGGGTGGGGGGGGTGGTACCTGCTGGCACTGGGGGAAGCTGTCTGGGCGCCAGAGCTGCAGCAGAGCTGGGAGCCGGGGGAGGTGCCTGCCCCTCCAGTGGGGGAAGGGGTTGGGGGGTTCTTCAAGGGCAACAGGAAGCTGTGTAGACAGCAGGACTGGGGTGGCAGGGGGCTGCAGGTTGGGAGTGCGGGGCACTGGTAGGGGCAACGGGAAAGGGGCTGTGGATTAGGAGTGAGGGGCAATGTCAGGGTTATGGGGGCTGTGGCGTGGGAGTGAGAGTCACCAGGGGGGTGGGGGACTATGGGCCAGGAGTGCAGGGCACAGGCGGGGCCAGGGGGCTGTAGGTTTGGAGTGAGGGGCACCAGCATGGTCTGGGGGATGGTGTACCATGGGTTGGGAGTGAGGGGCAGTGGTAGGGCTGGGGGGACTGTGGCTTGGGAGTGAGGAGCAGGCACGGGGCATGAGCATATCGCTACTCCCCCCCCCCCCCCCTTTCCTAAAAGGTGTCCTCTTTTTTTGAAACTGGAAATATGGTAACCCTAACTAAATAGAAGAGATGAGGAAATGTGCTACTTAATGGGGAATTTTTCACCTCTGCTTCCTATAATATCTTAGACTGTGCCTGAGGACCAATTAGTGCCATATCTTAGAAAAGTTGGGCTGGAAGGGGGACTCTAGGTATGTGTCTGTGGTGATTAGCTTTTCTTTTCTTTTGAATCAAGAAGATGGACACTAGCTTTTAGGTTCTGAAATGTCTAATGTAATTATATTGTACAATATATTGCAGTGTTTTATGCTGTGCATGATATCTGTTTGAACTGCAGAGGCTTTAAATGAGTGCCTTAGGAATGGCTTCCTGAAGATGGGGAGCTGGTATCTAAAGGTGGCTCTGTTACAGCTGCAGCATCACCTAGCATGAGACTCTCCAACAGCTGTCCAGTAGTGTTTTGTCATAATTTCTTTTTCTGTTTCCCCAGAGACTGTATTGCTTTCTTGTCTCTTTCCTTAGCAATGAAAAGGAAGTGCCTGGATGGGTATCCAGTGCACTTTGGGATTGCAGGTATTGCTTTGTCACTGGGAAGCTTGGTGTTCATTAAATAAATGTCCTTCCTGATACTACTGAAAACAAGCTTTATATTAAATATTTTCTTGAGTTTGGGATGTTTAGCAGATGCAGGCAGTAGAATCTCATATTGTGGCGTGTTGCTGTAGCTCAAATACCTGAGGTAAGATGCAAGAGATGGGATTTTCAGATGATATCCTTTATTGGACCAATTTACATTAGTTGGGATAGAATAGATGCAGACAAGCTTTTGGGTCCCCCAGTATCCTTCCTCAAGTCTCTAGGAAAAGCAGTAAGAAGGTGACTTTACTTAGTTAAAGTGCTAATTGCCTTTGAAGCGATTAACCCTTAGGACTAAAGGATGCCTGTAGATGTGCGGGATGCCTACTCGATGTGCTCCAATTACAGCACATTGGAGCAGATTCTATTAATTGAGTCTGCTGGAGCGTACTAATGAGCACACTCCAGCAGACTTACCATCTCGTGTATTCAGTGTTCCTGCCCTTCAAAGTGATGGCATGAGGCACTTTAGTTTAAGCACTGCTGCTGCCATTTTGAAGTGTGGGATGCTTAATTAAAAGTGCCTGCAGCATCTTGTGTATTTGAGCGGCTCCCAAAAGCTGCTCTAACTAAAGCACCTCCTGCACTCCTGGAGCATGTGTAAGATTAGGGGTGTGCAAAACAGGCCATATGCGATTTGGAGCTGGCCTGAATCGGGGAGAGTGATTTTTTTTTTTTTTGTTGATTTGGATCGCTATCACCGATTCATTTCAGCTGAAGTGATTTGGCTGTAGACACGGCTTTAAATGTTTTTTCTACATACCTCAAGGTACCAGGCACAGCTTGTGAATGCTGCGATGAGGGTGTGGATGGAGACCCAGGAGGTGCCCCCAGACACAGGAGGCACCAGTCAGCGAACTGTGGGGAATGCGGGCGGGGGGGCCCTAGCACTCTCCCTGGCAGACTAGAAGTGCTTCTGGTCCAATTCTGGTGTCTGCCGGGGACCGCACTCTTTTAGGACGCTCCATCCATCCCAGCATCTCAGCATTCACAAGCCTCCTGGTACCTTGAGGTATGTAGAAAAAACAAAACTGCATCTGTCTGAATCATTGAATTGCTCTGAATCGATTCGGAGAGTTCCGAATCAATTTGGAGAGATTAAAGGGTCTCTTGATTCGATTCTGATTTGGAGATTTGGCCACCTAATCGGGCCGAATCGCCACCAAATTGAATCGGGGACCAAAACTTCCCTCAGGCCTAGTAAAGATGCCCGGAGTGCCCCGATTCAGTTTCAACACTTAACTTCATTAAAGCAGTCTTGACTCATAAACTCAGTCCCTCGCAGTTTTCCACTTACACATATGAAGCTAGAAATATATCTGTTCAAACAGCTTTGTATTTCCTCAGAAGTTCCTCATACTTCAAGTCTTGGTACCTCCCTGTCACTGCTTGGAGACTGGCTTGGGCTTTTTGTTCAGTGTACATTAACATTGTTGAGAAATGTGCCTCTGTGGATATGATGGATGTTTTGGTCTCTGCCTGGCTACAGCATGTCAGAGGGTGTACATGGCACCTCAAGAAAGCTTAATGTTTGTACAGATTTGCCTATTCATTAAGATACAAGACATGAGACTGTTTTGCTGTCCAGCACGCACAGAAATGAAACCCTTCCTTGTGACTCCAAAATCTTTGGGTGGAGAATGGACAAAGTAGATTGGATGCCTCAAAAACTCTTGACCTAGGGAGAACTTGAGTACCTTGGTGACAGAAAGCCAGTTATCTAAAATTGTTGCCAAAGTGTTGTAATTTTTTTGCACTAGAGAGAATTCCGCTTGCTTTAAAAAGTAACATTGACACGGTAGGCATTGTTTTATCTTCAACTAACTATACTTTATTTGTGACTGTTATAGTCTGTTTTCTAGAACAATACAAACACACAAGAAAAAAAGTCTCAGAATTTTAAACTTGGAAGGAAATCCTGTCTGTAATTCTCAAGCTCGTAGAGCCATGATCTCATCAACTCCCAGTTAAAAATACATGACAGGGAAATCCACTTCCTGCTAGAGTAAAAGCTTTTGCTTCTTTTAGATATTTTTAGTTCAAAAGGAGAAGGTGGTACTGTGAAGGTGGTACAGCATACTTGTAGGTTATTATTTTCATTTAACCTTTTAACTGTCAATTAATTGGTTACCAATCCGCTTTTAAAAGAATTGGAACACCTTGCAGCAGTCTAAACTAAATGGCAGCTTAAATTAATAAAATCAGTTTTAGTCTGAAAGTACGAAACAAGGGGATAGTCCTGGGGCTTTATAATATTTAGCAGTTCTCAGCCTGCCATCTGCAGAGATGGAGGTCCTAAAAAAGAATAAGAATGGAAGCCTTCTATCGGGATAAAATTCTGGTCACATGCTAAAATGAAAACTCTCTCTCCTATATGCTTTCTGTCCCACAGACTAGGAGGCAATTATGAATGTAAATATGATAACTGTGTGCATTTTCCCTTCTCATTAATTTTTTCCTGGAAAACCAGTGGTCTTAAAACTGTGTCAGTGCCCACATCCCTTGTGGCAGTGTTCCTGGTAGCCCAGTCTGTGAGACCATGGTAAATGGTGCATGGCAGGTCTGTTGATGGCACCACCCTCATCTTTTAATTAAGTCTGGAAAAGGTGCATGGTGATCTATGAATCTTGGCTGGGGTCGGTTGATCCAAAAAAGTTTGAGAGCCACTGAATTAAACCACGTGTAGGTATCACAATAACTCATTATATGCTCACTTTTAGAGTAACATCCAGTAGTGTGGAGGGGTCTTGAAAAGTTCAACCAAAGCTAAAATTATGGTATGACTGGAATTGATGGAACCAGTGTCACACGCTGCTCTTGTGTTCAGAAGCTTGAAAGATATGTAAAGAGAAAAGGAGAAAGAAGGAAGAGAATGAAGTGGGGTGGAGGCTAGGTCACTTGAGTACATAGGTGACTTATAAGTTTGATCTTTGCTTTGAACAGTCTGCTGCAGCAGGGTCAGGAGGGCAATGAGGACTGGATATGGGAGATTTTTGTTTTCCTAGTAGCTCATTTGTTTATAGCTTCTGCCGCGCATTTCTGTTCAAAGGCCAGTGCTCCATTCTGAATTTGGGACCTCCAGGATGGATGGTCGCGAGCAATTTGCTACCATGATTCTGGGTCAATGCAGAAACTCTTTTTAGGGACACCTTTAAGGTGTCCTTGTACTGCATCTTTGATGTGCTGCAAAAGTGTACTCCATTTGACAGTTTGCCATAGAAGACTTTCTTTGGTAGGGGAGTGTCAGGCATTCTTGAGAGGTGGCCAGCCTATCTTAGCTGTGCCAGTTTTAACAGTGTGTGAATACTGGGGAGAGTTGATCTTTTGAGCACCTTGGCGTCTGGAATCTTGTCCTGCCACTTGATCTTAGTATCTTTTGCAGGCAGCACAAGTGGAAGTGGTTTAGTTTCTTAGCATGATGCTGGTAAATGGTCCAGGTTTTGCAGGCATAAAGGAGGGTCATAAGGATGATAGCTTTGTAAACCTTCAGTTTTGTCAACATTCTGATGCCTCTGCAGTCCCAGACTGACTTAGGGAGTCTGCTGAAGGTCATGCTACTTGTCGCTAATCTTGTATTGACTTCATCAATGTGGACAGCACGGGAGAGCATGCTGCCTAGACAAGTAACCTTGTTGACCATCGAGAGTTATTGGCCTTTAACTAAGACGTGGTTCCTGGGGTCTTGTGCCAGGTACAGGTTGAAACATCACTTCAGTCTTCTTCATGTTAATAGAGAGTCTTGTTACCAAATTTGCCCATTACTTTGGGGTGTGCTCATTTATTAAAGGATAGTTTCTAGGGTCTTGGTGATTCTGTCAATGTGCTGCTTGTGTTACTATACGGAGCTGTATCTCTCCCTTCTGCAAGCCCTCATCCCCAGTGGAGCTATCTTGCAGGACTCAATCTCAATGGGACTGGGTTCCTCCAGTCACCAAATCAGTCATACACACAAACACACACAAATTAACGTGACACGCCTGACCTGGCCAGGCTGATCAGCATGGACAGGCTGACACCCTCATATGCCAAGAATCAGTTCATAAGAGCAACAATAAAATGCAGTCAGACACAAGCACACAGGTGAACAGAATCCCTCTGAATCCAGCTGGGTGTCCAGCTGACACCCTCATGGGCCAGCATTCAGTTCATAAGGGCACGTCTGAGTCAAACTGGGTCAATCAGCCTGCACAAGCTGATCCCCTTATGTGTTTCAAACTCAGCACGTCCCAATCTTTGGCCTCTTGATGAGCAGACCCCACAATAATTTAGGCTTCACAGGGATCTTTAGCATAGGTAAAAAAAGCGTTGCGGCAGAGCATGGGAGGAAAGAGAAGCAGAGAAGGAAAAATATACCCAATTACTACCAGTTTGACTATAAAAGTTATTTATTGCTAAGTATATGAAATATATAATAGTACTAGTAGTAATAGGCATGCAAAAGAAAAACAAACACCAACAGTGACAATACTACCCTGGTTTCACTAAGTATTTGGGGAAACTTAGCTCAAGCTTAACTGATACAGTTCAGGTTCAGAAGTCTATGCCTGGAGAGAAGAGAGAGAGAGCGAGCGCTGGGGTCTCACCTAGTCCACGATACTCAAGCTGCAAAACTGACAGGCACAGTCCGTAGCACAATCCTTGAAGAGAGAGATGATCTGTTCTTCCAGCGTCCCAAGAACGACAGGGGATGGTGTCAGCACAGTTTTCTTCTTTCTTCTTCTCCTTCTTTCCCCTTTCCTCCTGCTTCTTCTTTTTTTTGCAGCACACACGCTTACAGATTTTTATACCCACAGTTCAGCTGCTTTGAAGCACCCTCAGTAGTGTAAATCATTGTCTTTTCTATTGACAAGGGGTTATCTGGTTTGGACCATCACAGGAAACTGATTGATAATCAGGAAACACTTAAGATTAGGGAGTAACCAAATACTTGGGAGCCAGTTTGAGATTCCTATGGATGGCAGATATACTGATGGGATATCTCATGGTTTCTTCAGGAACAATAGATAGCTTACAGCATCAGGATTTTGGATTTTTACTTGTGGTGCACAAGCCTCAGCTTAGCATGACTTTTCCAGATCTTACTATAGTCTTTTAACAGACTTAAAGCAATTATTGGGGTGCTCATAACCTTTTGTGGAGAGGACTCCCACCAGTCGTCTCGGGAAAGATATGACAACACCTGGGATTAGGGCTCCAGCAGGCTGGATGCTGTGATGAACCCTTAACCATTGTTCAAATGTTGCCCATACCCCCTCTGACTCGGTCTCTTACCTCAGCATTCCCTAACCCGGCAACCGAGTTTTAGTCAATCAAGTTTAAATAGGCCTCCCATAGTGGGACCGGGGAATGTAAATGTATGGCCTGAGGTGCCTATTAAACTTAGAGCTGTGTGTGTGTCGGGGGGGGAGAAAGTCCTTAGCAAATCCAGATTAGAATTGGTCTGATAAATGCTGAGCTGGGTGTGTGTGAACATGGGTTGATTAACATTGGAAGCACAGATTCCCCATCATGCAGTGTTCTCCTGCTTCTCTGGTCCCAGAATTCACTGCAGTTTCTGCTTCAGGCTTTCTGTTCTCCATCTCTCATGTAAATGAACGGTCATCTGGTTCCATCTCGGATGCAAATGAGACCTAGGGCAGTTGTTTATCACCCTTATCTGGTGAGGTTCTTAGGTGCGTCTCTCACTGCATCTTAATCAGTTTCGTTTAGGTGGGGGGGGGGTGAGTCCTTTGTGAGTCAGACAGACTGCATCCTGTGCCAGGGTTGCCCAAGAATACAGAGCTGAGGCGTAACAGTCTGAAGTTGTCACAGGCTGACAAGAGTATGTCTATGGGTCGTTGCATGTCGGTCTGTGAGCCTGTGCATAACGCACAATCGTCAGTGAAGAGGAGGTCACAAAGCGTGGCTGTCTGGGCTGTGGAGCTCACTCAGAGCCTGTGCAGATTGAAGATATCTCTGTCAAACGGTACCTGATCTCCATACCAAGGTCGTCATCTTGGAAGGCGTGCAACAGCATAGGAGAGAATGCCATGCTGAAGAGTGTAGGTGTGAGCACACTACCCTGCTTGACGTCATTTGTGACCAGAAAGGGGTCAGAACGTTCTTAAAGATACGTGCCATCATGCCATTGTGAAATTGTCAAACCATATTGATGAATTTTTGGGGGTATCTGTGCTTCTTCATGATTTCCCAGAGGCCTTCGTGGTTCACTGTGTCGAAGGCTTTGGCTAGATAGAATGTGAGAAAAAAGGTTCACGTTCTATTCCTAGCACTTTTCTTGAAGCTGTTGTACTGCAAACACCATGTTAGTGGTTCCGCATGCTTTTCTGAAACTGCATTGATTCTCAGGCAGTAAGTCGTTTAGATGATCAGTCAGCCAGTTGAGGAGGACTCTCGTGAGTATCTTTCCAGCAGTTGAGAGGAGAGAAATGCACCTGTGGTTGTCACAGAGTTGGCGACTTTCCTTCCTCTTGTATAGATGGACAATGGAGGCATCCTTGAATTCTTGGGGGACTACCTTCTGTGACCACATACTGCAGAAGAGAGGGGTCTTGAAAAGTTCTGCCCAAGCTAAAATTATAGTATGATTGCAATTGGTGGAACCAGTGTCACCCACTGTGCTCCAGAAGCTTGTATGTTCAGAAGTTTGAAAGATACTACAGATGAAACATTCTTAAAATTGTTTAAAGCTTGCTAAAGCAGATTGTCTTCAACTCTTCTCTCTCTCTCTCTGAAACATATATGAAATTTAGTCTGCTATTTAGTTTTTGTTGGCACTCCCTTAGCACATTCAAAATAACTTGCTCATGGCTCTGGAGTAATGCAATTATTCATACTCTTGTTGATATGGACCACTGAGTAGTCTGTACAGAGAATGCTTAAGACAAGATGCATATATGGTCTGGTAAACAATTACAGTATCAAAGTGATTATAAAGCATAATCTTTAAAAGTTGACAATCCTCCCCAAAACTGATGGCTTATAAAGATTGAACTGGGTTTTAATCTAGCACCAGAAGTTAACAGAAGTCTGAATGGAACAGGAGCATGTCAGGGGAAGTGCAAGTGAGTAGAAAGACTAGCCTCTCTGTTCTGTAAAGTGATCTCCCTGGATACCTAAATCATTGCAGTAGTGTGATTTTTTTATTCAAGTGAAATCTGGCTTGGCAGAGCAGAGAAAGCTGGTTTGTTTTTGTTACACATGTTACCTTGGGAATGTACAGTACATGCATTTCCATTCCATCTCTTAAGTGCTGAACTGGAATGGTTGTAGATGTTGAGGTAAAGCTGCATCTCTGTTCCTCCATTTGGTAGGGTATATGCAAGTGGAAATGAGCTACCCCTGTTCCTATAAAAGCTAAATACAAATATGCAAGTAATAAAAAAAGTCATGCAAAACAAGCAGTACATTGTCTCCTTTCTGGTTTTCCAGCTTTTCTTTTGCCAAAAGTGACTTTCTAGAGAAATGTGTTATCCTTCTCAGGGCAAAATCTACTTCTTCACAGCAGTATAATATTTCTTATTTAATTCCCTAAGTGAGGAACAAAGACACCAGAAAGTGAGGCTAATTCATAAGCCTTCAGATGGGTTGAATCCAAACCAGAACAAGTATAACTAGACAAGCTTTTCAAATACGGCTGTGCCACTACTAGTTACTTTGCTTAAAAAAACCCCACTAATAGCAAAGACAAAATAGGCCTGTTCTATGTTCCAAAACTTATGGCTTAAGTCTGTGTGCTAGGCCAACAAAAGGTGGGAGCTCTTCAGTAGCTGAATATTCTGTTCCCAGGGAGGTGGTGGGGAAGACACAGCTTTGCTTGGATTTATGATGAACCGTTCTGCTAATTGACTTGTTTCTAACCATAGATTTGTAGAAAGAAAGACTCCTGTGAAGGAAGGAGGAAATGAGAGAGTTCAAATGTATGAACTCCAAATTTCAATGTGTATATTGTGGTTGTGTGTGTTGAATGAAGAGGGAATCCAAAGTGGAATAGTTTTTTTGCCCTTCAGATCTGGAATTATTTTACAAACCTGGAGAATAGCCAAAATATATCTGTGTGAAATATATCCAGACCAAAAAGTTATCAATATTGATTTAAAATAAAGCTGTATTGAATTGTGCTATGTGAGCCAATTCATCTATTACAGGCTGAATATAGTGATGCCTGATCTTCCTAGTATAGGGAAGCCACTTTTTCCTTTTTATGGGTCAGTTTGCAGAAACTTTTCAGTTTACAGTTTAAGAGCATATATCTGTAACCTCTGAGATGTATATTACCACTTTTCAAATATAGCTTGATTCCCCATCCAGAAAATAAAAGTAGTAACTGAGTGGGGAAATAAAATTGAAATTGGATGTTCTTCTAATGTGAACAAGCTTCCCCACTCAGAAGAAATTGTTAAACTAAAACAGGGTTTATTACAAGGCAGAAGAGGATCAAGCATACACCTTAAAGGAAAACTTAACTATTAAGCCCTAACTATAGCTCAAAAGAGATCACAGTTGCAGTTAGCTCAGATCAGTTCAGTCAGTCCCTGGCAAACCAACCTGGGGATCCCCGCTACCACCTAGCCCAGTCCGTTGTGGAAGGAGTCTTACCCAGGGCTGCCATCTGGAGGCTCTATGAGCTATGCCAGCCAAGGAGCAAGTGCTAGGCAGGGAGGCCTGCACTAGAGTTATTGCCACTCTGATGCTAGGGTAGGGTGTGATGCTTAGAAGTGCTCTACCTCCCACTGTAGACCTTAGCAGAGTTTATGATGAGGGCTGACCTTTTTAGTGACCTTGGCACAATCTAACACTGACAATATTTATGTGTCTGCAAATTTGGAAGGGAGGGCTGGTGGACACACAATCTGATCCACTTGTCCTCTTCAACTTCACACTTTGTAACTTCACACAGTATAACCTCAACTCACAAACAGTGGAAACAGGTGTGAGTGGCCCCTCAAACCTTCATACAAATGAAGGTGTGAAGATGAAGAATGCACAAAGTTACCATTATAGAGCATAACCCTAGTCAAACATGTAACCGTGATTATGGTCTGTATACCATTGCTCAAAGATGAGCAAACGCATTTGGCAGTAGCAGCTGACTTACTAAAACATGGGTGCTCAACTTCTGGCCCCCAGACTGAATCTGACCCACAGAGTCATGGCATCTGGCCTACTGGGCTTCCACCAGGCTAGGAAATTGGCAGATGGGGAGCAGTGGCAAATAATACCGCCACCTTCTCCAGCTGCTAAATTCCCTAGTCCTGTCCTACAGGTTGGAGCCAGGCCACACTGCTTCCCCCTGCATGGCCAGATTGGTGCCAGGTCATGCCTTCTTCCCTCCACGTGGCCAGGTTGCTGTTGGGCCACAGGCTCCTCTCCCTGTGGGGCTGGGCCATGCCACCTCTTTCTGTATGGCTGGATTGGGGCCAGGCCACATCCCCTTGCCCCCTACACAGCCAGATCTGGGCTGGGCCATGCCCCCTTCTCTTGTGTGGCTGGATCAGGGTTGGACCATATCCTTTCCCTCCACATGGAGCCAATTCTCCTCTGGCACGGTGGGATTGGGGCTGGGCTGTCCCCCAGGTTCCCCTCTGCATGGGTGGATGGGGTTGTGCTGTACTTGCTCTGGATGCTGGATTGGGACCACTGGCTGGACCTGGCCTAGGGAGGGACTGGGCACCACCTTTCTGGCCCACCAGGCACAAAGGTTGAGCACCGTTGTACTAGAACACAATGCTGTAAAGATGCGTATCATCTGACTAGCTTATCTGGGTGGGGTGGAGGGAATGAGGAGGTGCAAGGCTTTAGGTGACTTTGTTTTCTTCAGTCCTGCAGTAAACATTGAAAATACAATGTTTATGAAGCAGGTAGGATTGTAGGTAGGGAAGTGGACACTGTACCATTAATCAGGCAGAGGCAGAAAGTTCTTGGGCCTTAGTTGTCTACAACGAGTTAAGACTTAAGGCTAGACTTCTAGATTTTTTTTCCATTTTACAAGTTGCAGATGTATTGTGAGTTTATTTGAAAAAGGGTTATTTCCAAGTATTTATACATCATATGGATAAATATTAATACTACTATGCTTCAAAGTTCTTTAGGGGGAAGTTTTTCTCCGAGGATTTTCCTATAGCCAAGTTTATACAGCTCTTGGAATTGAAGGCAGCAGTTAACCATAGGCACTGAGAGAAGTAGGACACTAAGGCTAGGAACAAATGTTGCATTTGTCCCTGGACAAATTGTGCCTGTATTTGTCTCAAAACATAAATATTTGAGGATTGGTGTGTACACACCTCACCCTTCTAGGCAGGGTTTAGTGACTGGCTGAATGTACTGCCACTTTTCTGCTATTGTTTCAATGATGCAAGCCAGGGATAACTGTTCAAACATACTTTGCAATGTGCCTGGATATACCATTAGTACTTCTTACCTCGTGAACCTTTTCATGATATATTCTGGGACAATGAATGTGGATGTCTGAATGACTGTACTTTGTCCCAGGATAAAATGGTTTATCCTTGGACAAATGCAACCTCTGTCTGTAGCCTAAGAGAAAAACGGGAATGGAATTGCAGGGAACAAGAGGATGTGTTGGAAGGGGGAAAAAAACTCACCCTTGAATATACAGGCGGTCCTCGACTTGCAACATTTCGCATTTACAATGTTTATAAATTGACACCCTGTTTCAATTTTCTGATGTCAGTTTCGACTTTACAGCATTTGATCTGACACCAAGCCACGCCCGCGAACAAGTTCGCTGCATTCACCCATCTCCCTGGAGAACATCTGTCCAAACTTCTTGGACACTTTTCTATAAGAAACTAGACAAGACTCCAGAAAAACCTGCAGCCAAGACTCTTGAGAAGACTCCAAACAAGAGCCCTTCAAAATGTCCAGCAAAGTCTCCTCAAAGAACTCCTTCCAAATCAATATGATTGCTATTTACAATATAAATACATTAATGTAGCTATATTACTCATCTATAATTGATAGAGTAAAAAATTCTGGGGTATTTTTGGTGAAAATAGGGTATCGGGCATTGGTTCAGGAACCAATCCCCCATTTATAACATTGTTTCCTATGGGGAAAATTGGTTCCTAGTTGCAACGTTTCAACTTAAGACGCAGTTTTCAGGAACCAGAGAGAGAGAGGACTGAGGACTATCTGAGGACTGCCTGTACTACAAAACAATTTGCCAGTGGACGCATGTTCCAAAATCATACTTGCTAGTTTATCACAACTCGAAATGTTTTGCAGATGGCTGGCAAAACTGTTCGGTTAATGTTGTTAAATTAACATATTTTCCTCCTCCCCCCCGCCCCCCCCCCCAAGCTCACTGACTACATGTAACCTCTGAGGGCGAAAAATGTGGTAAACATTGAATGACCTCTCTGTAATTTTTTGATAATTGCAGTTCCTTAGAATAGCACAGTTGGGAGCTGTTGTTTATTATACCTGAAAGACCTGAATGCTTGAAACTGTCAGTCTTGAGACCCAAAATTCAAGCACGTGTCCTTTTAAAATGGAGGACTTTCTCTGAGTTTTAGCCATCTTTTCAATTATGAAAAATAAATTCACTTCAAGGGATATGGCCATAGACACTTGGATTCAATAACCTTACCTTTTATTGGATAATGTTTTAGTTTAGCCCTCTGATTGTCAGATGGCTCAGAATCAAAAAACTAAGAATTCACTTCTTCTAATTTTAGTACCTTATGCGTTTACCAGATGTGCCCATTACTTTGGAGTGTGCTCATTTATTAGGGATACGTTTCTAGGGTCTTTGTCATTTTTCAATGTGCTGCTTGTGTTACTTGTGTTTCTATATGGAACTGTATTTCTCCCTTCTGCAAGTCCTCGCCCCCAGTGGAGCTTGCAGGGATCGGGTTCAATGGGGCTGGGTTCCTCCAGCCACCAAATCACTCACACTCTCTAACGTTACACACCTGACCTGGCTGGGTTGATCAGCATGTACAGGCTGATACCCTTATATGCCAGGAATCGGTTCATTAAGATAATAATAAAATGCAGTCAGACAAGCACAAAGGCAAACAGAATACCTCTGAATCAGGCTGGGTGTCCAGCTGACACCCTCATGGGCCAGCATTCAGTTCATTAGGGCACGTCTGAGCCAAACTGGGTCAGTCAGCCTATGCAAACTGATCCCCTTATGTCCTTACGTGTGGCACGCCCCAATCTTTTGCCCTAACTGTGGTAGCGTCTTGAAGAGCGGACCCCACAGTGTTTTTGGGCTTCACAGGGATCTTTGGCTTAGGTAAAGGAAGCATTGCTGCAGAGAAAGTGGGGAAGGGGGAGTAGAGAAGGAAAAGTATACCCAGTTACCATCAGTTTGACTATAAAAGTTATTTATTGCTAAGTATACAAAATTTGATGGTACTAGTAGAAATAGACATGCAAGGGAAAACAAAAACAATTACAATATTACCCTGGTTTAATTGAGTATTTAGGGAAACCTAGCTCAAGCTTAACTAATAATTCGGGTTCAGAAAGCTATGCCTAAAGAGAGAGAGAGCGAGAGCTGGGCTCTCATGCCATTCCAAGGCACTCAAGTGTTTTGTTGACAAGCAAAATTCCTAGCATGAATGTTAAAGGTTAAACGGGTGACAGAAAGAGACTATGTGTTTATCCCAGCTTCTCAAGAACAATAGCAGATGGTGTCAGAGAGATTTCTCCCTCTTGAAGCATACTGTTTGCTGCTTTACAGCTTTCTTGTACCCTTAGTCCAGCCTCTTCAAAGCATTCTTTTAATTGTGTAAATCATGAGGGTCCCAAGCCATAATTGACAGAGAAAATCCTGTTATATAAACAGTTTCAATTTAAATGAATTACCTTTTTCAGTGACAAGAGGTTATCTGGTTTGGAACATCTCAAGAAACTGATTAACAACCGTGGAAAAAAACATAAAGTTTTTTTAAGGAGACCAGACACCTAGGAGTCAGCTTGAAGTTATTATGAATATAGAGGATATACTGGAAGGGATACCACATTTTTTTTTTTTTTCTTCTTTTCAGATGGCCTAGCTATGCTTGCACTGTGAAGTCAGCATCAGTGTTTTGTATTCTACCTGTTGTCATGCTAAGCTGAGGCTTATTCACTTTCAGATCTTACTGTAGTCTTTAACATACTTAAGGGAATTGATTACTTGGAGTGTTCATAAACTTTGCGGGGAGGACATCCACCAGTCATCCCGGGAAAAGTATGAGAGCATTTGTGGTCAGGGCTCCAATAGAATGGAAGTTTTGATGAGCCCCTAACCGTTGTTCAAATGTTGCCCATACCCGCTCTGACTTAAGGAATGCTGAGGCAAGAGACTAACTCATCAACCGAGTTTTAGTCAATCAAGTTTAAATAGGCCTCCCATACTGGAATCAGGGAATGAACGGCCCGAGATGCCTATTAAACTTTTCTTCTGCTTAGTTCTGGTTACATGAAGTGGGTGTGGCTGTGGGACGGGGGATAGAAAATGTCCTTTAAGTCTAACAAGCTGGGTGCCGGGGCTCCCTCAGGAATACAGAGCTGACAGGTAACGTATGCTATGAGTGTTATTGGTCGTTTTCTTCACCTAGACCCTTTTATATTGGATAAGAATGGCATTCTTCAGCCAGTCTTGTGGAAATTGAAATAAATATATATATATTACTAAGTGTTCTGTAAAGTTAATTTATATTTGCTGCTGCAGATGTTCCTCATTTAGAACGCAAAATTTTGGCGCATATAGGCATTTCACTTTAAGCAGCATATAGTATATTTATAACAAGCTGTATTGAACTTGCTTCTACCCAATTTGTCATCTTTACATAAATAAGAAGTTAATGGAAGAAGTAATCTCCTAGAACTTTATGAAGTTTGGGGATCCAAGATTTTAGTAAAAATTATTCATTATGTGAACTAGCAAAGTTTCACAGACTCTATTTCAGTAAATGGGCTTCAAGGTTAAGAAACTTATTTTAATCCTAGTTTTTTGCCTTTATATTTGTCTTTAACTCTTCTCCTGTAAAATTGAAATAGCTTGCTTATTATTTATCTTTTTTGCTTTAGGGATTATATTAGTGTTTAACTCTAGTACTTAATCTGAGCATCCAAACAGACCAGGATGCTTTTTAAAAAGGGGAGAAAAAAGTATTAACTGTTGCAGTATGGAAACTGAATAGTTTAGAAGCTAGAGATGGACTAGTACCTTTTGCCTTGAGATTGCTTTTACTGTTCTAATAGAGTGGGCTGGCTTGGTGGGTTTGATTAAATAAGTCTGTGGTCTCATTCCATTTACTGGTTGACTAGTGGCTACGTTTGCTATTAAAATAGGCTTTTTTAGTGGTTTCATAGAATGTTACAGGGTTCTTTACAGAGTATCTTATTCCTAGAGGTATGGACCTTGATTTAAATCTGGGGTTGGCAAAGTTAGTCAGGAGGTATAGAGAAGCTTGTAATTTTTCCACAAAGATTTATTTCTCTAGATTTTTCAGCATGGCACATTTCACACAGGCTATTATGCTTTAAAAACCTTAAGCAAACTAACCTAACATTAGCACTAAAAGTGGTAACCACACAAACCACTACGGTCCAATGTCCACATGATCAGTTGCTCAATTGACAACTTCTGACCTCATGATCAAATAAGCAATATATTGACTTTCCAAACAGATCAATAGAGAACTATTTTATAATTTCCCTGGTTTATTATAATCTACTTGATACTTGTTAATCTCTGCACTTCAGAGGTGATAATAGCCTTCTCAATTCGTTTTGCTCTGCCACTTACCAAGCTTCTGCTGCATTTCTCTGGTTTGTTGGATACTTGCTAATTTTTCCTGTATGCTGTTCTAGTTGCATATGGAGTTTTACAGAGGCCCTTGTTCCATCTGCTTTTTAGTTCAGCTTTATCTGCTTCTTCCACAGAGACCTGAGGAAAAATGAAATGTGTCTGTGATGTAGACACAGCCATAACTACATAACTAGACATTCTGGCCCCCTGTGCCAGTCATGAGCAGAACACCCCCTTATGCGCTACTATGTAAATAAGAAAGAACTATGTAAATAATACATTTATTATGTATTATTGTTTTCTTTTTTTAAAGAAGGCACTTGTATGATATAATACAGAAAAACATTAAGTATATAGAAATGTGTAACATAAAACATGAGCAAAATATCTCTACTTGGTTGCAGTAGCTTCCTTATATCTGGTGCAGCATTTTGAAAGGGGTGAGAACTTGTTGGGGAAAAAATAAAGTAAAAGAATTTCCTTTTTCCTGCCCCTGCCCTGTCTTATCCTCCAGCCCTTGGTGTAGATCTTAGCTGGGAGCAGGAGCAATAGCAATCGCAAGGCAGGCATGGAGAGTCCTGGAAGCTAGGGTGACCTTGCAGCTGGAGAGCCAATGCAGCAGGTACAACAGCAGTGCCAAGGCAGGGCTGGTGGGCTGTCTACTTCCAGCTTCCTCATGTGGACAGCTCCTTCCAGAGCTGGGTCAAGGCAGACGTGGTTGTCACTTGTGGGCTTTGGCTGGGCTTGCCTTGGCATGGGACTGGAGGTGGAGCAGAGCCAAGAGAGCATTCTGTGTCCGTGTACTGCTGGCATTGACTTTGCTACGGTAGTGGATATAGAACCTCCTCTGGTGGTGGTACCTGGAGCACTGAGGATTCTAGCTGACAAAATGACCAGTTGTAAGGTCTTGAGAACAGATGCAGGCTAAAGCTTTTATAATGTTGAATTGATTGCCACCATCTTCCCCCATGGTGTGTGGGTTGAAGGATGCCCAGAGAGCTAAACATTATCTATGTCTCTTTCTTCATGTCCTTTATTGTGCATAATTCAAAAGCCCATCCAGCACTCTACAAGTACCTTTTGTATTAGAAACTAAAAGTAGTGAAAGACTAAACTTAGGCTAAATGTCTTTCATAAAGAGGAGGATGATGGGGCAGAGATTCATTCTTTTGAGATGGTGAATGATGTTATCATGCAATACTGTCATGATGTTTTGGAATCCTGTCAGGTTGTTTATCTGGGCAGAAGTTCCTGCCTTTGTCAGGCACAGGTATGTCAGTGGGACAGAGGTTGCTGTGGTAAGTTCATGGCGTTGTTGCTCTGGACTTGTCCTGTTCTCTGCTTTGCTGGCACACTGTCTCTGGGATGGCTTTTGTTGTGATAGTTGGGTCCAATTTTTCTTCTTGTATTGGATTGCTGTCATCAGGCTTTTTGGTAGAAGGTTTGGGACTGCTGCATGATCTCTTGCAAGGGAGATCTCTTGGCTTATATCTCATAGTTTAGTGGAGTAAGGGTTTGAGTTGGTCTCTCTTTGGAATAGGAAATTTACAAAATAGCTCCAAAACATGGGCCTGGAAGCATCTATACTAGACAGGAAAAAAATCTGATCTTTATATAGACAGTTTCTGTGGCTTATTATACACTTATAAATACTGCCAGTCATCTCCCTGAACTTCACAGGTAAACTACCCCACCTCGAATGGTCTTGGTCTGCGGCTAATGAGATTACCTATTTTACTATCTGTCTCCTGTCTTAAAAGGGTTACGGTTTACACCTCTTCTCTGTTACTTCATGCCCTTCCTCCGTCACTGCAAGAAGACTGTTCGCGTTTGCATGGAGTCTTCTCTGATATTTAGTGTGCCTGCACCTGCTGCTCCTTCAGACTAGAGGAAGGGCACCTGATTTACAAACATTTGTCCAACAGCTCTCCCAACTATACAGTTGGTTTAATAAAAGATATCACAAAAAACTCTTGTCCTTTCCTGGACTCCAACCCTACTGTTAATTCTGAATAAATTTGAGTGAGGGACCAGGCATTGCCAATGATTCCTTAAATTTTTAAAATAGTTCTTGGGATATAGCCAACAGTATTCTGCAGTATTCTTGCTTGTATGTACAAAAGGAGCAGGAAGAAAAGATGGTGATAACAGACTCTAGAAGTTAGCAATGATATTCTGAATTAAAGGAGTTAAGGGTCACCTGCCAAAAGGGATATTCTACTGACTGGTTTTCATATTTTACTGTAAGTCTTTCAAGAGAAGGGTGAGTCCTTAAAAATAAAATTGGTTAATAGCCAGTCAAATAAGGATTCTGCAGTGAAAAAAGAGAATAATCCACAGGTATGGGTCTGTAACAGTGGTCTAAATGGATTGAATGCACCAGATCTTGAAAGCTTTTACACTCCTTGGCTTGACTGATATTTTGTATGGGAAGTCACTTTGGAATAACAGGCACTGTAGATGCAAGCCAATGCATTGTGGTTAATTACTAGACCATAGCGACCAAATGAGTGGAGAGACTATATTTGAGCCCATTGTTGCTGCTGAGAATGAAAGGGGTGATGAATAGAAGGAAGAAAAAGATGGGTCTGTAATAGTCGCATAAAGATAAGGGGGATGTTACAAACTCTGCAGACCCTCATTTAAGGACAACCTCTTTATAGTACTGGTAATGTAGCAGAACTGCAGACCAGTCTATGGGGGGGGGAGAGAGGGTCTTGTTTTTTCCCTCCCCTTCCACATCTGAGATGTGATCAGTTGAGTTTGATAGTGACCACAGTTCAAGTATTTAATTGGTGGTAAAAATTTATTGGGGATTATTGTGCCAGAAGTGTGATTAAATCTGATACGAGAGACAAGGATTGTTGTGGGTGATATTGTGTATTAGACCAGTTAGATAGAAGGGATATAGACAAGCTTTTAGCTACCAAGTATCCTTTATCAGCTATGTGGTACCTGAAAGCTTGTTTATATCCCTCCCAACTACACAGTGGGTTCATCTATATGTTCATTAATGCACTGTAGTTACTGTGCATGAAGTTTAGTTCTTGGTTAACCAAGTACTAAATCACTGTGCAGTTACTTGTGCTACTGTGCAGTAGTACTGGCTCACAGCTTTTTGGGCTAGGGTCAAATTACACACAAACTGGTTTACATGATCAGAAACTGGTTTAAACCTATAATGGAACAGAAGCTTAGTGTAAGAAAGCCAATTTCAAAATGGCTGAAACTGGTTTAAGGTAAACCTGTTTGAATGTAGTATTAGACTTAAACTGGTTCGACTCAAATCAGTTATGCAATGTCTGTCCCAGACCCCTTCCTGGTTTAAGCTTAAACCAGACTCCCCCAGCATCCCAGCATGCTCTCTGGGGCTCTAGAGAGTTGGGCTTGCCCTCCCCTCTGCTCCCTGGCTGGAGCTGTGGCAGAGACTGCGGGTACAACAGGGTCTCCCTGGCTTCCCCTGCCCCACCATTCCTCACTGCTCAACTAGGGATCTCCCACACCATGCGCCCCAGTCCCATGGACATGGTATGCTAGCTAATGCTGACCGGTGTCTGTCTCCAATTTCACTGGGATAGCCAGAGAGAACAGTGTCTGCTTAGGGCTTTTTTGGAGCTAATCAACAGGTCAGCTGGTAATTCCTTCCTTGGAAAAAGCTGTT